>NW_022437065.1:3604824-3615755 GCF_009761245.1 Sapajus apella | reverse complement strand
AAAAAAAAAAAAAAATAAAAAATAAAAAAGAAACAGGGTCTCATTCTGTTATCCAGGCTGGAGTGCAGTAGCTTCGACCTTCTGGGCTCAAGCAATCTTCCTGTCGTTGCCTCCGGAGTATCTGGGGCTACAGTGCGCACCAGCATACCTGATTATTTTAAAAATTTTTTGTAGAGATAGGGTCTCACTATATTGCCCAGACTGGTCTTGAAGTCCTGGCTTTAAGCGATTTTCCCACCTCAGCCTCTCAAAGTGCTAGGATTACAGGTGTAAGCCACTGTGCCCAGTCAGTTTTTTTTTTTTTTTTTAAATTATTGAGTTTTGAGAGTTCTTTATAGATTCCATGTACCAGTCCTTTGTTGGATAATTGATTTACAAGTATTTTCTCCCAATTTGTAGCTTGGCTTTTCATCTTCTTAGCAGGATCTTTACTGGAGGAAAATTTTAAAATTTTGATGAGGTCCAACTTATCAATGTTTCACTTATGACTTGTGCTTTTGGTGTTAAGTCTAAGATCTCTTTGCCTATTCCTGAACCCTGACAATTTTCACCGGTATTATTCTCTAAAGGTTTTCTCATTTCATGTATTACATTTAAGTTGGTGATTCATTTGAGTTAATTGTTCATGAAGAGTAAGATTTAGGTCAAGGTTCATTTTTTGCCTATGGATACCCAATTGCTTCAACATCATTTGTTGAGAAATCTTCATTTTCTCCATTTAGCTGTTTTGCACTTTTGTCAAAGACCATTTCACCATACTTGTGTGGGTCTATTTATGGGTTCTGTGTCCTATTCTATTGATCTATGCCTCTTTCCCTCCACCAATAACACAAAGTCCTAATTGCTGTAGCTATACGATAAGTCTTGAAATTTGGTATAGTAATTCCTCCTACTTTATTCTTCTTTAAATTTTGTTTTTATTGAGGCTGGAAGCAGTGGCTCACACCTGTAATCCCAGCACTTTGGGAGGATGAGGCAGGTGGATTACCTGAGATCAGGAGTTCGAGACCAGCCTGACCAACGTGGTGAAACCCTGTTTCTACTAAATACAAAAAGTTAGCCAGACGTGGCGGCACATGCCTGTAATCCCAGTTACTTGGGAGGCTGAGGCAGGAGAATTGCTTGAACCCAGTAGGTGGAGGTTGTAGTGAGCCGAGATTGTGCCATTGCATTCCAGCCTGGGCAAGAAGAGCGAAACTCCATCTCAAAAAAATATATATATTGTTTTCACTAGTCTAGTTCCTTACCTTTCCATATAAATTTCAGAATAGTCTTATGTATATCTTCAAAAATTCTTGCTGGGATTTTGATAGTATTTGCATTAAATCTGTATATCAATTGATGTACTTACTATGTTGAATCATCCAATCTGTGAACACAGTGTATTTCTCCAGATACTGAAATCTTTTTCTTTCATCAACATTTTTGTAGTTTTCACCATTCAAATCCTATATATGTTTTTTTCATTTTTATTGTGTAAAATACATAAAATTTATCATTTTAACCTTTTTTTTAAAGACAAGATCTTGCTCTGGCGCCCAGGCTGGAGTGCAGTGGCACGATCACAGCTCACTGCAACCTCTACCTCCTGGGTTCAAGCTATCTCCCCACCTCAGCCAACCTAGTAGCTGGGACCACAGGCACACACCACCATGCCCGGCTAATTTTTGTATTTTTTGTAGAGACAGGTTTTTGCCATGTTGCCCAGGCTGGTCTCAAACTCCTAGACTCAAGTGATCCACTTGCCTCAGCCTCCCAAATTGTTGGGATTACAGGTGTGAGCCACTGTGCCCGGCCTTAACCATTTTTAAGTGTATAGTCCGGTGGCATTAAATACATTCATAACATTGTGCAATCATCATTAACTTCCATCTCCACAATTCTTTTCATAGTGTGAAACGGAAACATTATATTAAACATAACTCCCCACTTCCCAATTCTCCCAGCCCCTGGCAGCTACCATTCTTTTTCTACGATTTTGACTATTCTAAGTCTCTCCTATAAGTGGAATCATATACTATGTATCTTTTTATGGCTGGTTTATTTCACTTAGCCTAATGTCTTCAAGGTTCATCCATGTTGTAGCATGTGTCAGAATTTCCTTCCTTTTTAAGGCTGAATACTATTTCATTGTAATGAATAGACCACATTTTGCTTACCCATCGATCTGTTGAGGGACACTTGGATTGCTTCTACATTTTAGCATTTGTGAATAATGCTGCTATAAACATGGGTATATAAATATCTCTTCAGGTTTCAGTTCTTTTGGGTATATACCCAGAAATGAAATTGCTCAATCATATGACAATTCTATTTGTAATTTTTAAAGGAACTGCCATGCTGTTTTCCACAGTGACTGTATCATTTTATATTCCCACCAACTGTGCATAAGGGTTCCAATTTCTCCACATCCTCGCCAACACCTGATTCTTTCTGTTTTTGTTGTTTTGTTTTGTTTTTTGTTTGTTTGTTCGTTTTTGAGACAGAGTTTCCCACTGTTGCCCAAGCTGGAGTACAGTGGTGTGATCTTGGCTCACTGCAACCTCCATCTCCCAGGTTCAAGTGATTCTCCTACCTCTGCCTCCTGTGTAGCTGGGACCACAGGCGCACGCCACCATGCCTGGCTAATTTTTGTATTTTTAGTAAGATGGGGTTTCGCCATGTTGGACAGGCTGGTCTCGAGCTTCTGACCTCAGGTGATCCACCTGCCTCGGCCTCTGAAAGTGCTGGGATTGCATGTGTGAGCTACTGTGCCTGGCCCTAGTTTCTGTTTTTTAAAATAGAAGCCACCCTAATAGGTGTGAGGTGTTATATCATTGTAGTTTTCATTTGCATTTCTCAAATGATTAATGATATTGAACATCTTTTCATGTGCTTATTGGCCATCTATACATCTTCTTTGGAGAATATTATGTTTTGTTTTGAATGATTGTAAATGATATTTTATTTTCAATTGTGAAATTGAACATGTTCACATGTTCCTTACCAGTATATAAAAGTACAATTGATTTTTAATGTTTTTCTTGAACACTGTCTTTGCTGAAGTCATTTGTCAGTTCTAGTAGTTTTTTTTTGTTTTTGTTTTTTGTAAATCCCTTAGGATTTTCTACATATACTACCATGCCATCAACAAATAGGGACAGTTTGAAAGAATTCTTTCTAATCTGTATTCCTTATATTCCTTTTTCTTGCCTCACTGTGCTGGCTAGAACTTCCAGTACTGTACTATGTTGACTAAGAGTAATGAGAGTGGGCATTTTTGGCTTCTTCCCTCTCCTAAGGGGAAAGCATTCGGTCTTTTATCATTAAGTATTATATTAACTGTAGGGTTTTTGTAGATATTCTTTATCGAGTTGAAAACGTTCTCCTCTAGGGCCAGGCATGGTGGCTAATGCCTGTAATTTCAGCACTTTCGGTGAGGCTGAGGCGGGTGGATCACAAGGTCATGAGTTCAAGACCAGTCTGGCCGATATGGTGAAACCCCCGTCTCTACTAAAAATAGAAAAAAAAAAATGTTGTATATATTTTTTTAATGGTGCATGCCTATAATCCCAGCTACTCGGGAGGCTGAGGCAGGAGAATTGCTTGAACCTGGGAGGCAGAGGTTGCAGTGAGCCGAGATTGCACCACTGCACTCCAACCTGGGCAACAGAGCAAGACTCTGTCTCAAAAAAAAAAAAAAAAGTTCCCCTCTATTCCTAGCTTGCTAAGAGTTTTATGATTATCATAAATGGGTATTAAAATTTTCCAAATGCTTTTGCTTCATCAATTGATATGGTCATACGAGTTTTCTTCTTTAGCTTAGTAATATGGTGAATTATATTAAGTAGTTTTAGCAAATTGAACCAGCCTTGTACCTCTGGAATAAAGTCTATCATGTTGTATAATTCTTTTTATATATTATTGAATTTTATTTGCTAATATTAGTTAAGAACTTCTGCATGTATATTGAGGAAATTTGGCCTTTAATATCTTTTTTTGTACCGTCTTTTTCTATATATATATTTTTAACCAGGATAATAGCTTCACAAAATGAATTGTAAAGCGTTCCATCCTCTTCTACTTTCTAAAGGAGATTGTTTAGAATTAGTTTAATTCTTTTAAATTTGGTAGAATTTTCCAGTGGAATCATCTGATATTTCTTTTGGGGGGTGGGGTTAAATTACAAATTCAATTTCCTTAATATATAGAAATTCAAATTATATATTTCATATTGGGTGAGTTGTTTTAGTTTGTTATTTTTGATTAATTGGTCTATTTCCTCTAAGTTGTCAAATTTATGTGTAGAGTTGTTCATGGTATTCCCTTATTTTCCTTCTGATGTCTGCAGGGTGATAGTCCCTTTTTCATTTCTGATATTGGTAATTTATATCTTTTCTCTTTCTTTCTTTCTTTGTCAATCTTGTTAGAGGTTTATCAATTTTACTGATGATTTCAAAGAGCCAGCTCTGTGTTTTATTGATTTTTCTCTATTGTTTTACTGTTTTCAATTTCATTGATTTCTTCTCTTATCTATATTATGCATCTCCTTCTGCTTGCTTTGGGTTTATTTTGCTTTTCTTTTTCTAAATTCTTTTTTCTTATAGCCACTACCAGGGCCCATTTTTCTAAATTCTTGAGGTATATTCTGCTGTTGTTGAGTAGAGTATTCTATAAATGTTGATTAGATCCTGTTGATTGATATTGTTGAGTTTTTCTGTATTCTTGCTGATTTTCTGGCTAGTTGTACTATCAGTTGTTGAGAGAGGGAGGTTGCCATCTCTAATGGTGCATTTGCATATTTCTCCTTTCAGCTCTATCAGATCTTGAGTCACATATATTGCTGCTCTGTTACTTAGTGCAAACACATATAGAAGTGCTATGTTCTTTTGGTGTACTGACCCTTTTATCATTATATAATGTCCCTTTCTGTCTCTGGTAACTTTCTTTTCTTTGCAGTCTACTTTATCTGATATAATAGAGCTATTCCTATTTTATCGTGATTCATGTTTATATTAGATATCTTTTTCCATCCTTTTACCTTCAATCTGCCTTTATCATTGCATTTGAAATGAGTTTCTTATAGACAGTATATAACTGGTTCATGCTTTTTGATCCACTCTGCCACTTTCTGTCTTGTAATTAGTATATTTAGACAATTTACATTAAATATAATTATATTTGCTACTTTATTTCTTATTTTCTGTTTGTTATTTCTCTTTTTCAGTTTCTATTTTCTTTCTCCTGTCTTCCATATTGATTTATAATGTTTTTTAGTGTATCTTTTTATGTTGTTTTCTTATTGGTTTCTCTAGGAATTACATTATACATACATATAAATCACAGTTTATTTGTGTCATCACTTTGCCAGTTTAAGGGAAAGGTAGAAATCTTACCTCTATGTCTATTTATTCTCCCCCATTTATATAATTGTCTTGATTTTTTTCCAGAGCCATTTAAAACTATATCAGTGTTATATTTTTTGCTTAAACTGTCAAATATGATTTAAAAATCCAGGAGGAGAAGGAAAGTCTAATGTATTTACCCAGATATTTTGCTTATCATGTTCTCTCTTCCTTTCTCATGTTCCAAGGTTACTTCTTTTATCATTTCCTTTTTGTTTAATAAACTTTCTTTAGCCATTATTTAGAGTAGATCTGCTGGTAACAAATTATCTTAGTTCCCCTATATTTGAGAATGTCTGGATTTTCCCTTCATTCCTGAAGGATACTTTCACTGGATATAGAAATGCAGGCTGAAGCTGGGTGCGGTGGCTCACGCCTGTAATCCTAGCACTTTGGGAGGCTAAGGTGGCTGGATCACTTGAGTTTAGGAGTTTGAGACCAGCCTGGCCAACATGGTGAAACCCCATCTCTATGAAAAATACAAAAATTATTGGGTGTGGTGGCACACATCTGTAGTCCCAGCTACTCGGGAGGCTGAGGCAGGAGAATCGTTTGAACCTGGGAGGTGGAGGTTGCAATGAGCCGAGATCGCACCATTGCACTCACTTCAGCCTGGGTGGCAGGGTGAGATTCCATCTCAAAAAAAAGAAATGCAGGTTGACAGTTCTTTTCTTTTAGTACTTGAAAGATATTGTACCACTTCCTTCTACTCTGTTTCCTAATGTGAAATCCTGTTATTTGCTTGTTTTTCTCCTGCCATAAGGTATAATTTGTTTTTTGATGCCTTCATAATTTTTTCTTTGTCTTTAGTTTATAGAAGTTTGATTATATGTGTCTTGGTTTGAATTTCTTTGGGCTTATTCTGCTTGGAGTTCACTCAGCCTCTTGAATCTCTAGGTTTATGCCTTTTGCCAAATTTGGGATGTTTTTAGCCATTATTTCTTTGAATACTTTCTTAGCCCTACCCTCTCTATTCTTTCCTTTTGGGTCTTCAGTAATACCAATGCTAGATCTTTTGTTAAAGTGCTACATGTTCCTGAGGCACTATTTATTTATTTATTCCATTTTTCATTTGTGTCAAGTGTGCTTGTAATTGCTCATTGCATTATTTTTATGATGACTGCTTTAAAATTTGTGTCAGGAAATTTTATCTCATGGTTCATCTCAGTGTTGGCATCTAAAGATTATCTTTTTTTACTCAGTTTGAGATTTTCCTTGTTTCTAGTGTGATGAGTGATTTTTTATTGAAACTTGGACATTTTGGGTATTATGTTATGACTCTGTGTCTTATTTAAACCTGATGTTTTAGCTGGGTTTTTGGCCACTGCATTGGCAAGGGAAGGGGGTGGGGTGATCCCTCATTACTGCCAGCTCAGCATAGAAAGTCTATTCAGCCTCTGTTGACATCTGGGGGGGGGGCGTGTTCTTTATTATTGCTGGGTGAGGTGGGAGTTCAGGCTCCCCACTAGGCCTCCGCTGACACCCCAGGGAGAGGACAGCATAAATACTGCTGAGCAATGGTAGAAGTCCTGATTCTCTATTAAGCTTCTTCTGATACTGCCCAAGCAAGGATGCAGGCTGGAAGTACAGGTTCCCTCTGTGGTTTCCTCATCGCTACCCAGCAGGGATAAAAGTACTAGCTCCATACTTGGCCTTCTCTGAAGATATCCCAGTGATGGGTGAGGGCACATTGTTATAGCCTGGCAAAGGCGGAATTCTGGGCTCCCCACTTGGCCTTTGCTAGTGTGAACGAGGATGGTGCTACATTTTTCCCCCTCCTATGGTGTTTAGTTAGAGCAGAGCAGCTTCTGTCTAAAAGTTTTCTCTTTTCCTGCGTTGCTCCTTTCTTGGCTCTTTGGCCAGATAGAACAGCTTTTGTTAGGATTTTTTTTGGTCTACACTTATTGACATTTCCAAGTGCCATCTCCTTCAAAGTCTGCTCCTTTCAAAGAAAGTGCCACCTTTCAAAGTCTTCTTATGTTCATTTCATATATAATGTCCAGAGTTTTTCATTGTACTTAGTAGGAGGAGTAAGGAAAAGCATGCCTACTCCATCTTCTTGGAAGCAGAAATTTCCAAGTTTTAAAGACTTGTTATTAAATCATACCATACATATGGAAAAGGGCACATATCTTAAGCATACAGGACAATGAAGCTTTACCAACAATATACCCATGTAACTAGAACCCAGATCAAGAAACAGAACACAACCAACACCTTTCAGAAGCTTCCATATGTTCCCTCTGATCACAAGCCCCCCACCCTTGCAAAGTTAACCACTATCCTAATTTCCGCCAGTATAGATTAGTGCTCTCTATCTTTGTGCTTTATACAATGGGCCCCTTTAAAACACGTAAATACCCCTGGAAGATTTAATGTCTTAACATGTCATTGACCAATACCTTACAATGAATTCATTTGTCATATGATTTGACTTATGTTTAATAACAATTCATTTATTAATATTATAAAACACATTAAAGTTATAATAACCTTTCTCATGCTTCATATCATTTGATTCTTACAAATGCCTATGAAATAGGTTGTATTATTAACCTCATTTAAGATGAGAAAATTGAGGCTCAAAGAAGTTAAACGGTTTGTCTAAGGTCACCCACGTAACAGGCAGAAAGATTTGGCAGCCCTAGAAGAAAGGGACCTTGTTTGTCCACCTGTCCATGTATCAATTTTAGAGAAGAATCTGATTGGCTCTGGTTTAGTCTTCTGACGATTAAATGTCAAGGGCGGGAAAGGACACCGATTGACGTACCCACCATAGTCATGTGGAGTCAGGGAGGGGATCTTCAAGTGACCCAGAGGAAGGATTGAGAAAGTAAGCTAGACAGACAAAACCTCACTTACCACAGTCCCCAGTGGGAACAAAAACAACTACTCCTACTACTTGATGTTTATGGACATGTTAAAATAATCAAAACTTCTGTGTCTTTTTTTCTGCCTCTTTCTCTGTATCCACATAGGACTCATTTTAACAGTTTAGAATCACATTTTGTATAATCTGGAATGAACTGGAATGGAAGAGACTATGTATCTTCTTAGTATATAGAAGAGGGAAAGGAGGCTGATAAGGGAGTGTTTTGTCCAATTTCATGTACATGCTTGTTTTATGTTTTTTCCTTCACTTTCATGTATCATAAGAATAACTTCATGAAATTAACAATTTAGGCCAGCATGGAAACCTGCTCTTAGAAGGCCCCCTACTAAAAGACGGACTTTGCCATAGTTCTGGTGTTGCAAAGCCAGTAAGACAGTCCCCACCCCCAAAGAGCTCAAGTTCCTGGCTTCATTTCATGCACCTTTAGTAACCTCCAGCTAAATGCAGGCTGCCCCACCTCTGCCTAGAATAATAAGGGGTTCTTGGATTCTCCATCAATAGGTCCTGTCAGACAAGCCATCTGTATCATTCCAGGTCCTGGCAGGAAACAGATGACACCCTCAGATTAGGTAAATTGAGAAGAGTTTAATAAAGAGACTATTTAGAAAGGAATATCAGGGTATAGGGAAACCACAGGCCAGAAGGAGCAGAAGGAGGAAGCAATCTCTGGAAACTTGAGAGAGAAAATCCTGTGAGGAGGGCCTCTTGACAGGAGCTGTAGCTTTTGGTCCAGGGACACAACCGTCCAGCTCTCAAGGAGATATTTGGGGGGAATAAATACTCTGACCTCTCTCCTCTTGGTTTCCCACCTCCTGCTGGGGACCAAGGTCAACTGGAAGGCAGAGGACATAGGAACCCTTTGATGGAGTTCATCCAGGCCCGCCTCTAGGAGCACAGAGTGGGTGGAGAAGGGTGGGGTGGGTCTGGAGGGGTCAAAGGAAGCCATGTCGTCCACCATGTGAGTTTAGAAATACTCTACTGCAGTTCTCTGTCCATGTTGGTTGCTCTCAGAACTTCTGGGCTAGGGGTGTAGGTGAGGGGGGTTGGTGTACCCTCTTCCTTAGTATTTCTAGCAGGAGGTAGGGCAGCTTACCTGGTCCTCTTCTGCCTGGGTTATGGGCTTTCTGTTCATCTCCAGTGCCCACAAAAGTCAGTGTCATCCACAAAAGAGGATGTCTGCTCTGAGCCCCAGCCTCTAAGCAGGGGACTACCTTCCCATACCTGTCCTGCCAGCTTTCTTTCTTCTGTCTTTCTCTCTTTCTCTCTCCTTTTTCTTTTTCTCTCTCTCTCTTTCTCTCTCCTTTCTTTCTCCTTCCTTCCTTCCTTCTTTCCTTCCTTCCTTCTTGATGGAGTCTTGCTCTGTCACCCAGGTTGGAGTGCAGTGGCACGATTTCTGCTCACTGCAGCCTCTGCCTCCCGGGTTCAAGCTATTCTCCTACTTTAGCCTCCAGAGTAGCTGGGGTTACAGGTGTGTGCCACCACACCCAGCTAATTTTTGTATTTTTAGTAGAGAGAGGGTTTCACCGTGTTGGACAGGCTGGTCTCAAATTCCTGGTCTCAGGTGATCCTCCTGCCTCGGCCTCGCAGAGTGTTGGGATTACAGGCATGAGCCACCATGCTCAGCCATGCCAGCCCTATTTCTTGTGCCCTGCCATGCCTTGAATGGCTAGTTGCCTCTACAAGTGGACTGCTACATACCCTCAGCATCGCCAGTCCACAGGAGCATTCACAGCCCCACCTGTTTCCCTCAGGTTCCCCATGGCTACCAGAAGGCAGGACATACAACCCCTGTGTCTGTGAAGACTTCACCTAGGCCACTGGCCTACCTGGGGTCCCTGTGCTCACTCTACCTCCATGCTTCAGCTGGCCTTTGCTCCCTCTCCCCCTGGCCAGCTCAGTTCCTCTTTATTCCTAGCCCGTAATATAAGATCTGCTGCAGTAGAAGGCCCTTCCTTTAAAGATAAAAGTTAACCAATGTGCAATTTAATAAACCAAGATGTTAATCTATAATCAGAAACCTAAGGACACTGGGTTCTTGTAGCTGCTTTACTAGAACTATCTCTCCATGTAAGATATGAGGGAAGTTAAAGGAAGATTGGGAGGCTGGGTCTGGTGGCTCCTACCTATAATCCCTGCACTTTGGGAGGCTGAAGCAGGAGGATCACTTGAGGCAAGGAGTTCATGACAAGCCTGGGCAATATAGTGAGACCCTGTTGCTAAAAAAAATAATAATAAATACAAATAAAGGAAGGTTCGGGGGGCTAGAGCCGATGAGACTTTCTTTTCACTCTGTATCCAGTTTTACTATTTAAAGGTTTTAAAACTAAGTTTATATATTACTTAAATTTTTTTTGAGATGGAGTCTTGCTCTGTTGCCCAGGCTGGAGTGCAATGGCACGTTCTCAGCTCACTGCAATCTCTGCCTCCCAGGTTCAAGCGATTCTCCCGCTTCAGCCTCCTGAGTAGCTGGGACTACAGGCATGTGCCACCATGCCCAGCTAATTTTTGGTATTTTTAGTAGAGATGGGGTTTCACCGTATTAGCTAGGATGGTCTTGATCTGCTGACCTCGTGATCTGCCTGCCTCGGCCTCCCAAAGTGCTGGGATTACGGGCATGAGCCACTGTACCCAGCCCCATATATATATATATATAT
>NW_022437065.1:3408253-3604724 GCF_009761245.1 Sapajus apella | reverse complement strand
CTCTTGTTGCCCAAGTGGGAGGGGCAGTGCTGCAATCTCAGCTCACTGCAATCTCCGCCTCTCAGTTTCAAGCAATTCTCCTGCCCCAGCCTCCCGAGTAGCTGGGATTACAGGCGTGTGCCACCAAGCCTGGCTAATTTTTTTGTATTTTTAGTTGAAATGGGGTTTTACCATGTTGGCCAAGCTGGTCTCAAACTCCTGACCTCAGGTGATCCACCTGCCTTGGCCTCCCAAAGTACTGGGATTATCAGAGTGAGCCCCAACACCCGGCCTACTTTAAAATTTTTGTAACCGTATTTTAAAAAAGAATTACAGCTAATTGTAACCAGTAACTCTGAGTGGTATAGACAATAGAAGCACCATGCACATTGCAGGCACAAATCACAAAAAATGATGAGAAGGGCAAGGCCACTGAAGATGGATGTGAAATTTCTGCTCAAGGTAACCCTTGCTTCAGTGAGAGTAGAGGCATGTATGTTTCCCTAGCTATGTGAGGAGTTTGTGTGGAAACCTGAGTTAACTACTATGGCATGTTTGATTTATTTCCATAATGGTCTGGCATCCTGCAGAGGTAGGTGCTCTGGGATGCGGTCCAGTTGGCTTGCCCCTACCTGGCTCTCACTGTGTTTTTACCATTTGCTGGGAGATCTCACTGCTGCATTGGAGCTTCCATATGTTTCATTTAATAACTGATGTTGAGGACTCACAGGCAGAGGAGTTGGTATTTTTGCTTTGGGGTCATTTAGATATTTGTTGAGAATGAGGGCCGGGAGCAGTGGCTCATGCCTGTAATCCCAGCACTTTGGGAGCCCGAGGTGGGTGGATCACTTGAGGTCAGGAATTTGAGACAAGCATGGCCAACATGATGGAAACCTAGTCTCTACTAAAAATACAAAAACTAGCCGGGTGTGGTGCCATGAGCCTGTAATCCCAGCTACTCAGGAGGCTGAGGCAGGAGAATCACTTGAACCTGTGAGGCAGAGGTTGCAGTGAGCCGAGATCGCGCCACTGCACTCCAGCCTGGGCGATAGAGAGGGAAAAAAAAAAAGCCCATTCCTAACCAAAACTCTGAAGCAGGTAATTTGCTTCTGCTACCCTTCCACCTTCCTTGACTACCACCTACCTGGGAGGTCCATCCTGGGGACAGTGGAGTAAAATTATGAGCAACCATAGGGCTATGCTGAGGGCTTATGGAGAAACTCACCTCTTCCTCCCTCTCCTCTTCATCCCCTCGCTGAAGCTCTGGGTACTGGCCTCCCAAGGTGAACATAAGTAAGAGGCTCTCAGTTGTTGGTTGAAACTTAAACCCAGCTGGCTTCCTGAACTGAGGAAGATGTTAAGATATGTAAGAGATTTAACTGCTAACTAGGGATCTCTGTAGATTTGTGTGAGGAACAATAATTCAACTCTATAATAATCTCCAATAAAGCTTTGAAAAACAAGACCAGTAATAACTTACTAGTATTTTGCCCTAATGGATATTAAAACGCTCTATAAAGCTAGTATAATAAAAAAAAGTAGGACATTGGAGAATAGAGCAGTCAGATAGAATAGAGAAGAAAGAAATGGATTTTATTGGAACTTAGTACAGTATATAATAAACATGGCATTTCAATTCAGTAATGGCTTATTTAACAAATGGTGCTAGAATAATTGCCTAGCACATGAAAAATACAAAGATAAACTCCTATTTAATTCATCTTTAATTACAGAGGCTACAAAGACAAAGTAAAAAAATTATAGTATTTATGTAATATTTAGCTAGGGAGACCTTAAATAACACAAGAAACTCAGCATAAAAGAATAAAAACAGATTTGATAATATTGACAATTAAAATTTTCCAGTGGTGCAAGACACCATGAAAAGTCAAAGGACAACTAAGAGGCTGTGAGAAAATAGTTGCAATTAATGACAAATAAAGGATTAATATCTATAATATTAAAATTAATATTAATATTCATATTTTCTTTTTGAGACGGAGTTTTGCTCTTGTTACCCAGGCTGGAGTGCAATGGTGCGATCTCGGCTCACTGCAACCTCCGCCTCCTGGGTTCAGGCAATTCTCCTGCCTCAGCCTCCTGAGTAACTGGGACCACAGGCATGCACCACCATGCCCAGCTAATTTTTTTGTATTTTTAGTAGAGACAAGGTTTCACCATGTTGACCAGGATGGTCTCGATCTCTTGACCTCATGATCCACCCGCCTCGGCCTCCCAAAGTGCTGGGATTACAGGCGTGAGCCACTGCGCTTGGCCTAATATTCATAATATTAAGTTGAACTATATAAAGTTGCTGATAGTCAACTGTTTTTGACCAAAAGAAATGACAATTTTGATGCCAACCCAACACATAGTGCTTCTATATATTGATAAGAAAAAGACAACCCAATAGAAAAACGGTGAAGACTATAAATTATAAACAGGTGATTCATAGAAAAGAAAATACAAATAGCTGATCTATAAATATATGATTATAAACATGTGAATATATATGTTAAAATAACAGAAGAATGACTACTATTAAAATAAAAACAGAAAAGAACTCGACAGATGGCTACTATCAAAAAAACAGAAGATAACAAGTGTTGGCAAGGATGTGTAGAGATCCTTTGTGCACTGTTGGTGGGAATGTAAAACTGTGCAGCTGCTATGGAAAACAGTATGGAAGTTCCTCAAAAAATTAAAAATAGAATTACATATGATCCAGCAATTTTACTTCTGGACATATACTCGAAACAATTGAAAGCAGAATCTCAAAGATATAGTTGTACACCCATGTTTATAGCAGCATTAGTCAGGATAGCCAAAAGATGGAAGCAACCTAAATGTCCACTGACAAATGAATGGGTAAACATAATATGATATAGACACACAATGGAATATTATTCAGCCTTAAAAATAAAGTAAATTCTGACTCATGCTACGACATGGATGAACATTGAAGACATTATGCTAAGTGAAAGAAGCTAGTCACAAAAAGACAAATATTGTATGATTCCATTTATATGGGGTACCTAGAGTAGTCAGATTCATAGACACAGAAAGTAGAATGGTGGTTGCTAAGAGTCAAGGGGAGCGGGGAATGGAGAGTTATTATTTAATGGGTGGAGAGTTTGAAATTTGCAAGATTAAAAATGGTTCTGGAGATTGGTTTGTAACACTGTAAATGTACTTAACGCTGCTGAACTATATACTTAAAAATGGTTAAGATGGTTAATTTTATGTTATACACATAATATTACAATTTAAAAATTTAAAAAGCACACACACAAATAATAGGAAAACATTTTTCATCCATAAGGCAAAATTTAGAACTAATTTTGACAATGACATGCGGAAATTTGTACTTTCTTTAATTTCTGTTGGAGAATTGCTATAGCATTTTAAGAAAGTAATTTGGTAGGATCTATTAAAATCAAAGATGCACATATTCTTTGACACAGTAATCCCACTTTTGGGACTCTAGCCTATAGAAATACTTGTACCAATGCATTAAATATATATGTGTAAAGATGCTTTTTGCATTTGTCATAACTGGAAATAATCTCCCCCCCCAAAAAAAATGGGCAAATGGTTGGATATTACACAACTATTTATTATTAAATTTAATTTAATTTTAAGTTCTGGGATACATGTGTAGGACATGCAGGTTTGTTACATAGGTAAACATGTGCCATGGTGGTTTGCTGCACCTATCAACCCATCACCTAGGTATTAAGGTCCACATACATTAGCTGTTTATCCTGATGCTCTCCCTCCCCCTGCCCCCACAACAGGCTCCAATGTGTGTTGTTTCCCTCCCTGTATCCATGTGTTCTCATTGTTCAGCTCCCACTTATAAGTGAGAACATGTGATGTTTGGCTTTCTGTTTCTGTATTAGTTTGCTGAGAATAATGGCTTCCAGCTCCATCCATGTCCCTGCAAAGGACATGATCTCTTTCCTTTTTATTACACAACTATTTAAAAGAAGGAGTAATAGCTATAAGGATTGACCTGGAGAGAAAAGTATGAGATATTATGTTATTAACAATAATATGACATATTATTGTAAGATAATAAGCAAGTTCCACAGAAAAGCATATAGTATGATTCCACTTGTGTGAAAAGCAAATTTAAAGACCCATATAATCTGTTTATATATTGTGATGGTTAATTTTATGTATCAACTTGGCCAGGTTATGGTGCCAAGTTGTTTGCTCAAACATTAGTTTAGATGTTACTGTAAAGATGTGTTTTAAGATCTGACCAGCATTTAAATCACTAGAGTTTGAATAAAGCAGAATAAACCTATAATGTAAATGGGCTTCATCTCATCAGTCGAAGGCCTTAAAACAATGACTGGGGTTCACTGAAGAAGGAGGAATTCTCAATGCTGCAACATCAACTCTTACCTGAATCCAGATTTCAGACTTGCCAACCCCCACAATCTCATGAGCCAATTCCTTAGAATAAACCACCTCTGGTGAGAAACTTGAAGCTTTCCTAGTAACATTGGGAAGAAGGCAAGAATGTCCCCTCTTACCACTGCTTTTCAACATTGTAATGGAAGTCCTAGCTAATGCAATAAGACAAGGAAAAAAAAAAGTAAAAGATTTACAGATTGAGAAGGAAGAATCTGTCTTTGTTCACAGATGGCATGGTCATCTATGTAGAAAGTTCAAGAGAGTTGAAAGCACTCTTGGAATTAAGAAGTCATCATATCAAGGTTGCAGGATATAAGTTAATATACAGAAGTCAATTGCTTTCCTAGTATATCAAAAATGACCAAGTGGAATTTGAAACTTAAAATATACGTTTACATTAGCACCCCCAAAAATGAAATATTTCAGTACAAATCTAACAAAATGTGTGCAAGATACATATGAGAAAAGCTATAAAACTCTGGCAAAAGTATCAGTATCAAGGAAAATCTAAATAAATGGAGAGCTGTTCCGTGTTCATGGATAGTAAGATTCAATATTGTCAAGATGGCAGTTCTTCCCAACTTGATCTATAGATTTAATGCAATCACGATCAAAATCTCAGCAATTTATAGAAATTGACAAGCTGATTCTAAAGTTTATACAGAGAACCAAAAGAACCATAATAGCCAACACAATGTGTAAGGAGAAAAACAAAGTTGAAATACTAACACTACCCAACTTAAAGACTTACTATAAAGCTACAGTAAGCATGTGGCATAGATGAAAGACTAGGCAAATAGATAAATAGAACAGAAGAGAGTCCAGAAATAAACCCAAATAAATACAACTGATCTTTGACAAAGGAGCAAAAACACTACAGTGGAGAAAAGATAATCATTTCCACAAATAGTGCTGAAACAAGTGGATATCCATATGCAAAAAAATGACTCGACACAGACCTTACACTCCTCACAAAAATTAACTCAAAGTGGATCACAAACCTAACTGTAAAATACAAAACTATAAAACTCCTGGAAGGTAACTTTGGAGAAAATCTAAATCACCCTGGGTTTGGTGATGGTTTTTTAGATACAACACCAAAGGCATGACCCATGAAATAACTTTATGGACTTCATTAAAATTAAAAATTCCTGCTCCGCAAAAGACACTGTCAAAACAATAAAAAGACAAACCACAGACTGGGAGAAAATATTTGCAAAAAAGGCATATCTGATAATGGGCTGTTATCCAAAATATACAAGGAACTCTCAATAAGAAAACAAACAACCAGATCAAAAAATAAGTCAAATACCTTAACAGACACCTCACCAAAGAAAGACAGGTGGCAAATAAGCATATGAAAAGATGATTTCATTTCCTGTGGGGAGCCCCAAAATTAAACTTTTTAAAAAGAGGCTTGCATTGTATGTCATCAGGGAAATGCAAATTAAAACAAGATACCAGTACATATGTATTAGAATCGTCAAAATCCAGATTAAGGATTTAAATCTAAGGCCTCAAATTATAAAAATCCTAGATGAAAACCTAGGAAATGTCATTCTGGATATCAGCCTTGGCAAAGAATTTATGACTGAGTCCTCAAAAGCAATCGCAACAAAAACAAAAATTGACAAGTGGGACCTAATTAAACTAAAGAGCTTTGGAAAGCTAGAGAAACTATCAGCGAGGTAAACAGACAACTTACAGAATGGGAGAAAATATTTGCAAACCATGCATCCAACAAAGGCCAAATATCTGGAGTTTATAAGGATCTTAACTCAAAAAGCAAAAACCAAATAACCCTATTACAAATTGGGCAAAGACATTAACAGACACTTCTCAAAAGATGACATGCGTGTGGCCAAGAAACATATAAAAAATGCTCAACATCACTAATTATTAGAGAAATGCAAACCAGAACCCAAATGAGATACCGTCTCACACTAGTCAGGATGATGATTATTAAAAAGACAAAAAATAACAAGCTGGTGAAGCTGCAGAGAAAAGGGAATGCTTATATACTGTTAACGGGAATGTAAATTAGTTCGGCCACTGTGGAAGGCAGTTTGGAGAATTCTCAAAGAACTAAAAACAGAACTACTGTTCAGCCCAGAGATCCCATTACTTGATATATACCCAAAGGAAAAGAAATCTACAGAAAAGACACATGTACTTGAATGTACAGTACACAGTACACATGTACTGTTCACAATAGCAAAGACACAGAATCAACCTAGGTGCCCATCAACGGTGGACTTGATAAAGAAAATGTAGTACATGTACACCATGGAATACTATGCAGCCATAAAGAGGAACAAGATTATGTCCTTTGGAGCAACACGGGTGGAGCTGGAGGCCATAGTCCTAAGCAAATTAACACAGGAACAGAAAACCAAATAGTGCACATTCTTACTTATAATTGGAAGGTAAACATTCAGTACACATGAACACAAAGAGGGGAACCACAGAGCTGAGGACTACTAGAGGGAGGCGGGGAGAAGGGAGCAAGGGCTGAAAAACTACCTATTGGGTACTATGCTCATTACCTGGGTGATACGATCATTTGTACCCCAAATCTCAATGTCACACAATATATTCATGTAACAAACCCGCATATGTATCCCCTGATTCTAAAATAAAAGTTGAAATTATTTAAAAAAACAAAAGAAATTGCTACAGCCACTCAACTTTCAGTAACCACCACCCTGATCAGTCAGCAGCCATCAAAATAGAAACAAGACCCTCCATCAGTGAGACGATTACAGCTCACTAAAGGCTCACATGAGTGTCAGCATTTTCTTTCTCCCTTCCCTTCCCCTTCCTTTCCCCTTCTCTTCCCGTTCCCTTCCCCTTCCCTTTCCTTTCCATTCTTTCTGACAGTCTTGCTATATTGCCCAGGCTGGTCTTGAACTAGCCTCAAGCCGTCTTCCTGTGTCAGCCTCCCAAATGCTGGATTACAGGCGAGAGCCACAGCTCTCAGCCATCATTAGCATTTTTTAATAGTAAAATATTTTTTAAATTAAGGTGTGTACATTTTTTCAGACATAATGCTATTGCGCACTTAATAGACTACAGTATGGCACAAACACAGCTTTTATATGCACTGGGAAACCGAAAAATCTGACTTTTTATTGTGATACTTGCTTTACTGCAGTGCTCTGGAACCACACTCATAATATTTCTGAGGCAGGTCTGTAAATAAAAAGTTACTTTTGAACATAAATAATGACAAACTTAGTAATTTTCTGTAGACTCTTATTGCTGAAAGTAATCTTAGTTATGCGGTCCAAAGTTCCTGCTTTTACAGATGTGAGTCACAGAGTTGTTACCACTCTCCTGGGGCCACATAGCCAGATAGCTTGAAGCTGACAGGTGACCATGGTTCCAGCCTCTAGCAATCTTTCCATATACGATGGATGAATTTATCAGATTCTAGAGTATAACTTCTGCATGAAGTATGCAGATCAGAAAGGGACTCCCAGAAGACACCTGGGTCATTCTTCATTTAGACCTACACTGGACCATGGTTAAATTCGCTAAGCCACATAAGATGCTATTTAAGTTTATTCTGTAATTTCCCTTGGGAGTAACACCGTTGATAGTAGGCATTGAAAAACAATGTTTTGGGCGAGGCGCAGTGGCTCATGCCTGTAATCTCAGCAATTCGGGAGGCTGAGGCAGGTGGATCACCTAAGGTCCAGAGTTCGAGGCCAGCCTGCCCAACACGGTGAAACCCCATCTCTGCTAAAAATACAAACATTAGCTGGGTGTTGTGGTGCATGCCTGTAGTTCCAGCTACTTGGGAGGCTGAGGTAGAAGAATCGCTTGAACCCGGGAGGCAAAGGCTGCAAAGAGTTCAGATCATGCCACTGCACTCCAGCCTGGGTGACAGAGTGAGACTCTGTCTCAAAAGAAGAAGAAGAAGAAAAACAATGTTTTGTTGTATTGCTTTTCCTCCTAAATGCCTGGATAAATTATCTGCCAGCCTGAAAAAAGCTGGCCAAAAATATGGCCTTTGTAATGCAGGGTCTTTTAATCAGATTTTATTTATTTATTTGAGACAGAGTACAGTGGCGTGATCACAGCTCACTGCAGCCTCAACCTTCCCAGGTTCAGGTGATCGTCCCACCTCAGCCTCCTGAGTAGCTGAGGCCACAGGCGTGTACCACCACGCCCGGCTAATTTTTGCATTTTTAGTAGAGATAGTTTTACCATGTTGTCCAGGCTGGTCTTGAACTTCTGGGCTTGAAATCTGCCTGCCCGGCCCTCCCAAGGTGTTAGGATTACAGGTGTGAGCCACCACACCTAGCCTTAATTAGATTTTTAAAGGACTGAAAACTAGGGCGTCTGGTGAATACTCTGAGAGGGGAGCTTTTTCTTCCTGTTCGCTCACCCCTTGCCACCTCAAATGAAGGGGAATTGAAGCTTCCTGCTGCTTCCCTACCTGCTCTGCAGGGTCACATTTTTCTTTCAGTTCAGTGGGATCACAACGATGTGTATTAGTTGAGAAAGATCATTCTTTTTTTTGGTAATGTTATTTCTCATGTTTGTTAGTTCTGTTCTGCTGAACATTTAAAAACATGTATTGGTTTTTATGCTTTTACAAAAGAGAGAATTTTTACTACCTTTTAAATGTCTTATGTACAGCTTCACCTTGGTGTCTGCCATTGTGCCCCAAACAAAGCTGATTCCAAGGACCCTGAGTAATTAACACACATGCATTTGTATATTTTTGTATGAACGTAAAGAATGATGTAGAAGAATAATAAACCAAACCTAATGGTGATCCCAGGGTGTGGGATTCAATTGGGGAGGTCAAGGTTTTTCTAAACCTTCTATTTTTTTTTAACTGGTGTGTTGGTTAATATTGAGTGTCAACTTGATTGGACTGAAGGATACAAAGTGTGGGTGTGTCTGTGAGGGCATTGCCAAGGGAGATTAACATTGAGTCATTGGACTGGGAAAGGCAAACTCACCCTTAATCTGGGTGGGCACAATCTAATCAGCTGCCAGCGAAGCTAGAATATAAAGAGGCAGAAAAATGTGAAAAGAGAGTCTGGCCTAGCCTCCCAGCTTACATCTTTCTCCTGTGCTGGATGCTTCCTGCCCTCGAACATCAGACTCCAAGTTTTTCAGTTTTGGAACTTGTACTGGCTCTCCTTGCTCCTCAGCCTGCAGATGGCCTATTGTGGGACCTTTTTCTTTTTTATCTTTAATTTTTTTTTTTTTTTTTTTTTTTTTTTGAGACGGAGTTTCACTCTTGTTACCCAGGCTGGAGTGCAATGGCGCGATCTCGGCTCACCGCAACCTCCGCCTCCTGGGTTCAAGCAATTCTCCTGCCTCATCCTCCCGAGTAGCTGGGACTACAGGCACACGCCACCATGCCCAGCTAATTTTTTTTGTATTTTTAGTAGAGACGGGGTTTCACCATGTTGGCCAGGATGGTCTCGGTCTCTTGACCTCGTGATCCACCTGCCTCGGCCTCCCAAAGTGCTGAGATTATAGGCGAGAGCCACCGCGCCCGGCCCTTTATTTATTTATTTATTTTTTTGAGATGTAGTCTTGCTCTGTCACCAGGCTGGAGTGCAGTGGGGCAGTCTTGGCTCCCTGCAACCTCAGCCTCCTGGATTCAAGCGATTCTCGTGCCTCAGCTTCCCGAGAAGCTGCGACTACAGGCATGGGCCACCATGTCCAGCTAATTTTTGTATTTTTAGTAGAGATGGGGTTTCACCATGTTGGCCAGGATAGTCTCGATCTCTTGACATCATGATCCGCCCACCTCGGCCTCCCAAAGTGCTAGGCTTACAGGCGTCAGCCACTGCGCCCGGCTGTGGGACCTTTTGATTGTGTAAGTTAATATTTAATAAACTCCCCTTTAGATATATATCTATTTCATTAGTTCTGTCCCTCTAGAGAACCCTGACTAATACACCCGGTTACAAGGTGCATGAAGTACCTCTGCAACTAAATAAAAGCAAAAGAGAAAAATGCTCACAAGCCATGTTGATTATGTTGTATCATAGGAAGCAACATTGAATTGGGTCACAGGTCCTAAATTCTCATTTATTAACAAACATTAAGTACCTACTGTGTGTCAAGGACTGAAAAAAACTGGAAACAAAAAGGTCAACAAACCAGGATCTCTATCCTTAGAGAGCTCAGAAATTCACAACTGGTACAATGGAAATGTCTGCACATGTGGACTATTTTACTGTGTACTAAATGAATTCAATCTTCTTTGCCCTATCTCTGAAACTGTCATCCAGTATCTTGGGTGGTCCTGACAGGCCAGCTGAGAATTGTGCCAATATAAATACAGGAATAGAACAATAATAGTAAAAAAACATGCTTTGAAGAAAGTTAGATGAGTTTCTCCTAGTTAATCAAACCAGATGGAGGGATGGAGGTTGGGGGTAAGATGTGTTTTCTATTTGAGGATCTCTTTTGAATTCATTTCCTAATGTAAACACTGGAGAGAGAGATTAGGAAGCATACAAAACAAACAAGTAAATCACAAATGTAGAGCTAAAATTCAGCCCTGGGATGACCAGCTGGGATGGGTTTTTTGGTGCATTTTAGGTCTGGGTTAGTAAGGTCAACCCTCAAGAGGCTGTGATGATTTCCTGCTGCGTAGTTATATTTTAGAATCATCCAGGACCTTTTAAAAATAAAATCCCCAGGTCCCTTCCCTGGAGATCCTGATTCAGTAGGTGAAGGGTCAGGGCTGGAAATGTTCATATTTGAAAAGTTTCGCAGGCGATTCTGACACACACCTCTGGTTAAAGACCAGAGGAAGCCTTGCTGGGGAAGGTCACCCTGGGTTTAGATTTTTATCTCATGTCGAACCCATTGTATAATAGGCAGCTTTTCCTATATGTAGCAGGAAATGAATGGTGACCCTGGAGGGCAGGGCAAGGTGGGTATTATTTGGAAAAGCTGTGGTGAAGGGCCCAGGAGAACCACTGAGAGAAGCACTGCTCCAGACCTCAGAGATCTTGCTGAGTTTGAGTTCTGGTTCATCATTGGCCTGCCCAGTTGCCTCTCCAGGGGAATCCTCTATCACTGTCACCCAGGGCCACCTCATTTGACCCACAGTCTACATGCCAGTAGGTACTTTGCCTGGCAGATGGGTACCTTACCCCATCTCTACCTGAAGCTTGCTCACTGAAAGTCTGGCAGGGGTGATGTCAGTTAGACCAGGAAACCTTGCTGTATCCACCTGTGTGGATACCTCCCCACAAAGACCCAGAACGCTAACAAGCCAAGAGGCAACCCCTTCTATCTATGGGGTGATGTTAGCAAGCCCTCAGAGCTGTATTTCTACATTTGGTGGTGAATGAGATGAAGTCAAGATCCACAAGTTGGGACATTAATCCTGTGAGATAGGTGGGGCAAGTATTAATATTCTTAATTTAGAGATCAAGAAACAGACACATAGAGTGATGGCATTGCCCAGGTCACACAGCTAGTCAGTGATGAAACCAGGACGCCAACTCAAGACGCCCCTCAACTCCTGTGCTGTTTGCATTTCCCTACCTGCATCCAAACAGCCAGATTTCCTGTGAGCACGTTACCATACAAACTGTCAGACTTCCCATAAGTGTGTTTGTTAGCTCAACCCTCCTTCCCTTCTTTCTTCCTTTTTTAATGTCCATGAGAATTTACCTCCCAAATCTCTAACCACTGGAAGTGCCATTGACCTTGGCCCCCAGCTGCAGCCTTTGAAATCCATCACCGCATTGGTGCCAAGGCCATGCTTCCTACAACCTGCCTCCAAGCAGTTATTTGAGTGCTGCAGGGATACTGAGGCAGGCCTGTTCCTAAGAGACATGGAAACTCCTTTGACCAACAACTTTAGTCCAGGGACCCCCCATTGGCCCTGCCAAATCTTTTTGTTGTTGTTATTTTTTGAGTCTCGCTCTGTTGCCCAGGCTGGAGTGCCGTGGCACAATGTCAGCTCACTGCAACCTCCACCTCCTGGGTTCAAGCAATTGTCCTCCTCAGCCTCCCAAGTAGGTATGATTACAGGCACGTGCCACAAGACCTGGCTAATTTTTGTATCTTTAGTAGAGATGGAGTTTCACCATGTTAGCAAGGCTGGTATCAAACTCCTGGCCTCAAGTGATCTGCCTGTCTTGACCTCCCAAAGTGCTGGGATTACAGGCATGAGCCACCACACCCGGCCCCCAAACCTTTCTGAGACTGAGCTGCAGTGTAAGATGCTTCCATGTAAACTTCCTTCCTTCCCTTTCTCTCTCCTTCACAAGTCAGACCTGCAACAAAATCTGATAGATCTTCCAGTCTTTTCCGTCTCCCTCCCACATTTTCTCTCACAGTCGTTTTCTTTAATAGATTTCTTGGGTGTTTTATCTCATCTTCGTGCCTGCTTCTCTGAAGACCCAACAAACACTGTCCTCTCTTTTTTTCTCCTTCCCTAGCTTCCTTCTTTCTGTACCCTGTCAACCATACTGGAGGTGCATGGATTAATACTATTAATATATGGTTCCCATTCTCAAGGATCTCACGGTCTATTAAAGGATACAGACCTAGAGATAATTCTAACACAGTGAGATAAGTGCAATGACAGAGGTATGCATGGGGCATTGGCAGGGTCCAGAAGAGTGGTATCTAACCCGACTTGGAGCTGAAATGGAGGAAACCATTGAAGACGAATTAATAGGAGTCAGCCAGGTGAAATGAGCTAGGTAGAGAGAGGGGTAAAAAGACGTTGCAGGTTGTTGTCTTGCTGGGGCTGATGTTTTTAGGCAAGAGAGCCCAGGAGAGGGGGCCAAAGAGGTGGGGAGGGGCTGGGTATTGGAGGGATTTGAACGCTGCCCTGAGGGTTCAACTATCCTGGGGCCAGTGTTTCCTGAATGTGGGTCTAGGCCAGGCTACCGGAGAATTACCTGGCATCTGATAAAAATATCCACCCAGATAGTGTGCCCTGCCAGAGGGGAGCTCATTTGGGGGCTGTGGCTCACGCCTGTAGTCCCAGCACTTTGGGAGTCTGAGATGGGCAGATCACCTCAGGTCAGGAGTTTGAGACCAGCCTGACCAACATGGAGAAACCCTGTCTCTACTAAAAATACAAAATTAGCTGGGTGTGGTGGCACATGCTTGTAATCCCAGCTACTCGGGAGGCTGAGGCAGGAGAATCACTTGAACCCAGGAGGCGGAGGTTGCGGTGAGCCAAGATTGCATCATTGTCCTCTAGCCTGGGCAAAAAGTGTAAAATTTTGTCCCAAAAAAAAAAAAAAAAAGTGGTTTTTTTCCGTCTGTTTTTTTTTTTTTTTTAATATATAAAATCAAAATTTGTTCCTTCAAGCTCTAGAGAGGGTTAGAAAATCCCCTAAGATATGTTAAAAAGAAAAAAATTCTGAAGGATTACTTGACTAGCTTCCCTTCCCTACATAGTATAGTACTGCTAGGCCCCACTGTTCTTGGAAAAGTTTTTGTTTTGTTGTTTTATTTTTTTGAGACAGGGTCTCACTGGAGTGCAGCCTAGGCTGAAATGCAGTGGTACGATCATAGCTCACTGCAGCCTCCAATTCCTGGGTTCAAGAGATCCTCCCACCTCAGTCTCCTGAATAACCGAGACTCCTGGTGCCACCATGTCAGGCTAATTTTTCTTATTTTTTGTAGACACGGGTTCTGGCCATGAAAAAAAAAAAAAGAAGGCCAGTGTTATCAAAACAATGAAATGAACATTGCATCCTTATTCCGTGCCGTGCAGTATTCTAAATTATATGCAATCATTAACTTCTTATAAAAATTCTCTGAGGTAATCTATAGCAGACGCTCTTGGCCTCCTATTCATACACCCTCAGGCTTTACCACTTCAGTGTGCCAAATCTGTCATATCTGCTTGAGGGCTTGGCCCAGAGCTGGCAGGCTGGAAGTGTCAAGGTTTTGACAACCCCAGGAGCAGCCCTCAACCAAAGACAACCAAAGAATTAATAGGAGTCAGCCAGGTGAAATGAGCTAGGTAAAGGGAGGGGTAAAAAGGCATTGCAGGTCCTTGTGCTGCTGGGGCTGATGTTTTCAGGAAAGGGGGGCCAGGAGAGGGGGCCAAACAGGTGGGGAGGGGCTGGGTATTGGAGGGCTTTGTTAGTGTATATATACTCCAGCTCCCTTGCTCCTAATGTGGGATGAGTCTGAGGCTCATGTTCTATACCATATCCCATAGCTCCTCAGTGGGATTAAGTCCAGAGTGGTCCACTTTTCTACCTTGCTGGATAACCCAACTCCTTTTCTTCATGGCTTATTTCCTGACTCCCTTACTGGTGTTTTCCTTCACCTCCTGATATGGTTTGGTGGTGTCCCCACCCAAATCTCACCTTGAATTGTAATAATCCCCAGGTGTCAAAGGTGGGGCCAGGTGGAGATAATAGAATCATGGGGGCAGTTTTCCCCATACGGTTCTTGTGGCGGTTAGTAAGTCTCACAAGCACTAATGGTTTTATCAATGGGAGTTCCCCTTCCTCCATGATTGTGAGGCCTCCCCAGCCATGTGGAACTGTGAGTCAATTAAACTCCTTTCCTTTATAAATTACCCAGTCTTGGGTATGTCTTTATTAGCAGCGTGAGAACAAACTAATAAACTATTTGTACTCGAGCCTTTGTCTCACAGTCAGCTTCTGGAGGAATCCAAACTAAGATATAAATGAAGACCACAGAAAATCTGAGAATGATTCGAAGAATAGAAATATCTCCATGTAGAATCGCTTGAACTGGGGAGGCGGAGGTTGCCGTGAGCCGAGATCTCACCACTGCACTCCAGCCTGGGCAACAGAGCAAGACTCCATCTCAAAAAAGAAAAAAAAAAAAAAAATCTCTGTGTAAATAGAAATGTTCACTGAGTTGTAATGGTTGCTAATCACCGGCTCTCCAGGCTTGACAAGAATGCGTATTTGAACTCACATTAAATTTTTTAACAGAGGCAAAGCACTTTCAAGATCATAAAGACCACTCAGAGATTTCTCACCTTTATCAGGCATCAAAGCCTTTTCCCCACCTTTTATTCAAGAGAGAAAAAAACCCTCCAAATGTCTACCTAAAAAATATTAGCTTAAAAAAAGCTCAGCTTTGCCTTTCTGAATCATCTCCAGTCAAACTTAGACACGTCTGTTACCTGATTTTAAAGAGATCCTAACTCTTGCCAGTTGCAAATCTGAGCTAACTAGAAAATTAGATTTTTTTTTTTTTTTTTTGTTGTTGTTGAGACGGAGTTTCACTCTTGTTACCCAGGCTGGAGTGCAATGGCGCGATCTCGGCTCACCGCAACCTCCGCCTCCTGGGTTCAGGCAATTCTCCTGCCTCAGCCTCCTGAGTAGCTGGGATTACAGGCACGCACCACCATGCCCAGCTAATGTTTTGTATTTTTAGTAGAGACGGGGTTTCACCATGTTGACCAGGATGGTCTCGATCTCTTGACCTCGTGATCCACCCGCCTCGGCCTCCCAAAGTGCTGGGATTACAGGCTTGAGCCACCGCGCCCGGCCTGAAAATTAGATTTATAAATTATATTTTAAGAGAACATAATAAAGACAAAAACGTATTTTAAATTGTCTTTCCACATATACTCTCTCAACTGACTAAGCTGCTTTTCTACTGGAGAGTAGAAATCCTAGCACTGTGTTTTATATTTTGTGCTAATTAAAATTTAATGAAACCTATTATTTTGCAATTTTTAAAATGTGTCATAATATACCACCAATCAACACAAATAATGTCAAATAACAGACCCCATTTTGAATTGTAAAAATTGTGATGATATAGCAAGATACAGGACCAAGTGCTAAGATGAGGGGCGTATTAGTGAAATGACTAATTGACATTTTTGTTGGTACTCTTTGATAATTTCCATCAGTGGCCATTAATTTGCCTAAAAGGGCTTTTGTGACTCACGGGTATGATAAAATTGCATTAAGTCTTGTATTTTGTACAAAGAAACCCGATTCAGTCAGCGTTTCCGATTATCAGCCACACCGGGAGCTTTATTAAGCAAATAAATACTATTGACAATATATAAACAGAGATATCACTTACACATTTGTTTGTTGACTCCACCCGATTAAGGTAAAATGTGCAGTACAAGATGTTTACCATAACTTACTGTTTAACTGATCAATGTTGCTAATAGAGCTGCCTCCAAAGCTGCCCCCTGCTGTCCTGCATGAAAATGCATATGTTTAAAAAATTACGAAAGAAGCTATTTTAAGCCTGGAAGATAGACTCTACATCTTAACATCTGTAAAAGCCTTTTACATGAAATATAATTCTTGACTCAGTATTTGAATCATGGTTATCACATACAAATGACAACAAAATCAGTTTGTTTGAGGTCAACTTAATACTGTAACTATGGGCTTTTATTTGCCTACCACTCAATTCAACAAACTTCAGCACTTAGAGTTCTGCCTTTGTAAATAGTCACTGGCAAAGTCATTTCATATTGTTTTATTTATTTATTCATTTTTGAGATGGAATCTTGCTCTGTCGCCCAGGCTGGAGTGCAGTGGTGAGATCTCGGCTCACTGAAACCTCTGCCTCCCTGGGTTGAAGCCATTCTCCTGCCTCAGCCTCCCGAATAGATGGGACTATAGGCACATGCCACCACACTAGCTAATTTTTGTATTTTTAGTAGAGACAGGATTTTATCAAGTTGGCTGGTCTCGAACTCCTGACCTCAGGTGATCCACCTGCCTCAGCCTCCCAAAGTGCTGGGATTACAGGCATGAGCCACTGTGCTTGGCCTCATATTGTTTTAAAGGTCCCTTTAATATGGTATGCATATTAATTTATTTGCATATTTGCATTAAAAGGATTAAATAGCATGAAAACTATAATAACAATTACAATAAGAGCTAACATTTACTCAACACTGTGTGCCAGACATTCTGCACACACTGTCGCATTTTACCTTATCACAACTCTGTGAGTATCATTATTATCCCCATTTTGGATGAGAAAACAGAGGCACAGAGAGCTAAAGAACTTGCCCTAGGTCAAACCATTAAAGGTGGCAAAGCAGGATTAAACCCATCATCCTGATAAACCCTTAGTGCTAGTTTGTAGTTAGCCATGGCTGAGCCCGCAGAAATCACTTGTCTAAGGTAACTACCAAACAAATATGAGAGACCAAACCAAGAGTTGTGCTTGCACTTGTCAAGTGATTCTCTTTTGATTTTTGAAGAAAAACAATGGAAAATGGACAAATGATATGTTTTATGATTTTCCTTTTTTTTTTTTCTTTTGAGACAGAGTCTTGCTCTGTTGCCCAGGCTGGACTGCAGCAGCATAGTCTTGGCTCACTGCAACTTCCACCTCCCGGGTTCAAGCAATTCTCCTGTCTCAGCCTCCCGAGTAGCTGGAATTACAGGCGCCATCATGCCCCGCTGGTGAAATTTTTCATATTTTTAGTAGAGACGGGGTTTTACCATGTTGGCCAGGCTGGTCTTGAATTCCGGGCTCAAGTGATCCACTCACCTCAGCCTCCCAAAGTGCTGGGATTACAGGTGTGAGCCACCGTGCCCAGCTATAGCTTACTTTTATCTCTACTTCCAATCTGGTGAAGGGAATTCCTTCCATCTTCCCATCCTTTTTGGCCACATTTTCACTCCATTTCTCAGACCTCCTTTGTCATTTCCTACAGTAGAACACGGTGTTCTCTCTTCTCTATTGGTAGGTTTAATTACATCATCTAATAAATGAGCATTAATAATGTAAAAAAGAACAATATGGTATTAAAATGTTTGCTTTTGGCTGTAAATAGAATACTTCTCTAAAATTGCCTCAACAATCATGGCACTTATTAACTCATATATGTCTAGATGTAGATGATACCAGAGTTGCCTAATTTAGTGGTACATTATCAAGGACTTAACGTGATTTTTCTCTTACTGTTTTCCTATGATCAGTATGGTGGGTTTTGTCACGTTTGTGCTTCATGATCACAAGATGGCTCCAGGCGTTACATTCTTACAAAATAGCATTGAAGGGGGAGGCAAAAAAGGGAGGAATGTTTCCTGTCTTGTGTCCCTTTCTAAGAGTGAGCGAAACTTTCATTTTTTTTTTTTTTTTGAGGGGAAGGAGAGTTTTTTTTCGGGGGTGACGGGGGGGGGGGGGGGGGGGGGGGGGGGGGGGTGGAAAACACAGAAAAGGAGAGGTCCATAAATATCCTTTAAGGGCACCACTCACGAAGATGTTGGCGTGGGCAGGGGAGTGGTGGGGAGGTTATAGCAAAAAAGGTCAGGCCTCATTGCTGAATCCAGGTGTGTGTCCGGATGAGTTGAGCCACAGCTTACCTTCTAGAAGCATTCACATATTGGCCTAAGAATTTGTTACAAGTCCACATGCTTGATAACTGCTATAACACACTCGCATCTTCCATGGCCTCAATCCACCTCTGAGCTGAATTGGTATCTTCTGCTTTGAAGCTATAAAATAGGGTTTTATTGTGGTAAAGGTGAAAAATAGGTCCTACTTCGCTGCTGCCCTCTTCCTTTTCTGGAGCAATGGTGAAACCTAGCAGAGTCATACTCTCCATGGCCACTTTGTCCTCACTGGCCATGTAGGTGTAGAGAACTTTGCCTTTGATGACAAACCAGAGCTTCTTCCAGTGCCGCTTGCCCCTCTTACACCGGCTGAGATAGCCGCTGATGGCAGAGCCCTCTCCAGAGGCAGTCACCTCTGTCAGGGCTGAAGGGACTTTCTTCTGCTTCTTGAAGGTTGAGGGGTTGATGCTGTGGAAGACGGATGAGAAGGCACCACCTGAGAAGCGGGGTGCAGAGAGTGGGAAGCTCATGCTCACAAGCCGCTCTCTCATCAGGCCTGGGACAGCCCTGCCCCGCTTCTTCAGCTCCCCGAAGCAGCCGTCACAGACCTTGGCCATCCTGTCCTTCAGGTACTTCAGCGGGTACTTGTTCCGTGAACAGTTCCGGCACACAATCTTGCCACAGGCATGACAGTGATGACGCCGCAGTGTGAGGGAGAAGTCACAGCCGCAGTTCATGCACATCATGACATGTGTGACAGGCACCAGGGTGGGAGGCCTCTCCCCAAGGCTAACCCCCAGGCTCTCTCGTATCTCCACGCTGTGGTGGAACGCAGCCAGAGCCTGGGCCTTGTAGTCCTCAGGAAGAGCTCTGCTCAGACAGCCATACCACTCGTCCCTCTCTGCACAGGAGCTCGCAGACAGCATCAGGCAGGACTCAGAAGTCTCGATCTTTAGAGCATAGGGCACTTTCTCCATCACAGGGCGGCTGACCTTCATGTTGGCCACAGCCAATGTGTTCTTCAGCCGGTACTTCCCGTCCTTCTGGGGATGGGTGTACAGGAGCACATTGTTCATCAGAAATAGGTGCCGGGGGCGTCTGTTTTTCCCTGTTGCTTTCATCAGCGTTCCTTCCTTCAGAAACTCCCTGGCTGGAGGAGATCCCCTTGGCCCTGGACGCTGTGCTCAATGTGGACCAGCTTCTGTAGGTTTTCCCCTTGCTCCATGCTGTCGTTGGCACGGTCTGTGACTTTGGAGATGAGGCTCAGTGCACCCTGTGTGCTGTCGTACTCGGCAGAGTCCTGGCAAAAGTTGTTTAAATAGTCTGTGAGGAGCAGTTGGTACTGAAAGAGGCGCTGAACCACCTGCAGCAGCCGATGTTTTGCAGTCTGGCCGCCTCCTTGCACATTCTGCTCAAATTCACGGACAGCAGCTGCCAGCAGGGGAGAGTGGAGGCAATTCTCACTGAGCAGACCTAGGTACCTGTCAAACTGCAGGATGTGAGTGGCGTGGTGATCAAACCCCTGCTCCCGGGTCAGGAAGACGTCAGCTACCTTCTGCTGGCTCTCCCAATTTGACAGCCTTTCCTCCAGCTCCTCCAGGATGCCTTGGTGAAGTTCGTAAATGGCTGGGAGTTCACTCAGGCCCTGCCTCAGCTCCTCCCGGGCCAATGTGTCTCTGCCTTCATGGTCCATGTCATCCAAGGCCCTCATGACAGCTCCATGGAAATCCAGATGTAAGTGCTGGAGCATCTCCACATATGCTTTCTCTGAAGATAGCAGTTCCTGTGCGATGACAAGGGCTCTGGACTGTCCTTCCACCTTGTGGGTGAGGCTGGGGTCTCTTGAAGCACTATCCTCCTCCTCTGAGCTTCTCTGCTCCTCATCCGACGTGAGGTCCTCTTTAGGGGCTGCCGATGAGAGGGTTCGGCAAAGTCAGAGACAGACTTTGTAGGGCTCTGAGTAGGTCCAGCTTTGTAGGGCTAGAGTCTTTTCATACCCTTCTCATGGGCAAAATTCGGGAGGAGTACCCAGACAGGATCATAAACACATTCAGCATCCTGCCCTCGCCCAAGGTGTCAGACACGGTGGTGGAGCCCTACAATGCCACCCTCTCTGTTCACCAGCTCATAGAAAATGCAGATGAGACGTTCTGCATTGATAACAAAGTGCTCTATAACATCTGTTCCAGGACCTTAAAACTGACCACACCCACCTACAGTGACCTGAATCACCTAGTGTCTGCTACCATGAGTGGGGTCACCACGTGCCTGCGCTTCCCGGGCCAGCTGAATGCCGACCTGCGGAAGCTGGCCGTGAACATGGTTCCATTTCCCCGGCTGCACTTCTTCATGCCCAGCTTTGCCCAGCTGACCAGCCGGGGCAGCCAGCAGTACCGGGCCCTGACCGTGGCTGAGCTCACTCAGCAACTCTTTGATGCTAAGAATATGATGGCCGCCTATGACCCCCGTCATGGTCACTACCTAACCGTGGCTGCCATTTTTAGAGGTCGCATGTCCATGAGGGAGGTGGATGAGCAAATGTTCAACATTCAAAATAAGAACAGCTGCTACTTTGCTGAACGGCTCCCTCACAATGTGAAAACAGCCGTCTGTGACATCCCACCCCGGGGGCTAAAAATGTCGGCCACCTTCATTGGTAACAACACAGCCATCCAAGAGCTCTTCAAACGTGTCTCTGAACAGTTTACCGCTATGTTCAGGCGCAAGGCCTTCCTGCACTGGTACATGGGCGAGGGCATGGATGAGATGGAGTTCACTGAGGCCGAGAGCAACCTTAATGACCTGGTGTCAGAATACCAGCAATACCAAGACACCACAGCTGAGGAGGGGGAGTTTGAGGAGTGTGCTGAGGAGGAGGAGGTAGCCTAGAAGCTTCCTTTTCTAGGTAAAGGGGGAAGCAGTGTGGATTCTTTAGTGTGTTCTGATAGCCATTGTCACTACACGCTTCTTTGAGTCTTTACATCTCCTCCTACTGCATTTTAAAGCATTTTCATAGTAAGTAGTTTGGCCTAATAAAACATTTTTATAGCAAAAAAAAAGGGCCACCAAGTGTAGGCCAAGGTGATGTACCAAAGCAGAGAAAGAAGAGCCTGGGAAACTTCTTCTGCTTGCTGTTCTGGGATGTGAGCTTTGGAAGACGCTGAATTAGGTTTTTGTTTTTCTTGAGACGAAGTCTCGCTCTTGTCCCCCAGGCTGGAGAGCAGTGGCATGATCTCGGCTCACTGCAACGTCTGCTTCCTGTGTTGAAGCGATTCTCCTGCCTCAGCCTCCCAAGTAGCTGGGATTACAGGCGCCTGCCACCACCATGCTCAGCTAATTTTTGTATTATTAGTAGAGACGGGGTTTCACCATGTTGGCCAGGCTGATCTCAAACTCCTGACCTCAGGTGATCTGCCCGCCTCGGTCTCCCAAAGTGCCGGGATTACAGGCATAAGCCACTGTGCCTGGCTGAAGATTCTTTAGATAAGGCTAATGCCATGCTGTGAGCATCCCTCTCTGACCCCTGGGATAATGGGGAGCTACCTTTTAACTTCAAGCCTGTGAGATGGTACATTAAGGGGATCCTTGAAGAGGTTACTGTGTGTTCCCTGAGGTTGGGGAGCCAGGATTGGAGCCTGAAATAAGACACCCTGTGACAGCGGGAGAGAGGCTGCACTGGAACACTCTGCACCTCTGCATGTGGGAGCCATGGGGGAAAAAGCGGCTGGAGGCTGGGCACGGTAGCTCACACCTGTAATCCCAGAACTTTGGGAGACTGAGACGGGAGGACTGTTTGAGATCAGCCTGAGCAACAAAGTGAGACTCTGTTTCTACAAAAAGTTAAAAAAAAAAAAAAAAAAAAAAAATTAGCCAGGCACAGTGGCTCACGCCTATAGCACTTTGGGAGGCCAAGGCGGGTGCATCACGAGGTCAAGAGTTCGAGACCAGCCTGGCCAACATAGTGAAACCCCATCTCTACTAAAAATACAAAAATTAGCCAGGCATGGTGGCATGCTTCTGTAGTCCCAGCCACTCAGGAGGCTGATGCAGGAGAATCACTTGAACCCGGGAAGCAGAGGTTGTGGTGAGCTGAGATGGCACCACTGCACTCCAGCCTGGACAACACAGTGAGACTCTGCCTCAGAAAAAAAGTGTAAAAAAAATTAGCTGGGCGTCATGGCACACGCCTATGGTCCCAGCTACTTGGGACACTGATGCGGGAGGATTGCTTGAGACCAGGAAGTGGAGGCTGCAGTGAGCTGAGATTGCACCACTGCACCCCAGCCTGCATGACAGAGAGAGACCCAGTCTTGAAAAAAAAAGAGAAAAGAAAAAAAGGTTGGAGTCTTCTTTTGTTAATCTTTTTGGAAATAGAAGATACATATTAAAATGCGCACAAACAACAGGTTTACAGCTTGATAAATGTTCACAAACTGAATACCCCCACGAAACCAGAACATTAATTACCAGCATCCCATAAGGTCCCTGTACTCCCCTTTTAGCCACTACTACCCACCAAAGTTAACCACTATTCTGATCTCTAATAACACAGATTATATTTGCCTCTTTTTGTTTTTATATAAATGGAATCATACAGTATGTATCATTTAGTGGCTGGCTTCATTGCTCAGCATTCTGGTTACACGATCCATCCGTATTGTTGTATGTAGCTGTAGATCATTTATTCTCGATACTGTATAGCGTCCCATTGTGTGAGCATTCCACAATTTATCCATTCTACTGTTGATAGACATCTGCGTAGTTTCCAATTGGGGACTATTATGAATACTTATGGATATTTTAGCACGTGTCTTTTGGTAAACATATGTACACATTTTTCTTGCATGTATATCCAGGAGTGAAACTTCAGAGTCATAGGGGTGGTGTTTGTAAAAGCTACAACAGTTTTAAGTCTTTCCAAAGAGGATTTCTTAAAGTGTGGATTCGAGCCTCTACTTCCACCCTCTCACATCTGCCCAAGAACCAGAAGCCAAAAGGGGTGTGGATTTTAGAGAAACACTGTATGGTGAGCATCGCCAGAACTATAGTCAAAGCGGCCCAGTGAAGGAGGCCCCCATGAGCCCCATAGAAGAAGCCATATGCCAGGAACACGGCTCAACCTACGGAAACATTTTAATGTAGCACAGCATTGGTCCTGTCTCCACGTGGGCATTGTGAAGGGCTACTGCTGAAGGGGCTAGCCTTTGAGCTCTGGTTCTGGACAGCTCGTTTTCATCTGACCAACTCCACTCCTTGGCTATGTGACCTTGGGAAGGTCATTCTTTCTCTCTAGGCCTCACTTTTCTCATCTTTCTGATGTGTGGCTGCTTTCTGCTCTGAACTTGTAGTTGAATGTTCTAAATGCCTCACTAACAGGAACCACATCTTCACCTTCCTCCGTGTTCCCAGAGATCACCTCCTGCTCTACATACCTATGGGCACAGTAGGTCACTGGACAACACGTGTCTTGCAATTTCACTTTCTAAAGAAAAAAGAATCTGCTTTTATGGTTTCAGTGATGCACAAAATGAGGATTCAATTGGTGCATTAAAATTAACAACATGGTATGTGTGTGCCTGTCCAAATATAGATGTTATACTGCACACCAGCTTTATGGAAAAATCCATTTCCATTCTTGTGCAACTGATTTTTCTCTGAAGGAACAGAGCAGAGACCATCTATGTATCATAAATTTGTCAACTCACTGTTTTACCCAAGGACGTTGGGTAATTAGAAGATTCCAACATAGACCCAAAGAATTCTTCTCTTCATCTGGGAACTTGTTTTATCACTTGCTACTGCCTTGTTCCTAATGCTTAGCATTTAAAGGTTATATATAGGGAAAAAAAAAGACTCCAGACATTATGTAGTCACTGTCTAGAATGGCATTATATTTTAACAAGATATTATCACTCTGGCAAAAGGAAATCATTTTTAGTGGGTAGGAAATTATTATGCAGTATTCTTCAAGCAATTAGAAATCACATTGTTGTGTGGTGAATGATCAGCTTTTCTTGCTGGAGTTTGTTATTATACTGTTTGTATTTAAAATATGGGGCTGCAGAGAGAAGGTTTTTTTAGTAGAAGCGTGAACATTCTAAGCAGCTCAGGCAGGTGAGCCATGATGCAATTTTATTTCCCAGGAAATTCTGGAGTTCCCCTGAAGTTCCCTGTCTTACTTCACCCATAGAAACCTTGAATTCTTTCCCTTTAGCTAAGGAATACTTAGCTAGGCACCCCTAGGGCTTTATAGGGAACTGACAACTTAAAACTTGGTATCGATCCAAAAGTTTGTTGGAAAATCTGTCTTAGAGCAGATTTTCTTCAGTTCTGTATGAATGACTCTGGTTCCTAAGCAAACCACCAGAGCCCATGTCACTGATAGGAAATGAGACTCTAGTATTAATGATGGTCAAGAACCAGTTACTCGGTAGAGTGTTATTTCTTGGTGAAAATCTACTCTAAGCTCTTTCTTGTGAGAACAGAAACTCAGCTCGCCTTCTCTCCTCCCTTCTGTACTCTATTGTCAGAAGTGGGGATTCCTACAGCATGGAGGATTGGAGTGTGCAGGACAGGAAAAGGAGTTGGAAGGAATCCAGAAGTCTGAGCAAAGGCAGGGGTTTCCCAGCAGTGACAGAAAGAGAAAGGGAAAAGGAGCAAGGGTGGGCTTAGCAATGATGCAGGGGTAAAGGCAAGGATATTTATAGCTTCAGCTGCAATCAGAAGGAAAGTCCCTAGACACAGAGATGATTTTGCTCATGGGACATTGGCAACTTGTACAGTCATAACTGAGGGACTATCCCAGTGCATACACAAGTTGATGCTTTAATATTCACTCAAGCCTACTGAAACTTAACCTTTCTTTCTGCTTAAAAAAAAAATCATAAAAATAAATCATTCTACCAAAAAAAAAAAAGAAAAGATACATGCACCTGTATGTTCATCGCAGCACTATTATAGCAAAGGTATAGAATCAACCTGGGTGCCCATCAATGGTGGATTGGATAAAGAAAATGTGGTACATATACGCCATGGAATACTACACAGCCATAAAAAAGAATGAAATCATGTCCTTTGCAGCAACATGGATGGAGCTAGAGGCAGGTATCCTAAGCAAATTAACACAGAAACAGAAAACCAGATACCACATGTTCTCACTTACAAGTGAGAGCTAAACACTGGGTACATAAGGACATAAATATGGAAACAATGGACACTGGGGACTACTAGAGGGGGGAGGAGGAAGAGGGGCAAGGGCCAAAAAACTACCTCTTGTGTACTATGCTCACTGTCTGGGTGACAGGATCATTAGTACCCCAAACCTCAATGTCACACAATGTATCCATGTAGCAAACCTATACATGTACCTCCTGAATCTAAAATAAAAGTTGAAATTATTTTAAAAATCATACTTTAGATATACAAAAAGGATACAGAACAATCTAACAAATATCCAGCTTAAGATATAAAACATTTCAGATATAAGATGAGCCCTCTGTTGCACCAATTTTCACTTTCATTCTCTCTACCCCCAAAACAGCTACAAGTTTGGTATTATCATTTCCATGTGTATTTTTATTTTATTATATGTAGATCATATACATGTATATTATAAATCTATGGAAGTTATATCCTATTATAAATCATTAGGGACATATGTTTATCCTAAATTATTTATAATATTTTTGCATATCTTAACATTTTATAAGTGGTAGCACTTTCTTTTTTTGAGACAGGGTCTCATTCTGTCACCTAGGCTGGAGTGCAGTGGCACAAACATGACTCACTGCAGCCTTGACCTCCTGAGCTCAAGCAATCCTCCTGTCTCAACCTCCCATGTAGCTGGAACCACAGGTGCACACAACCATACGCGGCTAACTTTTAAAAAATTTTTAATAGAGATAATGTCTCACTTTGTTGCCCAAGCTGGTCTCAAACTTCTAGGTTCAAGCAATCCTCCTGCCTCAGCCTCTCAAAGTGCTGGGATTACAGGCATGAGCCACTATGCCCAGCCTAATGGTAGCACTTTCTGTGTGTCCTGTCACTTGCTCTTCCTCTGTAACATTATGTTTTAAAAATTAGTCTATGTCGCTTGGAAATATACTACAAAGCTATTGTAACCAAAACAGCATGGTTCTAGCATAAAAACAGACACATAGACCACTGAAACAGAACAGAACATCCAAAAATCAATCCACACATCTACAACCAACTGATTTTCAACAAAGTTGCTAATAACACACATTGGGAAAAGGACAGTCTCTTCAATAAATGGCGCTAGGAAAATTAGATATTCATATGCAGAAGAATGAAACTAGAACCCTATCTCTCACCATATACAAAAATCAAAATGGATTAAAAGCTTAAATGTAGAACCCAAAACTATGAAACTGCTAGAAGAAAGCAGGAAAAATGGTTCAGGGTGTGGGTCTGGGCGGGGATTTTTTTTTTCTTTTATAACGTCTCAAAAGCACAGGCAACTAAAGCAAAAATAGACAAGTAGAATTATACCAATTTTAAAGGTTTCTGTGCAGCAAAGGAAACAATGGAATGAAGAGATAACTTACAGAATGGGAGAAAATATTTGCAAACTATGCATCTGACAAGGGAGTTAATATTCAGAACATGGAAGGAACTCAAACAATCCAATAGCCAAAAAAAACCCCATCTGATTAAAAAGTGGGCAAAAGGCCTGGATAGACATTTCTCAAAAGAAGACATACAAATAGCCAACAGGTATATGAAAAAATACTCAGCCTCACTAATCATTAGGGAAATGCAAATCAAAACTAGCATGATATCACCTCATCCTAGTTAGAATGGCTGTTATTTTAAAAAGACAGAGGATAACAAGTGTTGGCAGGATGTGGAGAAAAGGGAACCTTTGCATAGTGTTGGTGAGAATGTAAATTAGTACAGTCATTAGGAAAAACAGTATTGAAGGTTCCTCAAAAAATTAAAAATAGAGCTACCATATGATCCAGCAATCCCACTACTGGTTATATAACCAGAGGAAATGAAATTATCTGTACTCCCATGTTTACTGCAGCACTATTCATAATACCCAAGATATGGAATCAACCTGTGTTCACCAGTGGTTGAATAAATAAAGAAAATGTATCTATACACGATGGGACCGGGAGTGGTGGCTCACACCTGTAATCTCAGCACTTTGGGAGGCTGAGAAGGGCAGATCACTCAAGGTCAGGAGTTCCAGACCAACCTGGCCAACATGGTGAAACCCTCTCTTTACCAAAAAAAAAAAAAAAAAAAAAATCAGCTGGGCATGGTGGCAAGTGCCTGTAATCCCAGCTACACAGGAGGCTGAGGCAGGAGAATCAGTCGAACCTGGGAGGTGGAGGTTGCAGTGAGCCGAGATCATGCCACTGCACTCCAGCCTGGGTGACAGTAAGACTCTGTCTCAAAAAAATAAATAAATAAAAATAAATATACACAATGAAATACTACAGATAAAGAAAATGTTTGTGTGTGTGTATATATATATATATATATATATGTAATGGAATACTATTCAGCTGTAAAAAATAATGACGTTCTGTCATTTGCAACAGCATGGATGTACCTAGAGGATATTATGTTAAATGAGCCAAGCATAGAAAGACAAATACTGCATGATCTCACTCATAGGCAGAATCTAAGAAAGTTGATCTCATAGAAGTAGGGAGTAGTAGTGGTTATAAGAGGGTGGAGAGATGGGGTATGGGAAGAGGTTGGTCAATGGGGACAAAGTTACAGTTAGATAGGAGGAATAAGTTCTGGTGTTCTATGGCACAGTAGGGTGATTATAGTTAACAATATTTTGTGGCCAGGTGTGGTGGCTCACGCCTGTAATCCAAGCACTTTGAAGGCCAAGGCGGGCGGATCACCTGAGGCTGGGAGTTCAAGACCAGCCTGACCAACGTGGTGAAACCCTGTCTTAAAAAAAAAAAAGCCCTAAATTAAAGGAGGAACAACAAAAAAGAATAAAAATAAACAACAACTGAATGCAACATGTGATCCTCAATTAGATCTGGGACCAGAAAAGGAGATTAGCACACAGCTAGTGAAATTCGAATAAAGTTTATCATTTAAAAAAAAAAAAACAAAAAAACCGAATATTTTGTATATTTCAAATTTGCTAGAAGAGAGGACTTTGAATGTTCTCACCACAAATGACAAATGTTTAATGTGATGGATTTGTTAATTGCCCTAATTTGATCATTATACAATATATATATGTATTAAAACATCATATTGTACCCCATAAATATGTCCAATTCTTAGGTGTCAATTAACAAAATAACGCTTAAAAAAATTAGTCCAGGCTGGGCATGGTGGATCATGCTGGTAATCCCAGCACTTTGGGAGACCGAGGCGGGCAGATCACTTGAGGTCAGGAATCCGAGATCAGCCTGCCCAACATGGAGAAACCTCGTATCTACTAAAAATGCAAAATTAGCCGGGTGTGTCATTTAAAAAAAAAAAAAACAGCAAAAAAAAAAAAAAACCCACAAAAATAGACAATACATAAGTGAATGAACATGGCTATGTTCCAATAAAAATTTATTTTAAAAAATTAGTCCATGTTGCTAATGGGGCTCTGGGGCATCCATGTCAACACTGCTGTATAGTATTCCATCTAATGAACAGACCTTTTCTACCAGCCAAACTCAGGACCCAGCCATGCACTCACTTCTTTTTCCCACCTCATACAGGATATTAGATTCTTAACTCACAATCAGAGGAACACCCTTTTCTTGTTTTTTTTGTTTTGTTTTGTTTTTTGAAACAGAGTCTCACTCTGTTGCCCAGGCTAGAGTGCAATGGCACGCTCTTGGCTCACCAAAACCTTCGCCTCCTGGGTTCAAGTAATTCTCCTGCCTCAGCCTCCCAAGTAGCTGGGACTGCAGGTGTGTGCCACCACACCCAGCTAATTTTTGTATTTTTAAGTAGAGACGGGGTTTCTCCGTGTGGGTCAGGCTGGTCTCAAACCCCTGACCTTGCAGAGGAACACCCTTTTGTAAGGACCAAATTGTCCAGGTCCCTCACCTAAGCCCGCCTTCCTGAGCCCTGTAAGCTGCCGTTGGAAATGGCAGGCTGCCTGGTGAGTATGGATTCAGAACATGATCTGACCTTGATAGAGAGTTTGTCCTTGTCGTGGGATAAGAACAGAACTGCCTCCAGCCCCGGTGGATAGATGACTCACATCCCTGGAACTTCCTACCTCTTTTCCCTGGATGGAATCCAAGTCATGTTGTCAAAATGTAATTAATTCACTCTTTAAAAGGGGGAAAAATCCTCAGAATTTAGAATAACGGAATCATACAATGCAAGAGCTAGAAGAGTAACTTGTCCTTGCCTCCTTCCCCAACACCTTAATATAAGACAAGGGACATTTGGGCATCAGCCAAGCCAAGTATTTGAGGATATTTCTAGACAGCAGTCACTTGGAGTTTTTCTGGAAGGGGCCAAAGGGTGAAGACTTGAAAAGGAGCAGAAGCAGAGTGTTGGAAGGGCTGAGCACCACCCTTCATGATTAATCAGTAACATTTAGAGTCATCTCTCAGCTCAGTTCAGCTTCACCAGAGCAGGGAATCTCCTGGCAAAAGTCTCTGTCCCAGGATTTCTGGCACTTACTTTGCTGGCCTGTGTAAAGCATTCCTTGAGAACTGTCTGGCTGGTCAATGCTGGCGCCTGCCATGCATTATCTTTGAAGTAGGAAAAGGGCTCCTTTGAGTTCTAACCAACAGCTTTGACTATGTGAAAGCTGTTAATTTACCATGGTTGGCTGCTTTCTCCATCACCCCTCTAATCTACAAGAAGGATCTGAAAAGGAAGCCCAGAAAGTTAGAGCTAACGTGAACCCTAGAGAGGTTCTAGCCCAACACCTGATTTATCAAGTTATTAATTTAACAAATAGGGGCCAAGTGCCTACAGTGTGCCAGACTCTTGGCTGGGCACTGCAAATACAGTGATGATCAAAACCAGGCATGCCTCTGCCCTCTTGAAGATTACATTATAGTGGGTAGGGGTAAGGGGTGACCAATATTAAGCAATCATACAAACAAATGTAAAATACTTAATGCTATGAGGCAGATGTAGAGAGGTCAGGGAGGGCTACCTCAAAGAGGCAAGGCTTAGGCTGACATGTGAAGCAGGAGCAGGTGTTAACACAGCAAAGAAGGGGAAAAGAGCTTTAGGGGAGAGGGAACAGTGAATGGTAAGATGGAACACAGCAAATCTGAAGGGCAGAAAAAGGCCATGTGGCCAAAGCAGAGATGGGGAGATGGAGCAGGGTAGCAGGGGCCATATCACTTGGAACCTTGAAGCCTGTGTTAAATATTCTGGTCCTTATCCTAAAAGCAATGGGAAGCCATTGAAAGGCTTCAATTGGGGGATGGGACACGATCAAAACTGAATTTTCAAAAGGATATCTTTGACCTCTGTGTGGAGACCAAACTGGAAAGGGGCCGATTGGGAGGATATTTTAGGTGAGAGGTACTGGCGGCTTGGGCTAGGTTGGGGCTGGCGGTGGTGGTAAAGACAAGAGGCCAAATATGAGAGATATTCAGAAAGTTCAATTAATAGGACTTGGGAATGGCTTAGATATAGGGGTGATAGGGAGGTAGGAGTCAAGGAGAGTTCACAGGTTTCTTCAACGATTGGTAATACAAAGTGAGAGATCCCTGAAACAGGACCAGATTTGTGACAGAAGATTGAGTGTTGAGTTTCGGGTGCTTTTGTGATATCCAAGAGGTGATATCAAGCAGATCACTGACTACATTTGGGTCTGGAACTGAGAGAAGAGGTCTTGAACAGCTTGGAGGTTAGGGACATCAACCCCCCATGCAGTAGAAAATCCATGTATAACTTCTGACTCCTGAAAAACTCAGCTACTCATAACCTACTGTTGACCTGAAGCCTCACAAATAGCATAGTCAGTGAACACATATTTTGTATGAGATATATATATATAACACATATATATCTTTATATATATTATATGGTATTATAATAAAGTAAGCTACAGAAAAAATATTATTAAAAAATTAAAAGGAAGAGAAAATATATTGACTATTAAGTGGAAGTGCATCATCGTAAAGGTCTTCATCTTTGTTGTCTTCACATTGAGTAGGCTGAGGAGAGGAGGAAAAGGAGAGGTTGGTCTTGCTGTCTCAAGGGTGACAGAGACCGAAGAAAATCTGTGTATAAGTAGACCTGTGTTCAGTTCAAACTTGAATTGTTCAAGGGTCAACTGTATACCCTTAAGACATCTGCAAATAGGCGGTGATTTAGTCAGGATCTCAAAAGAAAACAGATGGTACCATCAAATTAGGATAATTCAATTAGGATTAATAAAAGGAGTATATTAGGTTCCTGCTGCATAACAAACAGAACCATAACCTCAGTGGCTTAATATAGCAAACATTTTATTTCTTGGCTACAAGTGTGTGGGCTGATTGTGATTCAGCTGATTTAGGCTGGGTGCAGCTGGACCGGGCTGACTCCAGACTTCAAGTTCCATTCATGTCTGTTTCATGTGTCTGATCCCCTCTGGGAGTGGTGCCATATTAAAGACTCAGAGTTGGCCTCTGCTGTTGGCCAGTCAGTCATCCAGTAGTGAGCTTTGTAAGGGAAGCCTATATTGTGGATGCTCTGACACTGAGCTTTAAGTAGGGGAAGAGGCTGGCTGACATCCAAGGATGAGTTGTCCAGTCCACCTAATTATTGAGTCTCCTCTGCAGTAGATGCCCTCTAGTGAGCATATCACCTGGATATTTTCATATTTTGGGCTTAGTCCCAGCAGTCCATCCATATACCTGCCCCAGCACCTCCTTATCACCAGTTTTCCAGTCTTGCTCTTTCCCCAACCAACTGGATACCCCTTTAGCTGTTGCTTATGAGGCAGTGTGGATCCAGTCATCTGGCTGTTCTCAGTCCCAACAAATGAGCAACCAAATGAATCACTGGAAGTTCTGCCTCCTGGGAGGATTTTCTTTCATCACCATTTTCAGGGCCACTTCAGAATAGGGCTGTGGTGTAACAGACATCCACTTCGGGCTGATGCCAGCATAGCATGCTGCTATGGTTTAAATGTTTGTCTCCTCTGAAACTCATCTTGATACTTTATCCCCAGTGTGGCAATATTGAGAGGTGGGACCTTTAGGAGGTGATTGGATCACGAGGGCTCTGCCCTGAATTAATAAATTAATGAGTTAGTGGATTAGTGAGTTATCATGACAGTGGGACTGATGGCTTTATAAAAAGAGGAAGGGAGAACTGAGCTGGCATGCTCAGCTGCTTCACCATGTAATGCCCTGCATCGCCTCAGGATTCTGCAGAGTCCCCGCCAGCAAGAAGGCCCTTACCAGATACAGCCCCTTGACCCAGAACTTCTCCATTTCCATAACTAAAAGAAATAGATTCCTTTTAAAAATAACTTACCCAGTTTCAGGTATTCTGTTATAAGCAACGGGAAATAGATAGCAAAAGTGGAGTTGTTGCTGATAACAAATACCTGAAAATGGGGAAGCAGCTTTGGAACTGAAAATGGAAAGAGGCTGGAAAAGTTTGGAGGAGCAGGCTACAAAAAGCCTGTATTTCTGTAAACAGAGCATTAAGGGCAATTCTGGTGAAGGCTTAGAAAACAAGAAGACTAGGGGAAATTGCGAACTCCTTAGGATTGGTTAAGTGGTCATGAACAGAATACTGATAAAAAATATGGACAGTAAAGGCCATTCTGATGAGGTTTCAGAAGGAACTGAAAAACAAGGTATTGAAACTTGGAGTACAGGCTGTTCTTGTTAAAAATGAACAAAGAAGTTGGCTGAACTGTGTCTATCCCCAAGGGTTTTGTGGAAGGCTGGGCTGGAGAGTAATGATGTAGAGTATCTGGCAGAAGAAATATTGAAGCAGCAAAGCACTTAGGTTTCTACATAGCTCCTTTTAACTGCTTACATTAAACTACAAGAAGGAAACAATAACTTAAAGATGGAATTTATAATAAAAAGGAAAGCAAACTGAAAATATTTGGAAAACTCTCAGCCTGGCCATGTGGCAGGGAATGGAAGAGTATTTTCAACAGAGGAAACCAAGAGGGTAGCCCAGTGACTGTGAAAGAAATCAGCATAGCTAGTAGGGAGTTATTCCTCAAGACAGTGGAAGGAAGACCCCGAGAGGCATTTCAGAGAGCTTTGAGACTGCCCCTCCCATCACAGGGGCAGAGGCCTGCGAGGGAAGAACGATTTTAGGGGATGGGCCTGAGGCACCCTCTACAGGCTTGCCGCCCAGGGATGCCTCAAGACTCTGCTCCCCATGCTCTGGCACAGTGCTTCTTGGCACCCTCCAGCTGTGGCTCAAGCAGCCCCAGGTGCGGATCAACCCACTACCCAAAAGATACAAGTTTTAAGCCTTGGCAGCATCCGCATGGTGCTGATTCTTCAGGTGTACAGAGAGCAAGAGCTGCAGAGGCTTGGCAGCCTTCGTGCAGATTTGAAAGAATGTCACTGAAAGCCTGGGGGCTCAGGCAGTGACTTGTCACAGAGGCAGAGCCACTACACAGAATCCCCACTAGAGCAATGCTGAGCAGAAGTGTGGGGTCAGAGCTACCTCAGAGAGTCCTCATCAGAGCAATGTCTAGTGGAGCTGTGGAAGTGAGGCCACCACAGAGAGTCCCCACTAGGGTCATGTTTGGTGGAGCCATGGGACTAGGACTGCCACGTTGACCCCAGAACTATGGAGTCACTGGCAGCATAAGATGTCCACCTGGGAACACTTCAGGCACCAGACCTCAACCTGGAGCAGCCATGGGGGCTGCACCTAGCAAAGCAATAGGGGTGGGGCTACCCGAGGTCCCAATGTGTCCAGGAGGTAACATGTAAAATCAAAAGAGTTTATTCTCCAGCTTTAAGATTTAATGTCTGCCCTGCTGGGTTTGAGTTCCTTGGGGCCTGTTACTTTTCTTTTTGCCTATTCTCCCTTTTGTAATAGGGTATGTCTGTACCACCAATGTGTCTTGAAAATAGATAGCTTGTTTTGATTTCACAGGCTCCTAGATGAGCCTCTAGACTTTGGACTTTCGAGTTGTTGCTAGAATAAGTTAAGACTTTGGGGCCATGGGGTTGGAAGAAATGTATTTACATGTGAGAAAGACATGAGTTTTGGGGGCCAGGGATAAAATGCTATAATTTGGATGATTATCCCCTCTAAAGCTCATGTTGAGACTTAATCTCCAATGTGGTAGTATTGAGAAGTGGGGACTTTAAGAGGTGATTAGGTCATGAGGGCTCTGCCCTCATAAATGGATTATCACAGGAATGGGACTGATGGCTTTTTTTTTCTTTTTCTTTTGGTGGAGGGGGGCACTGATGGCTTTATAAGAAGAAGAGAGACCTTCACTATCATGCTTGGCCCCTTCAGCATGTGACATCTTACACTGCCTTGGGACCCTGCAGAGAGTCCTCGCCAGCAGAAATGTCCTCACCAGATGTGGCCCCTTGGCCTTGGACTTCTCAGCCCCATAACTGTAAGAAAAAAATTTCCCATTTTTCAATAAATTACCCAGTTTTAGGTATTCTGTTATAAGCAACATAAAGTGGACTAAAACATATACAGATCCATTAGGGAGGCAGGCCCAAGCCTTTTCCTCCTCTGATAACAGGTCACAGGGAATGGAGGCCATGAAGTGTGGACTGAAGGAGAGACAGAGCAGTGGTAACAGCAGATACCATGGAAGTCTGAGCCACCTGCTAGTACAGTTTTCTCTTGCTTTCCAAACATGCTTGGGATACACATAGGGAGCAAGACGGTGAAGCAGAAGTCTCTATCAATTGTCCTCCCTTGCAAGGACACCAAATTAACAACTACCTAAACAAAAAAAGCACCTTCATAAGAACCAAAAATTAGGTGAGCACTCAACAGTTTTAATTTCATGTCACTGAAAGAGGCACCAAAGACACACAAAAAAGTAAAAAAAGTAAAAATAGTCCATGTTCACGGATTGGAAAAATCGATATTGTTAAAATGTTTATACTACCCAAAGCAATCTACAGATTCAATGCAATCCCTATCAAAATACCAATGACATTCTTCACAGAAATAGAAAAATAATCCTAAAACTTATATGGAACAACAAAAGACCCAGAATAGCTATTCTAAGCTATTCTAAGCAAAAAGAACAAAACTGGATGGATCACATTATATGACTTCAAATCATACAACAGAGCTGTAGTAACCAAAACAGTATGGTACTGGCATTAAAACGGAAACATAGACCAGTGGAGTAGAATAGAGAACCCAGAATCCACACAGGTACAGAGAACTCATTTTTGACAAAGGTACCAAGAACATACACTGGAGGAAAAGATAGTGCTGGGAAAACTGGATATTCAGTTTAAATTATTTATATCCAAAAGGGAAGCAATAACAAATGCTGATGAGGATGTGGAGAAAAGGGAACCCTCGTACACCGTTGGTGGGAATATAAATTAGTACAACCTCTATAGAGAACAGTTTGGAGGTTCCTCAGAAAACTAAAACTAGAGCTACCGTCTGATCCAGCAATCCTCCTGCTGGGTATATACCTAAAAGAAAGGAAATTAGTACATTGAAGTGATATGTGCACTCCCATGCTTGTTGCAGCACTTTTCACAATAGCTTAGATTTGGAAGCAACAGATGAATGGATAAAGAAAATGTGGTACTTATACATAGTGGAGTATTATTCAGCCATATAGAAGAATGAGATCCTATCATTTGCAACAACATGGATGGAACTGGATGTCATTATGCTAAGTAAAATAAGCAAGGCATAGAAAGACAAACATCACATGTTCTCACTTATTTGTGGGAGCTAAAAATCAGAACAATTGAACACATGTAGATAGAGAGTAGAAAGATGGTCATCAGAGGCTGAGAAGGGCAGTGAGGGTTTGGGGGAAGATGGAGATGGTTAACGGGCACATAAAAAATAGAAAGAATGAATAAGTCCTAGTATATGATAGCAGAACAGTCATTGTTAATAATTGGTGACTATTGTTAATAATAATTTAATTGTACCTTTAAAAATAACTAAAAATATATAATTTACACAAAAGATAAATGCTAGAGGGGATAGATATCTCATTTTCCATGTGACTATTATGCATTGCATGCCTGTATCAAAACATCTTATGTACTGCATAAATATATATTCCTACTACGTACCCGTAAAAATTAAACATTGAAAAACCCAATATATATACTTTGCCTGGTTTCATATATTCCACTTCAGTTTTTTAATGAAAAAACGCTACATATGTCCAAGCTTGTGGCTTGGTAGATCATTTAATACCCAGCTCACAATGGACATTTAAAAAAAGCATTAAGAGTAGATACTAAATTTTATTGAATGCTGTTACATGATCTCTAAAGATAAGCGTGTGATTTTTTTTTGCTCTATTAATATCACATATCATAGTAATAAATTTCTGTACACTGAACTAACCTTCCATTCTTAGTATAAACCCCAGTTGGTGACAGTTATTTATTTATTTATTTTCAAAATGGAGTCTTGCTGTGTTACCCAGGCTGGAGTGCAGTGGCATGATCTCGGTTCACTGCAACCTTCACCTCCTGGGATCAAGTGATTCACCTGCCTCAGCCTCCTGAGTAGCTGGGATTACAGGTGCGCACCACCGCACCCAGCTAATTTTTGTGTTTTTAGTCGAGATGGGGTTAGGCCAGGCTAGTCTCAAACCCCTGACCTCAGGTGATCCACCTGCCTTGGCTTCCAAAAATGCTGAGATTACAGGCGTGAGCCACCGTGCCCGGCCAAGTAATTTATTTTTTTAATATGATGCTGAATTTTGTTTTCTAATATTTTATTTAGGACTTTTACATTTATATTAATGGGTGAGATTTGTTTGCAGTTTTATTTTGTGTGTTATTTTTGCTAGGTTTTATTTCAGTATTATTATAGCTTAATAGAATTCTATTTCCTTCCTTGTCTATGCTCTGGAACTCTAAAAGCATTAAAATTATCCATTCCTTAAAGATTTGCTGGAATTCACTCCTGAAACCATCTGGACCTGCTGCTGTGTGAAACTTTACCATCACCTACCAGTTCCGCTAAGTCTCTTTGGGTCAACTCATTCCTTGGTCAGGAAAGTTTTTTTTTTTTTGAGACAGTTTCACCCTTATTGCCCAGGCTGGAGTGCAATGGTGCGATCTCGGCTCACTGAAACCTCCGCCTCCTGGGTTCAAGCAATTCTCCTGCCTCAGCCTCCTGAGTAGCTGGGACTACAGGCGTGCGCCACCATGCTCAGCTAATTTTTGTATTTTTAGTAGAAACGAGGTTTCACCTTGTTGACCAGGATGGTCTCTATCTCTTAACTTCGTGATCCACCTGCCTCAGCCTCCCAAAGTGCTGGGATTATAGGTGTGAGCCACCGCGCCCGGCCAAAAAAGTTTTTTTTAACAGACCAAACCACCAGCAGATAATGCCGTTTAGTTCAGTGTTTCTCAGAGTGTGGCCTGGAATCACCTGGAATGCCAGTTTAAAAGCTCTCTAACCTTCTAAATTATAATTTCTTGGTGGGGGATCAAGTTTTCATCTTTCACGTGCTCTCCAGGCAATTCTCCTGTACACTCTAGCTTGAATTTTCCTTATTAGTAAGAAGCCTCCAATTTCTCCATGTTAAAGAAAAAGACTTGGCCAGCTGTGGTGGCTCACGCCTGTAATCCCAGCACTTTGGGAGGCCAAGGCAGGCAGATCACTTGAGGTCAGGAGTTCAAGACCAGCTTGGCCAACATGGTGAAACCCCATGTCTACTAAAAATATAAAAATTAGCCAGGCATGTTGGTGGGCACCTGTAATCCCAGCTACTTGGGAGGCTGAGGCGGGAGAATTGCTTGAACCTGGGAGGCAGAGGCCAAGATCACGCTACTGCACTCCAGCCTGGGTGACGGAGCAAGACTCTGTCTTAAAAAAAAAAAAAAAAAAAAAATGGCAAAAGACTTTCATAGTCCATTTCAGAATACCACAGACTAGGTGACTTATAATCAACAGAAATTTATTTCTCACAGTTCTGGAGGCTGGATGTCCAAGATCACAGTGCCAGCAGATCAGTGTCTGCGGAGGGCTTGCTTTCTGGTTCCTAGACAGCTGTCTGCTTGCTGTGTCCTCACATGACAGAAGTGGCAAATGAACTCTCTGGGGTCTCTTTTATAAGGACACTATTCCCATTCATGGGGGCAGAGTCCTCATGACCTAATCATCTCCCAAAAGCTCCACCTCTTAATACCATCACAATGGGTGTTAGGATTTCAACATATGAATCCTGAGGGGACACAAACATTTAGTCTATAATAAAGACTACTCTGTCCCTAGGTCTGCCCTATTCTGCATAGGCGTGTTAAAATTTATGGGAGGCCACTGATTTGGACTGTGCTCCTGCACTAGGCTCCAACATATCAACTCAAAATGGAATCACTCATGCTAAGATTCCACGTCACCAAACTGAAACCTAAGATGTTTACTTGTAAGATCTGACCTTCCAAGGAATCAGGAGAAAGATGATAGCCCAAACCCACTAAGCCAACACGATTCCGTGTAAGGAAAGTAACTTTGAAATGACAAACTCTCTTTGTTCCTTGTTTCTGCTCTCTTCGGACTTTTCTGCCTATAAAGCCCACCCACTGGAACAGAAGTGCAACACTTGTCTGTTCCAATAAATAAAATAAAATAAAAATAAATAAATAAATAAATAAATAAAAAGCCCACCCACACTTCTCAGCTCATTGGAGCCTTTTTCTCTTTTGTAGAATGGATGCTGCCCAGTTCATGAATCACTGCTAAAAGCCAATTTGATATTTAAAAACTCAATTTGCTGAAATTTTGTTCTTTGACAGATGCCTGTGAGCCAAGTAAAGCCTGTTTTCCTTCTCTTGCCCATCTAATGGCCTCAAGGAAAATTATATACCCAGTGATTCCCTTCTCTTTTCTGAGAATCATCCTCTGAGGTCCCATTTGTCCCCTTTACCACTGGTGCCTGTTTGGTGGGCAAATCCTTATAACAGTGATCAGAACTTCACTGAGGGTCAGAGATGGAAAGGGTGACCAACCATCCTGGTTTGCCCAGGACTTTCCTGATTTAGTATAGAAAGCCCTGTGTCCCATGAAACCTTTGGGTCCTAGGCAAAGTAGGACAGTTTGTCACCCTATATCCTGTGTCAGACCTGGTATATTCATGCAGTCTATCAACCTTTCACCACACTTAGCTGTCCAAGGTTATTTCTGGGAAATCTGGCTGGATGAGTTGGAAAGAACACCCTTCTACCACCACTACCACCCTCCTAAATGTGGTGCTGGTGGTCTGAGTGAGACCCAGAATTTAACACTCTAAATTCTGGGTCTTACTCCAGACCTATTGTGTCTGAATCTTGTTAAAACAAGATTCAAATACACATTAAAATTTGAGAGGCACTGCCCCAGGGCATTTGTTCTCAACCTTGGCTGCACAGTGAAATCACCTGGGGAGTTTTTAAAAAAATAATGATGTCTGGGTCTTGCTTCGTGATTCTGATTTAGTTGGTCTCTGGTTCAGGTTGGGTATCTGGATTTTTTTAAAGCTCACCAAGTGATTCTAATGCACAGCCAAGGTTGAGAAGCACTGCTCTAGACTAGAGACTAGAATAAAACTCCAGCCTGGGCAACAGAGCAAGACCCTGTCCCTGCCCCTAAAAAGAAAGAATAGAGTACATTCAGCCCAGATACTAGGGTGTGCTTGGATGACTATCCAAATCTAACAGTTGTGCACAATATTGATTTCCTTCCCTTCTACCAGCCCTCTTAAATGACCTTAAAAGAGGATAAAGGCTAGCACTGCACTTGGCCAACCCTTCTTCCCTTCTTGTCTAATATGCTGTTACTTTACACTATACTATACCATTCTGTTATAGTCTACCAGCCACAAAGTCCTCCTTTATGTTTTCATGTGATTACAATAGTAATCACGCCCTGCCCAAGTCCTATCACACTTTATATATGTTGGCTTTTATTGTTCTCTAATTGTTTGGTCTTTTTTTTTTGAGACGGAGTCTCACTCTGCCGCCCAGGCTGGAGTGCAGAGGCAAGATCTTGGCTCACTGCAACCTCAGCCTCCTGGGTTCAACTGATTCTTGTGCCTCAGCCTCCTGCGTAACTGAGATTACAGGCACATGCCATCATGCCTGGCTAATTTTTGTATTTTTGGTAGAGATGGGGTTTTGCCATGCTGGCCAGGCTGGTCTGGAACTCCTGATCTCAAGTGGTCCACCCACCTCAGCCTCCCAAAGTGCTGGGATTATAGGTGTGAGTCACTGTGCTGGCCTTGTTTGGTGTTTATTCATCAACGTTCTTTTGGTGACCAAAGCCTAACTTGGTCTGGCTTAAATGGAAAGCCAATATATCAGCTCATATAACAGAAAAGTTCAGGTGTACTGACTTCATTCAAGTATGGTTGGATCCAGGTACTCAGATGATATCATCAGAAAGATGCCTTTTTCTCCTTCACTTAATACTGATTTCCTCTGTGTAAGCTTCATTCTCAGGCAGGCTCTCTCCACTTGGTAGTTCTAAAGATGCGATAGGTTGAGAATTTTAAATTCTATAGTACTTTGAAATCCTCACCAGATAATTGTGTTCACATTATGCCTGGGACCTCAATCAGCCACATTTTAAATGCCATTTAAATGCCACTTAAAATGTCAGCCACAGGCTGGGTGCGGTGGCTCACACCTGTAATCCCAGCACTTTGGGAGGCCGAGGCAGGCAGATCATGAAGTCAGGAGATCGAGACCATCCTAGCCAACATGGTGATACCCCGTGTCTACTAAACATACAAAAATTAGCCAGGCGTAGTGGTGCGTGCCTGTAATCCAAGCTACTCAGGAGGCTGAGGCAGGAGAATCAGTTGAACCTGGGAGGTGGAGTTTGCAGTGAGCATAGATTGCACCACTGCACTCCAGCCTGGGTGACAGAGCGAGACTCTGTCTCCAAAAAACAGGCCGGGCATGGTGGCTCACACCTGTAATTCCAGCACTTTGGGAGGCCGAGATGGGTGGATTACTTGAGGTCAGGAGTTCAAGACCAGCCTAGCCAACATGGTGACACCCCATCTCTATTAAAAAAAAAAAATTCAGCCACATGTTACAGAAACTGAGCCCTGGGAACTGTAAAACCATAACAGAGAACAAAGACAAGACCTGGAAGGCAAAAATGATAGGCTATAAAGACCTCACTCTGATCTTTTATTAATGGATCTTTTATAGATAGACTATTACAAGTCCCAAAGCATTTTCACTCATTTATCAGACATTTACTCACTACCATGTATCAAGTATGGTACTGGGGGTTCAGATGAGTAAGACTTGACCCCTGTTTTCATTATCTCAGAAGGTAGCAGACAAGATAGGCACACTGCCAGCCATATTGCAACATGGCGAGGGCTACTGTGCAAGCCTGGGCTGGGCAGGTGCTTGATGGTGTAATATTTAGGAAAAATTGTGTTGCATGTTTTCTGAAGTCCCTTTTAGTTTGAAATTTCTGCAGTTTATTTCTCTTTCTGAAGTCCTCCTTCTGTTGTAACAGGGGCATTTCGCTCTGTGAGGAAGTGGGTGGACTCCAGCTAAACACTTACAGATCACCTTAGGAGTTTTGTCTCACAGTAAAAGCAGTTTCCAGGGCCACTGTTCAAAATTACTTATGTATGCTCCAGAAGAAAATCACATGGAATGACAGAAGCAAAGGCTCGTGACTTGAGAGAATGGAAAGTAGGTGTGTTCGATGAAAATGTTTAGAGAGCTGTGGAAGGAGAAAGACCAACTGCACACAAAGAATTTCATTTGAATAGCCCAATCTAAAATTTACAGTGCAAATAGAAGCCAAGACAAGGAAAGGGCCTTAATTTTATTTTGATCTTTCCGTGGAAATCTGTGGAAGTTTTGTGCTAAGCCTTAGGTATTATAACACATCAACATTTGAAGTGTCTCTGTTTCTTAATCCCTTGGATGTGGCCTTTTCTGTTCTTCCCATTAGCTGTTAGGAAGCTGTTAGTCCTTTAGATAGGAGGTCTCTGCATAATAGTGGCCACCATTCATGGAACACTTAACATAGGCCACTGGGCTTTTCATCCTCACATTTAAAAATAGTTGACTCATTTAATCCTCATTCTATGATTGGTAGGCAGGTAATAACATTATTATGCCCATTTTTAAGGTGTAAAAAGAGGAACTCCAAAAAGTTGAATTTGTACCAAGTCCCAGAGCTAATAAGAGGCACAGATAAAAATACAGAGATTTCTGACACTAGAGCCCATCAAAAGGACAGACAGACAGATAGATAGATAGATAGATAGATAGATAGATAGAGATGTAGACGGATGAACAAACAGATGGACAGACAGATGATGTTGATGAGGAAGAGTCTCTACTCTTAGCTCTTAGTGGTTAACGAGAATCACAGACTTATTTAGGGAGGTGGTCAAGTTGGTTACAAGTTGAAACCTGGAATTCTCACGTGGTTGCCCTGGTTCCCAGGGCTCAGAGCTGCCACAAAGAAGTGTCATCAAAGCCCAGAGGTCAGCCTAGCTGGGGACCCTTCCTCCTTCAGCTTCCACTTCCCAGAGGAATTTCTAAGGCTCTCGAGGCATTTCTAAGGTTCTTGAGGCAATAGATAGCCCTATTTGCCAAACCTTTTGAATGATAATCATCTGGGGTGATTTTTAAAATTCAGAGTGCATGTTGAAATAATATTGTAGTTATACTGAGTTAAATAAAATATTAAAATTTAACCTGTTTCTTTTCACTTTTTAAAATGGCTGCCAGAAAATTGAAAACTACATATGTGGCTTGCATTATATTTTATTGGAAAGAGGTGCTCTAAAAAATATGCTAACTTAGAAAGTTAGTCTTTTTTTTTTTTTTTTTTGAGACGGAGTCTCACTCTGTCTGCAACCTCCGCCTCCCGGGTTCAAGCGATTCTCCTGCCTCAGCCTCCTGAGTAGCTGGGATTACAGGCACGCACCACCACGCCCAGCTAATGCTTTGTATTTTTAGTAGAGACAGGGTTTCACCATGTTGGTCAGGCTGGTCTCAAACTCCCAGCTTTGTGATCTGCCCACCTTGGCCTCCCAAAGTGCTGGGATTACAGGCGTGAGCCACTGTGTGCAGCCATAGGAAGTTAGTCTTAAAGGTACTAAAAGTGTCACTGGAATAGGCAGGGAAAAGAGATGGGACAGGAGTTCAGTGTGCAGCTATCTTCACAGGCAGAAATTATAATAATTCTGGACAGAAATATAGTTATAATTAAGCATTAATCAGGCTGCACTTTGGCTCACTTTCTTGCAACCGAAAGTCATGTAGCACTAGATACTGACCATTTTCATCTCCACTGTTCTTATAATTTCTGACATTAGAATCATAAGGCTTTTAAGAATCGCTTAAGGCCGGGTGCGGGGGCTCACGCCTATAATCCCAGCACTTTGAGAGGCTGAGGTGGGCAGATCACTTGCGGTCAGGAGTTCGAGACTAGCCTGGCCAACTTGGTGAAACCCTGTCTCTATAAAAAATACAAAAACTAACTGGGCGTGGTGGCATGCACCTGTAATCTCAGCTACTTGGGAGGCTGAGGGAGGAGAATTGGTTGAACCGAGGAGGCAAAGATTGCAGTAAGCCAAGATCGCACCCCACTGCACTCCAGCCTGGGTGACAGAGAAAGACTGCCTCAAAAAAAAAAAAAAAAAAAAAAAGAATTGCTTAATGTGTTTTTCAGATCCTGAATTCCATTAGGACAACTGATGCCAACCAGTTTGAAGACCCCCACAGGGGAACTGAATCAGCATGAGAATATAGCTGCTGCTTCTCCCTGTCCCATGACTTCACCATGCACTCTTCAACCCATCAACAATCTCAACACTTCAGCCCACTCCAGCACTCCTGAAATCCTTAGCCCCATACTCCTCAAAGTGATGGATTTGAGGTTCCTTCCCATCTCCTCATTTGGCTACCCTGCGATTAAACCTCTTTCTCTGCTGCAACCCAGTGTCACAGCCTATTGATTTGTCACTCACATTGGACTACAAACCTATTACAGTTACAAGTGAGGCTTCTTTCTCTTCTCCATTGTTTCCTACTCCCTCAATTTCCTTAAAGCAAAAAGGGCAATTTATTCCTGGGTGTTTCATAAAACCCAGGGACAGCCTACAGTGGGAGAGAAGTTGGGGCTAGAATGTTCTGTGTCCCTTGTTTCTGCCTGTTTCTTCTTTCCTTTTCCATCTGCTCCATTTTCTTTTACTTTACTTTTCTTTTTCTCTTTTCTTTTTGAGACGGAGTCTGGCTCTGTCGCCCAGGATGGAGTGCAGTGGTGTAATCTCGGCTCACTGTAGCCTCCACCTCCTGGGTTCAAGTGATTCTTCTGCCTCAGCCTCCTGAGTAGCTGGAATTACAGGCGTGTGCTGCCACACCTGGCTATTTTTTTAATTTTTTTTTTTTTTTTTTTTTAAGTAGAGACAGGGTTTCACCATGTTGGCCAGACTGGTCTCGAACCCCTAACCTCAGGTGATCCATCTGCCTCAGCCTCCCAAAGTGCTGGGATTACAGGCGTGAGCCACTGTGTCCCGCCTGCTCCATTTTCTTTCTTACAACGACCCTATCATCCCTGTTTCTTAGTCTATATGGCAGAAAATGGCCTCCACCAAAGGTCCGCAAATTTAGATTTCCTTGGTTAGATAGAACAGCTAAAGTGGGTTTAAGTGTTAAGCATCTCTATAGACAATACCAAAAAATGAAAAAATAATTAAGAGTTACAATTTCCAGAGAAGGATTGTGATTGGTACAGCTTGCATCTAGTCCCTTTCCTGGATTCATCAGCCATGCCCAGGGTTCTATGGGCACACTGTACTAAGTCAGTCATTCTTAGGGTAATAACCTCATTACCAAAGTAGGAGGGGCAGTGGTGATTCCCAGAAAACCAGGGAGGGAGAAAGGAATAGGAACACACAAAGCAGACGAGCACATAATTGTCACCCACTCGGTGCCAGGCTGTGTTGGCATCTATGCCCGCATATAGTGCTGGCTGTGGCAACCAGCACAGATGGTCCAAAGAAGCTCCGTCAGTGCTCTGTAACTGCAAGTGTTTGTTATGGATTGAATTGTGCCCCCACTCCCAAATTCATATGGTGAAGCCCTAACCCTCAATGTGACTGTATTTGGAGATAGGGCCTTTTAGGGAAGTAATTAAGGTTACATGAGGTCATGAGGGTGGGGTCCTAATCCCACAGGACTTGTGCCTTGTATGAAAAGGAAAAGAAGCCAGAGCGCTCTCTCTCTCTCTCTCTCTCTCTCTCTCCCCTGTGTGTGTGTGTGTCTGTGTGTGTGTGTGTGTGTGTGTGTGTGTATGTGTCTCTTTCTCTTCATGCACACAGAGGAAAGGCCAGGTGAGGATATTACAAGAAGGGCAGCTATCTACAAGCCAGAAAGAGAGGCATCACTAGAAACCAATCCTGATGGCACCTTGATCTTGAACTTACAGACTTTAAAACTGTGAGAAAATAAATTTCTGTTGTTTAAGCCACCCAGTCTGTGGTATTTTGTTATGGCAACCCAAGCTGACTAATACAGTGTTGTTATTAAATTCAAGCTACTGCCTGTCTTCCCCTAAGCGCTGGTGTGATTTCTCTGAAATTAGTAAAAGGCTTTCTTGAAGTGCCTTTTAGAGAAAAAAATCATAGACGATCCTCTGGATCTAGAGCTAGACAAAGAGTTCTTAGACTTGACACCAGAAGCATAAAAGGAAAAATTGATAAACTGCACCTCATTGAAATGAAAAACATTTGCTCTGTGAAAGCCCATGTGAAGAGAATAAAAAGACAAGTCACAGCCTGGGAGAAAAGATTCGCAAACCAATATTTGAGAAAGGACTACCATCTAGAATGCCTTTTTTAACAACTCTCAAACCCAATAGTAAGAGAACGAACAATTTAACTGGAAAATAGGCAAAAGACACGAAGAGACACTTTGCTGAAGAGGATGGCAAATAGGGATGGCACATAAAAAGATGTTGAGGCTGGGCGCAGTGGCTCACGCCTGTAATCCCAGCACTTTGGGAGGCCGAGGCGGGTGGATCACAAGGTCAGGAGATCTAGACCATCATGGCCAACATGGTGAAACCCTTTCTCTACTAAAAATACAAAAAAATTAGCTAGGTGTGGTGGTGCGTGCCTGTAATCCCAACTACTCTGGAGGTTGAGGCAAGAGAATCACTTGAACCAGGGAGTCAGAGGTTGCAGTGAGCCGAGAATGCACCACTGCACTCCAGCCTGGTGACAGAGGGAGACTGCGTCTTAAAAAAAAAAAAAAATATGTTGAACATGTAACTCAAGATGGATTAAAGACTAAAAAAAAAAGATGTTGAACATGATTAGCCATTAGAGAAATACAAATTAACGCCACAATGAGATATCACTGCGCATATATCTGACTGGCTACAAATGAAAAAGAGTGACAACACCAAATGCTGGGGAGGATGCAGAGAAACTTGATCACTCATAGATTACTGGTGGGAATACAAAAATGGTATAGCCACTTGGAAAACAGTTCGTCAGTTTATTTAAACACTAAATATACAACTACCATACAACCCAGTAATTGCACTCCTGAATATTTACCCCAGAGAAATGAAGACTCATGTCCAAACAAAAGTGTCACAAATGTTCCTAGAAGCATTATTTGTAACAGCTTAAAACTAGAATCAGCCCAGCTGTTCTTCAACAGATGAATGGTTAAACAAACAATGCTGCACTATGGAATTCTATGCCATGTAGTATTTTATTACTACCTAACAATAAAAAGGATCAAACTATCGATACAACAACCTGGATCAATCTCCAGAGAATTATGCAGAATGAAAAGAAGCCAAACCCAAAAAGTCAGTGTGAACCCATTTATATAACATTTTTTTGAAATGACAACATTTTCAAAATATAGAACAGATTAGTGGTTGCAGGTGGTTGGGGAACAGGAGTGAGAGGGAGGTGGGTATAATTATAAAAGGGCAAGAGGAGGGATCATTGTAGTGGTGGAAATATTCTGTGTCTTGACTGTGATGAATGATGATGTGGATACATGAGCCTACACAGGTGATAAAATTGTTTAAGGTCAGCATGGTGGCTCACGCCTATAATCCCAGCACTTTGGGAGGCCAAGGCGGGTGGATCACCTGAGGTTGGGAGTTCGAGACCAGCCTGACCAACATGGTGTAACCTCGTCTCTACTAAAAATACAGTATTAGTTGGGTGTGGTGGCGCATGCCTGCAATCCCAGCTACTTGGGAGGCTGAGACGGGAGAATTGCTTGAACCCAGGAGGCAGAGTTTGCAGTGAGCTGAGATCGTGCCATTGTACTCCAGCCTGGGCAACAAGAGCAAAACTCCATCTCAAAAAAAATAAATGGGGCCAGGCACTGTGGCTCACGCCTGTAATCCCAGCACTTTGGGAGGCCGAGGCAGGCAGATCATGAGGCCAAGAGATTGAGACTATTCTGGTCAAGATGGTGAAACCCCGTCTCTACTAAAAATATAAAAATTAGCCGGGTGCGATGGCGCACGCCTGTAATCCCAACTACTTGGTAGGCTGAGGCAGGAGAATCTCTTGAACCTGGCAGGCAGAGGTTGCAGTGAGCTGAGATTGTGCCACTGCACTCCAACCTGGCGACAGAGCAAGACTCTTGTCTCAAAATAAATAAATAAATAAAATAAAAATAAATAGTTTAGAACTTATACACACAAACGCATACATATACACACATACACGAATACAAGTAAAACCAGAGAAATCTGAAAAGGTTCAGTGTATTGTATCAGTATCAACATCCTAATTGTTGTGCCAGGTGCAGTGGCTCACACTTGCAATCTCAGCACTTTGGGCTGAGGCAGGAAGATTGTTTGAGGCCAGGAGCTTGAGACTAGCCTGTGCAATACAGTGAGACCTCGTCTCTAAAAAAAATTTTTTTTAAACTTAGCTGGGTGTGGTGGTGCATGCCTATAGTCTCAGCTACTTGGGTTGCCGAGGTGGAAGGAATGCTTAAGGCCAGGAGTTGGAGGCTGCAGTGAGCTATGATTGGACCACCGCACCCTAGCCTGGTCAACAGAGCAAAGCCCTAACTCTTGGAAAAACAAATCCTAGTTGTGATATGACAATACAGCTCTCCAAAATGTTAACATTGCAGGGAAACTCAACAAAGTGTACAAGGATCACTATATTATTTCTTACAGCTGTTGCCGGCAGCAAATCCGTACGAGTCTGCAGCAACCTCAATTCTTGCCTCCTCAGAAGAAAGAATTTGACTGAGGGGCATAACGCAGAACGAGAGACCAAGGCAAGTTTTAGAGCAGGAGTGAAAGTTTATTTAAAAACTTTAGAGCAGGAACAAAAGGAAGGAAAGTACACCTGGAAGAGGGCCAAGCGGTTGACTTGAAAGATGTGCTTTGACCTTTTGACTTGGGGTTTTATGTTAGCATACTTTCGGGGTCTTGCATCCCTTCTCCCCTGATTCTTCCCTTGTGGTTGCCTGTCCGCATGCGCAGTGGACTGACAGCCCTTGGGAGAGGAGCATGCACGGTGTGGTTACTGGAGTTGCGCATGCTCACTTGAGGCATTCTTCCCTTACCAGCTGAATGTCCCTAGGAGGTCATATATACCAGTTAAACTCTACCATTTTGCCATTTTGTGTGCATGCTTGAGCCCATTCACCCAGCTCCTGAGATCTTATTGGGACGCTGCTGATCACCAGTTTCAGATTTTCCTATCTATAGGGAGGCTGCCTTTCCCTGGCGCTGGCTGCAACCAATTATTTTAGAGAGACAGTTGACAACTGCCTGACCCTCACCTGATGGTTGCCTGACATTCCTGGTTGGGGAGGCCCTCTCTTCCCTTGTTTATGTCTGACTAGCTACCTACTATAACACAACTACACGTGAATCCAAAATTATCTCAATAAAAACATCAATTAAAAATGTGGATTACTTACTGTGGGATAAGGCAAAGGATTTAAAGCTATTACAGCTCTGTAAGGAGTTTTAAAGTCCCATTCCCCAAACAAAATTGTATTGTTCCTTCCTCTGCACTTCCACTATAGTGCTTATCACATTGTTTTCTTTTTTCTGAGATGGAGTCTTCCTCTGTTGTCCAGGCTGGAGTGCAGTGGTGCGATCTTGGCTCACTGCAACCTTTGCCACCTGGGGGTTCAAGTGATTCTCCTGCCTCAGCCTCCCAAGTAGCTGGGATTACAGGTGTCTGCCAACACACCCAGCTAATTTTGTATTTTTAGTAGAGATGAGGTTTTGCCATGTTGGCCAGGCTGGCCTCAAACTCCTGACCTCAGGTGATTGACCTGGCATGGACTCCCAAAGTGCTGGGATTACAGGCGTGAGCCACCGTGTTCTGCCTCTCACACTGTTTTCTAATTGTTTGTAGACTGTCTCTCTGACCACACTGAGCAAGGGGCCATGATTTATTCTTCATGAGGTAGGGGCCATGATTTATTCTTCGTAGGCTTAGTGCCGGCTCCATGTGAACCTTCATATACTTTGGCCAAATTAAATCATCCCACTCTATGTAAACATACAGTTTCGCATATAATAAATCTTCAGTAAGTTTTGTTGGCTTGAACTAGGTTGTAGTACAGTGTTGTCAGAGGCATGTGAACCAGAGCAACTCCATTTTAAATTGGGGGTGGGTAAAATGAGGTTGAGACCTACTGGGCCGCATTCCTAGATGGTTAAGGCATTCTAAGTCACAGGATGAGATAGAAGGTTGGCAAAAGATACAGGTCATCAAGACCTTGCTGATAAAACAGGTTGCAGTAAAGAAGCCAGCTAAAATCCACTAAAACCAAGATGGCGGCAAGAGTGACCTCTGGTCATCTTCACTGCTACACTCCCATCAGTGCCATGACAGTTTACAAATGCCATGGCAACATCAGGAAGATACCCTATATGGTCTAAAAAGGGGAGGCATAAACAATCCACCCCGTATTTAGCATATATCAAGAAATAACCATAAAAATGGGCAACCAGCAGCCCTTGGGGCTTCTCTGTCTATGGAGTAGCCATTCTTTTATTCCTCTACTTTCTTAATAAACTCACTTTCACTTTGCAGTATGGACTCGCCCTGAATTCTTTCTTCCTCAAGATCCAAGAACCCTCTCTTGGGGTCTGGAACGGGACCCCTTTCCTGTAACAATTTGATTTCAGAAATGTTAAAATCTTGAGGTCACTGTACCCCTTTGACCCAAGGAATGACAGTAATGAAAGAAAGTGACATTGCAGTCTGAAAAGCTGCCTTTTTGTCTTGGGAGATGCTGATTAGTTTCCTGAATTGGCTATTGTATTGCAAAAAAAAAAAAAAAAAAAAAAGAGAAAGAAATTTCCCCAAGTGTAGGGGGCAACTACTGGAGAAAGGGGCATGTCTGACGTGAGTGAGTTACACCATGAGAACAAGAAAAATCTGGAGTATTTTCTTAGTTAACATTACCAACTAAAACCAAAAAGTGGGAGGATTATGCGTTCCTGCTGGCTGATGCTGCTGACAGCACGCTGTTTGGACAGAATCCCAGGCACTGCTGGCAGAAGCAGAATTTCTCTCACACAAAAACATGGGGGGAAGGGGCAGAGATTCAACCAGAGCATTTAGCTATGGAAAATGGAAAACAAAAAATATCTCTTTAAATGCTAGTGCGGCCACTCCCATTGCCTTTCTAAATTCAGGCCTCTTTAGGGACTTTGCTCAAGTCTTCAAGATAGTTCTTGTCACTAGTTAGGACCAAAATAAAATCACCTCCTTCTATGGGGTGATTTGGTAGTTGCTCCCTGAAACGGCCTCTGGTCCCTTCAGAAAAATTCACCTCACTGGCCAGCAACAGATGCTTGAAATTCTTCTTTGGCAAAAGGAATTCCCCCTTTCAGCCTTCACTTTTTTTAATGCAAATAATGTCAGAGTGAGGTTGCCATTTACTGTATGTAAATCAGTTTGTCAGAGATTAGCAATGGAGTCTCACAGGAACAAATATAATGCAAAATGAAAATTGTATGAATAAAGGACTGAATTAAGGACCGAGCCTATAGTCTATTGATAGAGAATAATTTCATTTGGACATGTATTTTCTGGCATTTGCGGAGCAAGTCTGATGAAATGCAACAATGTTAAGGTAAAGTACAGTCCTGCACCTACCATGTTTCAGGGCACTGAATTAGGTACTGGAGATACAAAGAAATGGTTTCTCACAATTAAGGGCAAGAGAAAAAATATGCAAAGGACAATTACAATATGAATGCTAAGTGCTATGATAAAACTATATATAAGGTGGGACATCCAATTGGGGCTGGGGTAGATAGTCAGGGAAGGCTTATTGGGCTGACTAGTAAGTCAGTCCTGAAAGATGAGTATGCATGTCCTGGGGAAAATGGATGGGGAGATCAGACATCTCAAATAGCAGAAACGATGTTAGCAAAGACATAGAAGTGGGAAAACTCACACTAGGCTTGTGGCAGCCATGGAGGTGAACATGCTACTAAGATCACCCTTCAAGAAAACCTGCTATAGGGAGTGTAGTTGGTCAACAGCTTCCAGATACCTCACTTTTAGGATCTGCCATTGCATTCATGCTGAGGGCAAATTTTTTCTGCTTTACTCCCAGCCAATGGCCTAGATGGCAAGAGTGTCACTGGAAAAGCGGTCTTGCCCAAAACTCCAAGAGGTCTTGGATTTCACACAGGAAAGAATTCAGGGTGAGTCACAGAGCATGGTGAAGTTAAGGTAGTTTATTAGAGACTACTCTATTACAGACTACTCTCTTACTCTACGGCATCCTCAGAAAGCAAGAGGAGAAACTCCCCCATCTTAAGCATAGTGCTTGCTTATACAGGCTGTTAAGAATAGTGTCCTTTATTACAAAAGCTTGTGATCAGCTTGTTGTTAGGCTATTAGTAATGTTATTTTCCTATGTTACTATTGATTTCAGCATGAATTTGCAAGTAAATCATTATCTTCAAAACAAAACCTATTCTTAAAGTAAGGTGCTTTTTGTTCTTTTTTTTGAGACAGAGTCTTGCTCTGTTGCCCAGGCTGGAGTGCAGTGGCACAATCTCAGCTCACTGCAACCTCTGCCTCCCGGGCTGAAGCAATTCTCTCTCTTGCCTCAGCCTCCCAAGTAGCTGGGATTACAGGTGCCCGCCATCACACCCGGCTAATTTTTGTATTTTTAGTAGAGATGGGGTTTTACCATGTTGGACTGGCTGGTCTTGAACTCCTGACCTCAGGTGATCCGCCCACCTTGGCCTCCCAAAGTGCTGGGATTACAAGCATGAGCCACTGTGTCCAACCACTTTTTATTCTTAAAATATTTGGACATTTGCATAAGTTCTGTTTCTTCAGTTAGCATCATTAACTTGTTCCCTCGACCATAAACATCTTGTGACCAAGAGTGTCCAATCCCCTGGGAATGTGTAATCCAACAGGTTTGGCTTTATCCCACCTGTTTCCAAGATACAGTCACTCTGGTTATGATGCCTCTGACAGGAGTTCTAGAACTGAGTCATTTCTTGCTGATGAGGGATTCCCTAGTGGTCAATGTTAACCCTGGGGCTCTCAACCTGCCTGACCAAGACTTTCTCAGAGAGCTGCACTGCAACCTAAGCTCCTCCTATCCAGTTCTTCTTCCTTCTATCCTTTTCTTTTTTCATAGGTGTTAGAACTCTATCACAGTTTGAAGGCTCTGCCTATTCCTGCTTCCTCTGCCCTTTATCCTTCTGAGGTGTTTCCCTGAATAAATCTCATGTGCATCTGAGTCTGTCATTGCCTCTGCTTTTCAGGGCCCTTGAACTGACACAGTGTTTAAGGAACTACCAGTAGTTTAGTGTTGTTGGAGGGTAAAGGGAAGAAGGGTGGGGCAGGAAGAGATGTCCTATCTAGTTTGGGACCCTAAAGGAAGGACCTCATAAACTAAGCTAAAGAGAATGGACTTTATCATAGGCAGTGAGAAGTAAGGTTTATGTGTAACCACCAACAGGTTCTTCTTGCCCACTGCCCAGATAAAGCTGATTTATCAACAGTGAAACTGCAGTAGAGAAAGAGTTTCATACACATAGAGCTGGCTAAACAGGAGACTTGGGTTTTATTATTACTCAGATCAGCCTCTCTGAACATTTGGAGGCTAGGGTTTTTTAAAGATAGCTTGGCAAGCAGGGCGTTAGGGAATAGGTGCTGCTGATTGGTTGGAGGTACAATCATAGAGGTATGGAAAATGGTCCTTATGCACTGAGTCTGCCTCTGGGTGAGGGCCACAGGACCAGCAGAGTCTCGGGTCTGAGTGGAGTCATCTGGTTGTCAGAAATACAAAGGTCTGAAAAGATGTTTCAAAAGGCCAATCTTGGGTTCTATAACAGTGATGTTATTTATAGGAGTAATTGGGGAAGCTACAAATCTTGTGACCTCCAGAACAATGGCTAGTAATAGTTTAACTATACTTACATCTTAGCGGAATTCAGGCCCTCTCATAATCCTAAACTTGTGGCCTTTTATTAGTTTTATAAAGGCAGTTTAGTTTTGGGAAGGGCTTTTATCATTTAAACTATACATTTCTCCCAAAGTTAGCTTGGCCCATGCCAAGGAATGACCAAGAACAGTTTGGAGGTTAACGGCAAGATGGAGTTGGCTAGGTCAGATCTCTTTCACTGACATAATTTTCTCAATGTTATAATTTTTGCAAAGGCAGTTTCTTTCTTTTTTTTTTTCTCATGCTTTCTATAGACAGAGCAAAGGCAGTTTCATAAGCTGAAGAACAATAGGGTCATATTTGTATTTTGTAAATATCATTCTGAGTATTGTGTGGCAGATGGTACAGAGGGACACAATGTTAAAAAAGTGAAGCCTTGGCTGGGTGCGGTGGCTCATGCCTGTAATCCCAGCACTTTGGGAGGCCGAAGCAGGTGGATCACCTGAGGTCAGGAGTTCGAGACCAGCCGGCCAACATGGTAAAACCCTGTCTCTATTAAAAATAAATAAATAAATAAATTTAAAAAAATATATATATATAATTAAAAAGTGAAGCCTTTATGAAAACTCTGAAGCACTCCACATTATAAACTGCAGATTGCCTCAACTAAAGAAGTAGCAATGGTATTAGAGAGAAGAAATGGATGGTGAAGATATGTAGGCAATAATATGGCAAAAATTGGTGATGAATTGGTTGCAAAAACATGGGTTTGTTTGTTTGTTTTGCGACTGAGTCTTGCTCTGTCACCCAGGCTGAAGTGCAGTGGTGTCATCTTGGCTCACTGCAACCTCCACCTCCTGCATTCAAGTAATTCTCCTGCCTCAGCCTCTGAGTACCTGGGATTACAGGTGCCTACTACCATGCCTAGCTAATTTTTGTATTTTTAGTAGAGACAGGTTTTCACCATGTTGGCCAGCCTGGTTTCAAACTCCTAACCTCAGGAGATCTGTCTGCTTTGGCCTCCCAAAGTGCTGGGATTATAGACATTAGCCCCTGTGCCCAGCCATAAAAACATGTTAAATTAAGTTTAAAGCTGCCTCCTAACATATTTTAAGTTCAGCCTAAATGTTTCTCCATACATAGTAAACTGTAGCCTAACTGGATGTATAGATATACTACAACCTACTCTGTACCAATCACAGAGCTTCAGCCAATCACAGGCAGCCAACTGTTCAAACTGTGTTTAAATAAGGGAAACACTGAACTGGAACCAATCCAACTGTTTTTGTACCTTACTTCCATTTTCTGTACATCACTTTCCTTTTTCTATCCATAAATATTATCTGACAGTGTGGTAGCCCTGGAGTCACACTGAACCTATTCTGGTTCTGAGAGCTGCCTGATTTGTGAATTGTTCTTTGCTCAACTAAACTCTGTTACATTTAATTTGTCTAAAGTTTTTTTTTGTTTTTGAGATGGGGTCTCACGCTGTCGCCCAGACTGGAGTGCAGTGGCGTGACTGCGGCTCACTGCAACCTCCGCCTCCCAGGCTCAAGCAATTCTCCAGTCTCAGCCCCATGAGTAGCTGGGACTACAGGTGCATGCCACTACTGCCTGGCTAATTTTTGTATTTTTAGTGGAGATGGGGTTTCACCATGTTGGCCAGGCTGGTCTTGAACTCCTGACTTCAAATGATCCACCAGCCTGGGCCTCCCAAAGTCTGGGATTATAGGTGTGAGCCACTGTGACCGGCCTAAAGGTTTTTTAAAGCATACATGAAGGGAACATACAAAAGGAACTAAATTACAAGCATTATATAAAAAAGATGGGGTAAATTCCTCTGTCAACTATGATGGAGCAACGAATATAAGACTTGCCTTTCTAATATAAACAACTAGAAACTGGACAAAATACATGAAACAACTCGTTCCAGACATTGAACACCAGGCAGCATGCAAATCTGAAAGAAAGGAATCAAATAAAAAGATACCTACTGACTGGGGGCACTTTCCAGAATGCAGTGTGAGAGGGGAAATCCAAGCACAGCACAGAACTCTTGCTGAGTTGAAGAGATGGAGATTGGAGTTCAGGAAAGCTGAGATAACTGAAATTTGAGGAGAAGACTACCAGAGAAGAGTGAGCTATGCAGAGCGAACTAAAATGATTGGATAAAGTTTCCTTTGGCTGACTATAAATCAGTGCATATATAATAGGTTAAGACCCCACAAGATTGGGCAAAGGATAACTACCACAGAAAGGGGTACCACCAAGGAGCTGTTAGCTGAACAATTCTCAGAGCTTTCACAGGACTGGGAGATGTTTGGGTTCTGACCACTCAGAGTGGAGAAATACTGGGGTATTCAGTAGAGCCCAGAAAATTTAAGCCTTAATAATAGGTCTAAGCTAGCCCTAGATGAAAGGCTATTCTAGGCCTGCCATAAGACAGCTGAAAAATAAGCCATGAAAAGATCAGTCTGAACTGTATGGAACTTAATTGTCTGTCAAAACAAAACTCAGCACACCTTAAAGAAGACATTAAAATCTAGACCTCGCCGGGCGCGGTGGCTCAAGCCTGTAATCCCAGCACTTTCGGAGGCCGAGGCGGGTGGATCACGAGGTCAAGAGATCGAGACCATCCTGGTCAACATGGTGAAACCCCGTCTCTACTAAAAATACAAAAAATTAGCTGGGCATGGTGGTGCGTGCCTGTAATCCCAGCTACTCAGGAGGCTGAGGCAGGAGAATTGCCTGAACCCAGGAGGCGGAGGTTGCGGTGAGCCGAGATCGCGCCATTGCTCCAGCCTGGGTAACATGAGTGAAACTCTGTCTCAAAAAAAAAAAAAAAAAAAAAAAATCTAGACCTCAGCAATGTGGCATTCATAATGTTCAGCATCCAGTCAAAATTACTAAACTTGCTAAAAGGCATAAAAATGTGACCCATATCAGGAGAAAAATTAGTCAACAGAAATAGACCCAGAGGTGACAGAGATGAGGGAATTAGCAGACAAGGACTTTAAAAGGCTATTACAAGTATATTAATATACTTAAAGGAAAACATAACATAAAGAGGAGAAAAATAGAAAACTTTTAACATTTATTTATTTTGAGCCAGAGTCTCCCTCTGTCACCCAAGCTGGAGTGCAGCTGTGTGACCTTGGCTCACTGCATGCAACCTCCACTTCCCAGGTTCAAGCAATTCTCTTGCCTCAGTCTCCTGAGTAGCTGGGATTACAGATCTGTGCCATCACACCCAGTTAATTTTTGTATTTTTAATAGAGATGACATTTCACCATGTTTGCCAGGCTGGTCTTAAACTCCTGACCTCAAGTGATCTCTCTGCCTCAGCCTCCCAGAGTGCTGGGATTATAGGTGTGAGCCACCATGCCCAGCCAGAAGACTTTTTAAAAGGAACCAAATGACAAATATTGTATGATTCCACTTAATACAAAGCACTTAGAATAGTCAAATTCACAGAGACAGACAGTAAAATGGTGGTTCCCAGGGGCTGGGAGAGAGGGATAAATAGGTGTTTTTATTTAACAGGTATAGAGTTTCAATTTGGGAATATGAAAAACTTCTAGAGATGGATGGTGGTGATGGTTGCACAACAACGTGAATGTAATTAATGCCACTGAACTAGACACTTAAAAATGATAAAAATGGAGCCAGGCGTAGTGGCTCATGCCTGTAATCCCAGCAGTTCGGGAGGCCAAGGCGGGCAGGTCACAAGGTCAAGAGACTGAGACCAGCCTGGCCCACATGGTGAAACCGCATCTCTACTAAAAATATAAAAATTAGCCAGGCATGGTGGCAGGCGCCTATAGTCCCAGCTACTCGGGAGGCCGAGGTAGGAGAATCGCTTAAACCTGGGAGGCAGAGGTTGCAGTGAGCCGAGATCACTCCACTGCACTCCAACCTGGCAACATAATGAGACTCCATCTCAAAAAAAAAAAAATTATACATATATATATGTATTAATAGTACCCTCCCCTTTTTTTTTGAGATGGAGTCTCCCTCTGTCACCAGGCTGGAGTGCAATGGCACTGTCTCGGCTCACTGCAACCTCTGCCTCCCGGGTTCAAGCGATTCTCCTTCCTCAGCCTCTCGAGTAGCTGGGATTACAGGTGCCTGCCACCTTGCCCGGCTAATTTTTATATTTTTAGTAGGGACGGGGTTTCACCATGTGGGTCAGGCTGGTCTCAATCTCCTGACCTCGTGATCTGCCCGCCTTGGCCTCCCAAAGTGATGGGATTACAGGCGTGAGCCACGGTGCCCAGCCAAAATAGTAAATTTTTTTTTTGTTTTGAGAGAGTATATTGCTCTGTTGCCCAGGCTGGAGTGCAATGGCACAATCTATGCTCACTGCAACCTCCACCTCCCGGGTTCAAGTGATTCTCCTGCCTCAGCCTCCCGAATAGCTGGGATTACAGGTGAGCGCCACCATGCCCAGCTAATTTTTGTATTTTCAGTAGAGATGGGGTTTCACCAGGTTAGTCAGTCTGGCCTTGAACTCCTGACCTCGTGATCCACCCTCCTCGGCCTCCCAAAGTGCTCGAATTACAAGTGTGGGTGTGAGCCACTGAGCCTGGCCCAAAATAGTAAATTTTATGTTCTGTATATTGTACCAAAACTTAAAAAAAAGAGAACCAAATGGAACCTCTGGAGATTAAAAAAAATACAGTATTTGAAATGAAATATTCACTGGATGGACTTAGCAGTAGATTAGATCCTACACAAGAAAAGGTCAGTGAACTCTAAAAAATAGCAATAGAGACGGTCTAAACTGAAGCATAAGGAGAAAAAAAGGCTAAAAGTGAACAGAGCCTCAGTGGCCTGGGAAAAACAATATTAATGATCTAATGAATGTGTAAGTGAAGACTGAGAAGATGAGATTAATAGCAGATTAGATGCTGCAGAAGAAAAATTAGTGAACTTGAAGACACACCAATAAAACCTATTCAAAATGCAGCAGACACATAAAAAAAGACTGAAGAAAAAGAAGGAAAACATCCTTACTGACCTGTGAGACAATATCAAGCAGTGTAGCATACTCAAAACTGACTTTCAGGAGAGGAGAGAAAGGGTAGTCACAAAAAAAAATATTTGAAGAAATACGATCAAAATTCGAAAAACTGGGCAAGTCACGGTGGCTCAGGCCTATAATCCCAGTACTTTGGGAAACTGAGGTGGGTGGATCTCTTGAGGTTGAGAGTTTTGACGAAACCCCGTCTGTACTAAAAATACAAAAATTAGCTGGACGTGGTGGTGTGCACCTGTAATCCCAGCTACTCGGGAGGCTGAGGCAGGAGAATCGCTTGAACCTGGTAGGCAGAAGTTGCAGTGAACCGAGATCGTGTCACTGCACTCTAGACGGGGCGACAGAGTGAGATTCTGTCTCAAAAAAAATTTTTTTTAACTGGGTGAAAATTATAAACATATAGATGTGCAGATATGAGAAGCTCAATCGTCCCAAATAGAATAAATATTAAGGAAATCACACCAAGAAAAATCATAATCAAATTCCTATAAAGTAATGATAATGAGAAAGTATTAAAAATAGCAAGAGGAAATGGCTTTGCAGAGAAGCAAAAAGAGAGAGAAATAGAAAATAAACTACAGACTTCTCATCAGAAATTATGCAAACCAGAAGAATATGAAAGGACATCTTTAAAACACTGAGGAAGAAATGTCGAGCTAGAATACTGTACACAAAGAAAATACAGGTAAAAGGCCGAGCGCAGTGGATTATGCCTGTAATCCCAGCACTTTGGGAGGCCAAGGTGGATGGATCACGAGGTCAGGAGTTTGAGACCAGTCTGACCAACATAGTGAAACCCCGTCTCTACTAAAAACACAAAAATTAGCTGGGTGTGGTGGCATGCACCTGTAGTCCCAGCTACTCAGGAGTCTGAGGCAGGAGACTTGCTTGAACCCGGGAGGCAGAGGTTGCAGTAAGTGGAGACCACGCCATTGCACTCCAGCCTAGGTGACAGAGTGTAACTCAGTCTGTAAAGAAAAAATAATAATAAAATAAGATAAAGAAAATACAGATAAAATATGAAGGTGAAATAAAGACTTTTCCAGATAAATAGGTGAGAGAATTTGTTGCCAGCAGACATGAAACACAAGAAATGTTCAAAGAAGTTATTCATGCTAAAGAAAAATAATACCAGATGGGAACTTAAATTTACACAAATGAATAAACAAGCGCAGCAATGATAAATATAAAATACCTTTTCCTAGCCAGGCACGGTGGCTCACGCCTGTAATCCCAGCACTTTGGGAGGCCGAGACAGGTAGGTCACACGAGGTCAGGAGTTTGAGACCAGCCTGACCAACATGGTGAAACCTCGTCTCTACTAAAAATACAAAAATTAGCTGGATGTGTTGGCAGACACCTGTAATCCCAGCTACTTGGGAAGCTGAGGCAGGAGAATTGCTTGAACTTCAGAGGCGGAGGTTGCAGTGAGCCAAGATCGGGCCACTGCACTCCAGCCTGGGTGACAGAGCAAGACTCTGTCTAAAAAAAAAAAAGAGATGGGGCCTAATGGCAGTGTTGGGGTTATGGGGGGGTGAATCCCTCATAAATAGATTAATGCCCTCCCCATGTGGAGTGGGGAGTGAGTGAGCTCTCACTCTATTATGTCCCGTAAAAGCTGATTGTTAAAAAGAGCCTGCTACCTCCCTCCCATCTCTCTTCTCTTCACTCTTACCATGTGATTTCTGCCAGCTCCCCTTGCCCTTCCTCCATGAGGGCCAGCCGTTTGAGGCTGTCACCAGACGCAGATGACAGCACTCTGCTTCTTATACAGCCTGCAGAACCATGAGCCAATAAAGTGGTTTTGTTTTTGTTTTTGCTTTTGAGACAGAGTCTCATTCTGTCAACCAGGCTGGATGGCAGTGGTGTGACCTCGGCTCACTACAACCTCCACCTCCTGGCTTCAAGTGATTCCCTCACCTCAGCCTCCCAAGTAGCTGGGATTCCACGTGCACACTACCACACCCGGTTAATGTTTCGTAGAGATGGGGTTTTGCCATGTTGGCCAGGCTGGTCTTGAACTCCTGACCTCAAGTGATCTGCCTGCCTTGGCCTCTCAAAGTGCTAGAATTACAGAAGTGAGCCACTGCGCCCAGCCAACTTCTTTTCTTTATAAATTACCCAGCTTCTGGAATCCTTTTATAGCAACATGAATGGACTAAGATAAATAACCACTAAAAATATGAGATAAAGGTAATAAGATATAGTGGAGATTAAAGAAAATGCTAAAAAAATACTCTAAGTAAGGCATGAAAAGAGGAAGAAAGAGATGAGAAAAAGTAAAAGGACAGCTGGAAAACAAGTAGCAGGAGTGTAGATTTAAATCAAACTATATGGCCGGGCGCGGTGGCTCAAGCCTGTAATCCCAGCACTTTGGGAGGCCGAGGCGGGTGGATCACGAGGTCAAGAGATCGAGACCATCCTGGTCAACATGGTGAAACCCCGTCTCTACTAAAAATACAAAAAATCAGCTGGGCATGGTGGTGCATGCCTGTAATCCCAGCTACTCAGGCGCCTGAGACAGGAGAATTGCCTGAACCCAGGAGGCGGAGGTTGCGGTGAGCCGAGATCGCGCCATTGCACTCCAGCCTGGGTAACATGAGTGAAACTCCGTCTCAAAAAAAAAAATAAATAAATAAAAAATAAATCAAACTATATGAATAATTAAATTAAATTAGATTTAAATGATCTAAACATGCCAATTAAAAGGAAAAGATTGTCTGGATTTTTAAAAAAGACTAATTTATCTACTGTCTTCAATAAAAGCATTATATATATAAATGCACAAATAATAGTAAAAAGATGGAAATATATTAGGAGGCTGAGGTGGGTGGATCACCTCGGGTCAGGAGTTCGAGACCAGCCTGACTGATATGGTGCAACCCTGTCTCTATTAAAAATACAAAAATTTGGCCGGGCACGGTGGCTCACGCCTGTAATCCCAGCACTTTGGGAGGCTGAGGCAGGAGGATCACTTTGGACCAGGAATTCGAGACCAGCCTGGCTAATATGGTAAAACCCTGTTTCCACTAAAAACACAAAAAAATTAGCTGGGCATGGTGGCACACACCTGTAATCCCAGCTACTCGGGAGGCTGAGGCAGGAGAATCACTTCAACCTGAGAGGCAGTGGTTGCAGTGAGCTGAGATTGCGCCATTGCACTCCAGCTTGGGCAAAACTTTGAGCAAAACTTTGTCTCAAAAAAAAAAAAAAAAAAAATTAGCTGGGAATGTTGGCATATACTTGTAGTCCCAGCTACTTGGGAGGCTGAGACAGGAGAATCGCTTGAACCTGGAAGGCAGAGGTTGCAGTGAGCCAAGATTGTGCCATTGCACTCCAGCCTGGACAACTGGGCAAGACTCTGTTTCAAAAAAAAAATTAAAAAACATGGAAATACATATAGCTAACATAATCACTAACCTTATGAAAATTATAGTGGCCATATCCTTATTAGTAGACTTCATAATTTTATTAGGCATAAAGAGAAATATTTCATAATGGTGAAGGGGTAAATTAATCAGGAAGAAATATCAATCCTATATGTGTGCTCAATAACAGAAATTTTAAATACATGAAATAAAACCAGAACTAAAAGGAGTAATAGAAAACTCCTTACATTTCAATACTCTTCTCAGTAACTAATGAAACAAGTCGATAGAAAGTTAGTAAAGATAGAGAAGACTCAAACACAATAAAGGTGTTCCCTGACCCACCCCTTGCCAAGACTTCCACATCTTAGTTTCCAGAACCTGCGAATACATTTGTTACTTTACGCGGCAAAAGGGACTTTGCAGATGTGATTAAGTTAAGGATCTTGAGATGGGAGATTTTTCTGAATCATCTGGGTGGGTGTGTTACAATCACAAGGGATTCTTACAAGATCAGAGTCAGAAAAGGAGACATGATGACAAAAGCCGAGGTCAGAGTGATGTGATTGCTGGTTTTGCAGGCGGCCTCCAGAAGCTGGAAAGGGCAAGGGAATGGAGCCATCAGAAGGAACCAGTCCTGCCAACATCCTGATTTTAGTCTACTGATACCCATTTTGGATGCCTGTCCTCCAGAACTGTAGCCTCAATGTCCTCATTTATAAAGTGATAATAGTACCTACCTCATAAGGTAGGTACTATTTTATTAGAGGACACGCCAGATAAAGAGGGAACCAGATAAAGGCTGTTATAGAAAATGGAGAAAGAGCCAGATAGAGGCTGGGCAATTTGTCAGTGACGCAAGATTAACCCAAAGTGAAAGAGAGAGAGAAGGACAAGTCTTGGAAACGTCCTAGACTACCATGCAGTCTAAGAAAGTTTCAGCAAGGACTAGGGGGAGGCCTTGAGCCAAAGCCAGCTCACAGAGGAGTCCTGTGTATCTGAGGAAAGTGTGTCTTAGTATCCTTGCTGTCATTGGCTGGGAGTAGCTCATGGGAGGTGTAGCTTTAGTGCAAACATGGCAATGGATTTCAGACCAATAGCATTGGGGGCCCTTGTTCAATTATGCTCCTTGTCATTACAAATCTGTGAGGTGCATTCATATACCCATTGCATAACCCCCAAGTGGTCCCCATGTCTAGTCAAAGTGAAGTTATTCCATGTTCTAATTCATGGGCACCACCAATGACTCTGATGGCACCTTTGAGAGCCCATAATACTCTTTTCATCCTCTGAACCCTACTGGCCTTGTGGGCTGTTCCGCTTGTTTGTTCCTTATTTGGTTTGTACTGCCGTGAATTACAAGCCATTTCTTGCTTTTTTTCAGAGTCACTCATACATTTAGTAATCCAATTAGGAATTAGAGATACGCCAAATCGTTAATCACAAGTAGAGTATCAAATTATCTAAGGGTTATTACAAAACACTTATTTATTTCTTCAGGTTTTCATTTTATGCTGAAGCTGATATATTCCAACTGCAAAAATATTAGTAATCATAATGGCTTGGCATGGTGGTTCACACCTGTAATCCCAGCACTTTGGGAGGCTCTCCTAAAAATACAAAAATTAGTCGGGCATGGTGGCATGTGCCTGTAATCCCAGCTACTTGGGAGGCTGAGGCATGAGAATCACTTGAATCTAGGAGGTGAAGGGTGCAGTGAGTCGAGGTCACACCACTGCACTCCAGCCTGGGTGACAGAGTGAGACTCAGTCTAAAAAAAAAAAGTATTAATAGCCATAACTACTATTGACATGCAGACAGTAAAAAGTGAGTGAACTTGTTCCTATTTACTATACCTTTGTTTAGAATGTTTTTGTGTTATATAAACACATATATACAAACTTTTCTTTTTACAAGAATGAAATTATTCTATATACACTGCCTGCCACTTGCTTATTTCACTTATGTATTATGGACATGTTAGTACTTATAGATGGAGCTAATTCTAAATAAAATGCCATTGTATACTATTGTAAAGAAATAGTATACAACGGATAATATTTCTTTACAACAGTCCCTTTTGGTAAGCATGTAAGTTATTTGCAGTTTTTAATCACAAACAACAATCTCATAAATATTCTTGTCTTTACATTATTGTCAATTTATGAAAGAAAATCAATAGTTCTTAGAAGTACCTTGTTGAGCCAGAGTATTCACATTTAAAGTTTTGCTAGCACCGGGTACGGTGGCTCACGCCTGTAATCCCAGCACTTTGGGAGGCAGAGGCGGGTGGATCACGAGGTCAGGAGATGGAGACCATCCTGGACAACATGGTGAAACCCCATCTCTACTAAAAAATACAAAAATTAGCAGGGCATGGTGGCGCGTGCCTGTAGTCCCAGCTACTTGGGAGGCTGAGGAAGGAGAATTGCTTGAACTCGGGAGGCGGAGGTTGCAGTGAGCTGAGATTGCGCCACTGCACTCCAGCCTGGGGCCTGGCAACAGAGTGAGACTCTGTCTCAAATAAATAAATAAATAAATAAAGTTTTGCTAGCTATTGCCAAAGTACTTTCCAAAAAGTTGCATCAATTTGTACCCCCAAGGAGTGACAATCTTTTAAGCTTATGTCTTTGGTAGAACATGGATGCTTTTCTGAACCAGATATTAAGTTCCAAGATATTAAAAAAATTTTTTCTGATTTGCATTTACTGATTAACTTGTCATTATAATTATTATAAAAGCATGGAAAATTAAAGATTGGTCTCCATTTAAAGTATGTGTATTGGTTGTTTATTGCTGCTGTAACAAATTGCCACAAACTGAATGAATGGCTTAGAACAACACAATTTTATTATCTTAACAATTCCAGAGGTTAGAAGTCTGGTACAGGTCTTACTGGGTTAAAATCAAAGCACCAGGCTGCTGTAACAAATTACCACAAACAGAATGGCTTAGAACAACAGAAATTTATTATCTTAACAATTCTGAAGGTTAGAAGTCTGGTACAGGTCTTACTGGGTTAAAATCAAAGTGTTGGCCGGGCGTGGTGGCTCACACCTGTAATCCAAGCACTTTGGAGGCCAAGGCGGGCGTATCACCTGAGGTCGCGAGTTCAAGACCAGCCTGACCAACATGGTGAAAGCCTGTCTTTAAAAAAAAAAAAAAAAAAAAATCAAAGTGTCAGGCTGGGCGCGGTGGCTCACGCCTGGAATCTCAGCACTTTGGGAGGCCGAGGTGGGTGGATCACCTGAAGTCGGGAGTTCAAGACCAGCCTGGCCAACATGGTGAAACCCAACAACAACATGCCCCAAATGCAGACAAAGGTTTTTCAGAAAGTGCCTGTACTGGAAAGACTAGATGGTAAAACATTAAATACAACTGTGTATCCAAGACCCAGTTTGAGTTAATATGTGGGATAACCCAGCAGTTTTAACCTCTATGGCTAACCCCATTTCTCTATTTGTATAAACAGAGCTAGTAATGCTATACTGACAACTACCAATATACAGCTTTGTCCTTTAAGATCTATCTGTCACACAAGGCTTAAACCACTAAACCAAGTTTTTCTACTAAGCCCAAGAATACTACACCTATGCAGGGATGAGAAGCTTATCACACACCCACACTCACACACACCATGTCAGCCCTTGGGGGTCAACTTTCAACACTGCATTGATGTTAAGCTTCCATATCTTTTACATGTATTCTTTCTCAATTTTCCTATCATGTAAAACAGTAGAAATCTCAACACATTTGCACCTGGTTCTGGTTACCCAGTAGTATTGCTTGTGTGTAATTAAACAAGAGACTAAAACCACAGAACAAATGCATGCGATATGCATTACAGGGGTAGGGAACAGATATAAAAACACAGACGTGCCGACTTCACAAGAAACCTCAAGGATCCACATCCCATGTCTGGAGCAGAAGGCCAGCTTAGGTCCCTTCACCCAACACTCCTGTTCTTGGACCTCAAAAGCAGGGCCACTGCTTTTACTTTTGAACCTGGGGTCCTCAAAATGAGTGTGTGAAAAGTTCATAAACACAATCTGATTGAAAAACAGATGATGCAACACACCTATACTAACTGTCTGACAGTTAAATTCCTGCTACAAAAAGCTAACTTTACGGCTGGCCGTGGTGGCTCATGCCTGCTACAAAAAACTAACTTTAAGGCTGGGCGCGGTGGCTCATGCCTATAATCCCAGCACTTCAGGAGGCTGAGGCGGGTAGATCACCTGAGGTCAGGAGTTTGAGACCAGCCTGACCAATATGTTGAAACCCCATCTCTACAAAAAATATTTAAAAATTAGCTGGGTGGCCGGGCATGGTGCCTCACGCCTGTAATCCAAGCACTTTGGAGGCCAAGGTGGGCGGATCACCTGAGGTCGGGAGTTCAAGACCAGCTTGACCAACATGGTGAAACCCCGTCTTTAAAAAAAAAAAAATTAGCTGGGCATTGCAGCATGCACCTGAAGTCCCAGCAACTTGGGAGGCTGAGACAGGAGAATGGCTTGAACCTGGAAGGCAGAGGTTGCAGTGAGCCGAAATAGCACCACTGCACTCCAGCCTGGGTGACAGTGTAAGACTGTCTCAAAAAAAAAAAAAAAAAAAAAAAAAAAAAAAAACACTAACTTTAAGGTTTATTTTTGTTCTACTCCAACAGTTCTTCTAGCTGTACAGAAAAAGAAAAAAAATTTTAATTTTTTAACTTTTTTCAACAGGGGAAACAACATATTCCCTGGGGAAAGGTGAGGGGTTGAGAAGACAGGCCCTGGGTAAAAATTCTTGTGACAGCACCTGGAGTTGATAGGCCTGCCTAGGAGAGAACACACACACTGGCACACCAACACAGGGGACAGCTGCTCTCTGGGTTCAGCTGACCAGTTCACACACCACGAAAGGTTTCTATAGATCTAAGACATAAAATTCTTCATCACGAAACACGTCCCGCTCATCTTCAGAGTCTGTCGGTTCGTCCTCCCCACCCGCAGACGAAAGCATAAGCAACATCTCGCCCAGCTCAAAGGTGACAGCCTCTTCATTGTTGTTAACGGGGTTGCTGTTTGCTCCTTCCTCAAATAATTCCCAGAAGCTGTTGCTTCCTTGGGCCTGGTTTCTGCTTGATGCTTCCACTTTCTCTTTCTGTGGCTCCTCTCTACGGCCATCAGGGTACACATGCTTGTAAAAACAGTTCCCTCCAAATGGGCAGCTCCCACGTCCTTCATCAAAATACCTGCATGCCTTGTTGCTCATTGCCTCCTTGTATTTCTGAATGAGTTTCTCCTTCTCTTCTTTCTCCTCCACCCAGTACTCACTTGGAATGACAAAATTAGATGTGATTCGGCATTGTGGGCAGGATTTTACGATCTTGCTCTCAAATTCTTCAGCACTCCTCCACTTGCGAATGCACTTGAGACAGTAGGTGTGGTTGCAGTTGGAGAGGATCCCGAAGCGGCACTCGCTGGGGTTGTCTTTCTGATAGACCACCTCCATGCAGATCCCACACACCATATCCTTGCTGCGCTGCACAGCAAACGAGAGCTCCATGTCCTTCTCATGGGCCTCAATGCACGATTTTATATGCTGTGATCTCTGGGAAGCATCCATTGGATGCAGGACCTGCAGCCCACACATGTCACATGATTCTCCGTGGAGATACACACAGTTCTCCCCATATCGGCACTGTCCCACTGCAGCATAGGGGCACAGCTGCTTTTTTGTTTCCACGTCGGTTTGCTCTTTCTCTGATTCTTCGTTGGTCACTGAGCCCTGCAGGGGTGCTTCAGTGCAGACAGGCACAGTACGGCCACAGTAGGGTTGCCCAGGAACAAACTCAATAGCATTCACCCAGTCCTCTGAGCCTGGTCCTATAGTTGCAAAGTTTGAACTTCCTGACTCCCCTTCACCTGTATTAATTTCAACAAGTGGTCCAACTATCGATGAGAGACTTGAGGAAGCAGCAAGTGATGACTTTGTAGTTAGCTCTGTAAAGGTTGCTTCTTCCTGTTTCAGTGGTTTGCTATGCTCATATCCGCAGCGGTCTCCATAAAAACAGTACCCTTGGTGAAAATACTTGCACACTACACTATGCGGACTCTCAGAGAGGTCATGAGAATAGCGACAGTTATCGCCTTCCTTACAAGCCCCATGCATAAAATACCTGCAGGTGACCTGTTTAGTCCAGCTGTCGTCGCTGGCGCTGCTGGCGCCGCGGGCGCCATTGGGTCCGCGGGCGCCATTGGAACCGCTGGCGCCCCGGGCGCCATTGGGGCCGCTGCCGTAGCTGGGGCCACTGCCGTAGCTGGGGCCGCTGCCGTAGCTGCCGCCGCTGCCGTAGCTGCCGCCGCTGCCGTAGCTGCCGCCGCTGCCCCCGCCCCCTCTGTCCGTCCTCGGAGACAGGGCGGTGACTGTGGGGATCGGTGTGGGGAAGGACGCGGCTGCCTCCTCCTCCGCCGCTGCTGCTCCTGATATTGTGGCTATTGTTTCGGGAGCTGCAGCCTCCGCCATTACTGCTTATCCCACACCCCAAAAGCCACGGAACGCCCCGGAACTTCCGAGGTCACATAGTTCCAAAGGCCCCGGAACTTCCGGGATCACATAGTTCCGGTCGGGGTGCGAGGAGAAAATGGCGGGGACAGGCGAGGGGAGGGGAAGGGGACTGCGGCACCCTCTCGGTTCCCGCCGGCTCCGCCTCTTTTTGCTTAAGAGAGATTTTCTTCTCCTTCTTCTGTGTGTAGCCTTTGTTGAGAGACAATTCTCCATAGGTCTCGTGTGTTTGCACATCTTGCAAATAAGGAACTGTACGGTCCTTTGTTCTGGACTATCTTTTGTATAGAGTGCATCCTTGAAAGACAGAGGTATTGTCTCCCTCCAAAGAAAACGGCAGGCATACTTACTGTCTAGCATAGTAAGACACTGAGGGGGAGGGGACAAGCTGGAAAGTCCCACACCTCATTGGAACCCAGAAAACGGCAGGCATGCTTACTGTCTGGCATAGTAAGACAGTAAGGGGGAGGGGACAAGCTGGAAAGTCCCACACTTCATTAGAACCAAGAGGCAATGAGAAACTCCCTCAAGATAGAGGGGCCGGGAAGGGTGACAGCCGGCGGTGCCAGCCTCCCGGGCCAGCCTACAGCCACGTCCGGGGACCCGGGGTAAGGCGGCCGGGAGGGGGCCCCTCGCACAGCCGCTTGGTAGCGGCTGCGGCGCCTGTAGGACCAGCTGGCCGCCCGCACCGCGCCCTTCCGCGCCCGCCTGGCGTCACTAGAGGGAGACGCCGCGCGGTCCCTGGTGGACGCGCTGCTGGAGCCGGTGGCGCGTTTCTGGGAGCAGCTGCGGCGGCAGAAGGGCGGCACCGCGGACTCCCAGATGTGCCAGGAAATCGAGAGGCTTACTGAGCGACTAGAATTAAAAGAAAGGGAGATGCAGCAGCTGCTGAGCCAGCCACAGCAGGAGCAAGAGAAGGAAGTTGTCCTGCTGTGGAGGAGCACCGCGGAGGGGGAACGGGCCTCGGCCACCAGTGACGTTCTGTGCCCCCCCCACCCCCTGCCAACGAGACCCACCAGCTGTGGAGGACGCTGACCGCCACTGCCCACATGTGTCAGCATCTGGCCAAGTGTCTGGATGAACAACAGCATGCACAAAGGAACGTGGGGGAGAGGAGTCCTGAAAGTTAGAACATAAAGATAGGGATACCTCTGTCCAGTGTGTTACTGAGAAGTTACAGGAAGAAAATCGACTGTTAAAACAGAAGGTGACTCACGTTGAAGACCTCAATGCCAAGAGGCAGTGTTAGGATGCCAGCAGGGATGAATACGTGAGGGGGCTCCATGCACAGTTCAGGGGGCTGTAGACACCCTCCATGAGCCCGAGCTGATGAGGAAGCTCTCCCGGCTCAATAGACACTTGGAAGAGAAAATAAACGACTGTGCAGACGTGAAGCAGGAGCACGTGGCCTAGAGGACAGCCTGGGATGCTGCGCTGGAGTGGGCGCAGCTGCTGGAACAGCACATTCTTGCTTACAAGCATGACTTCAGGTCAGAAAGGGCAGATCAGGACCGACTTAAAGTAGGATTTAGGAACTGGAGGAAAAGGTGACCTCTTTGCTGCACCAGGTGTCCTGGAGACAAGATTCTCAAGAGCCGGACACCTGCCGGATTCACGCTGAAAGCAAAACTGCCAAGTACTTGGCCACCAATGCACTGGAGCTTATGGCTGGAGGCATGGGACTGGGTCCCAGCAGTTGGGAACCCCTGCAGAGGGCGGGCATCCTGGGCAGCCCAGAGAGACCAGGGGGAACTTCAGTGCTCTCACTGCCTGCAGTGCTTTAGTGATGAGCGAGGTGAAGAGCTCCTCAGGCACATGGCCGAGTGCTGCCAGTGACCGAGATTCTACCCATGCCCTTGCCACTCCCTAGCCCAGCGCAGCTGCCCTCAGGGATAGGGTGGGTGCTCTCAACTCCATGGATTAAGTTCTACTGAGATCCAAGGCTCGTAAAATAGGTGTGGGGCACTGTGATCATTTGGTACCCCTTTGGCTATGGAACAGGCTGGGTCACAGGGAACTGCCAGTGAGGCTAGAGGCGAAGGTGGAGATGGGGTCAGAAACATCTGGCAGAGGGAGGTCCCAGTCTTGTGTCTCCTTCAGGCTGAAGCCAGAGCAATCTGGGGTTGGCGTGCCAACCCTTCCCCCAGCCTGCACCTGGGTATGCTACAGCTTGCCAGAAAGGTGTGGCTGCCTATGGGAGCCACTTGTATGTTCCCCAGGGTGGAAGCCCCATCCTGTTCTATAGAATAAGGTGTCTCCTCTCTGCCTTGAACCAGAGGTTTGTCAAGTGGAGTATTGCGGCTGCACATCACACTAGGGGGCCCATCCCTGCCATTGCAGAGCCACATGTCTGCACTGAAAAACTGCATCGCAATAGCATTTGTTGTATATCTAGAAGTTAAAGCACACTTTTTTATCCACCTATTTTTATAATAAATGTTGTTGCTACTGTGAAAAAAAAAAGAGAGGCAAGTGAGAAATGGCTGTGTGGCAGCTCCTCACAAGACTGCCTATCCTCTCATGCTCAGGGAGGATCACAGGGCCTTCTGCCACGGCATGGATCAGCTTGCAGTTGAGCCTTGCCTACATGACCTATGAGGATATATGCACAGTTTTTAGGGCACCAGCACAGAGGAGTTCCCCTGTATAATTGGGGCTCAAGAAACTGAGGCCAAAATGTTGAAATCTGGTGACTGGCCTTTCAGAGTTCAGAGTGCTGACCCAGGAGTCTCATGTTTTCTACCAGAGTCCATGAAACTAGTGGGGTGACTTGTTAGCTTGTGAGTAGGGCAAAATCTCAGACCTTTTTCAGTTCTTGACAGCTTTAGTGAGGAGGGTGGGATACTGACAGAGACATGGCTTTCTAGAAAGAGAAGGATGAGGATGTTGTGGGTAAATTTAATGAAATTTGAGGGCCAGACATGGTGGCTCACACCTGTAATCCCAGCAATTTGGGAGGCCGATGCAAGCGGATTGCTTAAGCTCAGGAGTTTGAGACCAGCCTAGGCAACATGGCAAAACCCCATTTTTACTAAAAATACAAAAATTAGCTGGACATGGTGGCGTGCGCTTGTGGTCCCAGCTACTGAGGAGGCTGAGGTGGGAGAGTCTCTGGAGCCCGGGAAGTCGAGGCTGCAGTGAGCCAAGAGTGCGCCACTGCACTCCAGCCTGCGCGACAGATCAAGACCGTTTCAAAAAAGAAAGAAAAGAAAAAAGAAATTTGATGAAAGTCCCTGAATATGTTGACCAAATTATCTGCTCAATCAGTCTGTAAATAGTTCTTCACTTTATTGTCTGTTAATGATGGGGATTGAAAAGGTGGATGCAGGCTGAGTACCAGGAAGCAGGTTCCAAAACCCCTGCCCAAATGGTGCCCTGGTTCTTCCTAATTCTACTGCAGGTGTAGAACTTCCTGAACAATTTGGAGTTAGCCTCAGATCTGCCCCACTGTAACAACTAGTACTGGGTATTGTCTGGTGTGCATAAAAGATTCTGCCTTCTTTTAGACAACAATTGCAGAGATGTGTGGAAGGAGGGAAATTCATGACCACTATGGGCAGAAACCAGGCACGTCATTAGAAGCCTGGCTGGTTCTCTTGGGAGATGAGGAAGTAGGGCTAGTAATGCTTGTCAAGGAAGAAAGGCAACATAAATTGGGTCTTATGGCTCAGCTCCTCCTGTGGTCCATCATGTCTGCCTTAGATCCACTAGGAGAGAACAATAAAAGGTCTTAGAGGGATTTTTTTGCAATAGATCCTGGCTGCAATAAGGGAGCTATGGGCCTTTCAGGGAGATTACCCTGAGACAGACCAACTCCTATGGGAAACCATAGATGAGGCATTGAGTAGTATTCAGGCTCTTACTGCCTTGAATTGGGTTTACAATGCGGGCAAAGGTGGCCCACTGGAGAATGAGAAACTGACCCGATTAAACCTAGGTAGGTGCTGCTGCCCTGGAAAACTTCCCTTATGTTGAACCCAGGTGAGAACATAAGAAACGTTATCTTGGGCCGGGCGTGGTGGCTCACACCTGTAATCCAAGCACTTTGGAGGCCAAGGCGGGCGGATCACCTAAGGTCGGGAGTTCAAGACCAGCCTGACCAACATGGTGAAACCCCTTCTTAAAATAAATAAATAAATAAATAAATAAAAGAAACAGTATCTTGGTGATGGGGCAGCAGAGGCCCTGAATTAAAGTGGAATTCTAAAGAAGGTTGCTGCTGTGCAAGTCTGGCCCACATCAGCCTGGGGTCACAAACCCAATAGCTTCAGCCAGAAAACCATACAGCTGTGACTGAGTGAAGGGCTCTCCAAAGCTGAAATTGTTGGTGTTAACCATCAGGATCTCTGCCCAGTCAGCATAAAGCGTGAGTAGGGAAAAAACACTGAAAGTTTTTTTTGGTTGCACCATAAGCTGCTGCCACATTACCTAAATGCAAAGCTTTTTTATTTAATAGCTCAGAGCCACTCTCTCCCTCCATATCCCTGATCCCTCCCTCCTTCTCTACCCCAACCTCAGCTACTTTAAAAGGAAAGATTATTAGATTTTCCTTACCCTAAAGAGAATTGAAAACCATATCCACTCATCAAAGGAGAATTTGGGGAAAGTGAGGAATTCAAACTTTATGGCTTTGTTGAATATAGGTGCCCAAGTCACTATCCTACCCAGACTTGGGGAAGGCAAAAGCCCTCAGATCCAGCTAATGGTGCTGAGGGAAGAAGGAAATCTAAATTGTGGGTAGGGTCCATTAGGCCAATTCAATGTACTGTGGTTGTTACTTCTGCATCTGAATGTACAGTAGGAATTGATGTATCCCCATCCCATAAGTGCCAGGGTTGGGTGAGGGGAGATTTTCAGTATTCAGAAGAGTGGCATATAGAGAATTGGTTTTTTGTTTTGTTTTGTTTTTTTAATAGAGATGGGGTTTCACCATGTTGGTCAGGCTGGTCTCGAAATCCTGACCTCGGGTAATCCACCTGCCTCAGCCTCCCAAAGTGCTGGGATTACAGGCATAAGTCACCATGCCCAGCCCTTTTTTTTTTTTTTTAATAGAGAATTGCTTATGGGAAGTGTAAATTGCTTCTCAACCCACCTCTCTGTCTCTTCCCTGATGGTCCAACAAAAGCTAAAGAACCCCAGGAAGAGAAAGGGAAATCATAGCCTTGATTAAAGACTTAAAGCCATCAGAGGTGGAAAGTAAGGCAATATCTTAATACAACAACCTTGTATGGCCAGTGAAGCAGGTGCTGAAGGCTTAGAGAAGATTATTGCTGATTCATCTGTTGTTGCTTTCATAGCCATGGCTGTTCCAGATATTGCAACTGCAACTGAATCCATTATACAGGCTGATAACACCTGGTTTTCTGTCTTAGACTTTTACCAACACCTTCTCACTGACATTTGAGGATCAAGATCAGTTCACATTCATGTAGTAAGGTCTCCAATATATGTTTATAGTCATTCCCCTAAGGGTATCCTGACTCATCCATTTGTTACCAGTGGGGGAGTCAGGATTTAGCATGATTTCTTCTACCTTTTGATGTCCAAAGCTTTCACTATACAAATGATGCCTTGTTGGCTTACCAAGCAAATTTCTTGGAACTATGTGGATGAATTTATAACACTCAATCCCTCTGATGGTTGTGAAAAAACTGCTATCTCTTTGGTCCCCTAAATCAAAAAGGAAGTCCAATACCTTGTTGGACTCCTAGGGTATTAGAAACAGTATGTGCCTCACTCAGTCATGCTACTTGATCTTGATATCACTGAACCTGCTAAATCAACATCCTTTGAGTGGGGCTTAAACCAATAAATTGTGTTCGAAGCTGTCCTGCAAGCTGTGACGTGCCTTCTACCTTTAGGGTGCTATAAACTTAATGATCATGACAGATGACTTTGTTGATTGAAATCCCTGACAAAGGGTGGTAGCTTCCACCCAGAAATGTTCCTTGGGGCTTGGGACTAGTGGTCTCCCTGATATGGCTACTAGAAACAACCCTTTTGAAAAGCAGCTATTAGCTTGCTGTTGGGCTCTTGTCAAAATTGAACACCTGTATCATGGAGGCCTTGTGACTCTCCAGCCTTATAGCCCCATTTTAGGGTAGGTCAACTCAAACTCAGTGACTAACAGGGTGGAATGGGTCCAATAAGCTTCCCCTGTCAAAAGGAAATGTATTCAAGAAAGCAGCTGACCTGGTCCAAGCAGCATCTTGATTTAGGTGAAAAAATAACAGTTATCACCATTAAATTATCCTCCACTCGGCTGCCTGAAGCAAAGCCACTGACTCAATGGGACCCTTCATTCACAGAAGTTTCTCTAATGCCTGGGCCTGGTTCACTGATGGTTCAACTAAACTGAAACCCAATAGTGTCTACTGGAATGCTGCAGCTATTCAACCTTACCACCAGCTATGCAGAAGCAAAAATGAATGTGGCTCCACTTAGTGGGCAGAAGTCAAGGCCATTCTCATAGCTCCAACCAATACTTCCTTTGATGAACCTTGTTATGTTTTTACTGACTTCTCAGCTATTGCCAATGGCCTAGTTGTTTGGTTTGCCACATGGAAAATGATAGCCTGGCAGACTAAAGACATCTCTCTGCTGGGCATGGTGGCTCACGCCTGTAATCCCAGCACATTGGGAGGCCGAGGCTGGCAGATCACCTGAGGTCAGGAGTTTGAGACCAGCCTGACCAACATGGAGAAACCTCGTCTCTTAAAAAAAAAAAAAATACAAAGACATCTCTCTTTGGGGCCATGTACTGTGAAAACAAATCATGGCTTGCTGATCAAACCATCTGGGTCACTCATGTAGATGCCCATGGAAAGGCCTGTTCTCTGATGAGACCAAGCAAACTGCTAATCAAACCTGCACTGCCCAGATTACCACCATTGCTGCCTGGATTAGACATGGCAAGCCAGCCACCCACATAAACTGGGCACAAAACAAAGGACTTTATGTTTCTGATGTGGAGGCTATCGTGGGGCATACCAGACTTGGGACTCCTCTCTCATAGTGAAGGAGTCCACATTGCACAGGGCACTGCTCCTGCAAGATTGACCGCACCACATTGGACGTTTGATCCCCTCTGGGCCTATCAGCAGTGCCTCACTGCTGTTGACACTTTTTCAGGTTACTGTGTTGCCATTCCAGTCGGATCAGCAGAGTCCAAACAAATCACTGTGACCCTTGAAACTAATCTGTGTCATGTGATCAGCTTCCCAGACCATTTGCAGGCTGACAATAATGCCCCTTTTATTGCAAAAGCCACACACAATGGGCTGATTGTCAAGGTATGCAGTAGACCTTCCATGCTCCCTACCATCCAAAGGCATCTGGTATTGTGGAGTCTGACCAACCTCCTCAAAAATCAACTTTAAAAGACTTCTGACTACTTCCCTCACCTCCTCCTGGTCTGCATGCTTTAGTAAGGCAATTTGTCGTTGAATGCAGTTGTCCCCAGAAAAAAAAAATACTGTCCTTTCTGAGCTATTGTCTGAGTAATGATCAGGACAAAAGGGTGGGGTTTATGGAGACCTATTTTGAACAATTCAATACTTTCATTTCTAGGCATTCTGCTTCTTTCTTTCCCTTAATGGAACCCCCAAGGCAGCCTGGTTGGTTTACTCTCCGTATGGCAGCTCAGCTCAAAATGGACCTAGGGTATTGAAACTTAATTCTAGTTTAGCCATCTGGATTCTCTTGCTGGACTGCCATCATCTAGATCATAAGGATAATGACCACCTGGATGAATACACTGCTCACTGGGCCACCCCCACCACTACAATGACCCACATGGGAGGGCCAAAGTGGGTCTCTGTAAGTTTTATTAAAATATCCTTGTCCCTCTTGCATCTGACCTTTGTGGACAAAAGGTCTGAATATGTGCAATGGATGTTTGGGAAAGGTGAAGTTGTAATTGCTGAAATAGGCCATGTCAATTTTATGGAGGTGGAGAGAGAACAGCAATACCAGTGCCTGGAGAGGAAACACCCCAGATGCTGAGGCGAACAGGAGAGGGAGGAACATTAATGATCTTTCATCTTCTAGAACCATCCACCCCTGGAGCCTTCCTCACGAAGGAAAAATTCCCTGGTGTGGCTCTCCATAACTGTTTTGCTTGTGCACTTTAAATGAAACTGACTTCAAGGTCTGCTCTCCTCTGCTAGACAGCTCTAACTAAAATTGGTCACCATTGTCCTTTGTCCTACTGAGAAGTCTATCAGAAACAGTGGAGGAGCTGACAAACTGTCACACAAACCAAATGTCAGCATCTTCAGATGTCTTCCCCAATCCCATCCTCATAACCATCTCTTGATCATTCCATGAGGTGACACACGCCCCCCAGCTGGTGGTGTGGACAAATAGAACAGGCCGGACTGACTGCCCTTCAGTCAAGCTCTCCAAAAATGAGGACCAGACTCAATTATTCAGATAGAACCCGGAACCCTAAGGTGCATCACCTGCCCAGACGACCATATTGGAGACACTGTTCATCTGTGTTCCCCAACTGATGTAGGTTCTACTTGCAGGAGGAAGGGCAAAAATTGTCTAGCTTATATTGACAAGTATCCTCATCATGTCCCTTGCTGGTGAGTAGAACAATAGTTCATCCTTTCACTGAGGGACCTTTTATCTCTCATCCCTGCCTTGCTTCTTATTTGCTTTTACCCCAGGGCAGCCAAAATATGAATGCAAGCTTACCAACTTCATTTCAACTTTCTCTTTGTCCTGTCTCCCTTCACATTTAATTATTTCACCTCAGCTATGCATTTTAAGGAATATTTGTTATTTTTATCCAGAATTTCCATATATTTGTAATTGAAGGTTTTAAAAAATAACTGGCATGTGGCCGGGCGTGGTGGCTCACACCTGTAATCCCAGCACTTTGGGAGGCTGAGGCAGGTGGATCACCTGCGATCAGGAGTTTGAGTCCAGCCTGGCCAACATGGCAAAACCCTGTCTCTACTAAAAATACAAAAATTAGCCAGGCGTGTTGGCATGTGCCTGTAATCCCAGCTACTTGGGAGACTGAGACAGGAGAATTGCTTGAACCTGGGAGGCAGAGGTTGCAGTGAGCAAGATCCCACCACTACACTCCAGACGGGGTGACAAAGCGAGACTCTGTCTCAAAAACAAACAACCAACCCCAAAAATACTGAAAAATAACAATAAAAATAACTAGCATGAAACAGAGTGCCCTCTCTGGTTTACTCCTTTCTTCTTTTCTGCATAATGCTCTCTAACTCCTAGCTTTTGCCAATTCACAGTTTATACTTCTTTGTAATCTGAATTTGTTCTGACCCTTAATGGTCCCAGCACTAATTCATGGCCTTTCTCTAAACATGTGCTTATCTTCAGCTTCCTTTGCCATCTGTTTTATGTTTTCCAGTTTAGATACCCAAGAGAGGTAATATGATAAAGCCAGTTTGGCTTTTGGGCCAGGCTACATCATAAGTTCCTGGTCTACCTATCGATTGACTGTCACTCATTGGTCAGATGCCCACCCTGGCCAAGTATACTATCACCATTATTGGTGATAGGGAAGGGGGCACACTAGGTCATATGGAACAAAATAGGAAGCTCTCTCAATAGGAGCTGAAGGTGGGGTAGGTTCCCTTAGAAGAGACTATGGGCAGAGAAGTCAATGGATATATCTATAGGTTTCTCTGGGCAGAGCAAGTGATTGATATATCAACCTCTTTGGAATCTGCATCTTCTCTTACTGGAGAGGGAGGGAACAAGGTACAATAGGTTGGTGAGTGACTAGAAGGTGAAGAAGTAGAGACCATTTAGTATAAACTATTCTAGGAGTCTCTAAACTTTTTTCGTTTATGATTCTTTAAAAGAAAAAAAGAATTTTTAAACAAACTATTTACTTTTTTACACATTTGGAAGTTATTTCATATTTTTCATTATAAGTTTAAACAGTTGCAAATTATGTATGTTAGTTATGGTGAAAGGGTACGTATTATAACAAAGAGGTCCCCAGCGTTTAGTAGTTTAAAGAATAAAGAAGTTGATATAGTCCCAGGATGGGTCCAAGGAGCCCAACATCTTCTCCTTGTCCGCTGCCTATACAGGGCCGATTTATGAAGACATGGAAATTGCAGGAAAGTTTAATTCATACAGAGTTGGCTGTACGGGAGACTGAAGTTTTATTAGTACTTATTTCAGTAGGGATTGGGATTGTTGTTGTTGCTGAGACACGGACAGGGTCTTACTCTGTTGCTCAGGCTGGAGTGCAGTGTGCAATCTCGGCTCTTAGCAACCTCTACCTCCCAGGCTCAAGCGATCCTCCTGCCTCAGCCTCCTGAATAGTTGGAACTACAGGCATGCACCACTATGCCCAGTTAGTATTTGTATTTTTTTTGCAGAGACAGGGTTTCACCATGTTGCCCAGGCTGGTCTCGAACTCCTGGGCTTAAGTGACCTGCCTGCCTCAGCCTCCCAAAGTGCTGGGATTACAGGCATGAGCCACCGTGCCTGGCTGGGGATCACGGTTTTTAAGGACAATTTGGTAGGTAGGAGCCAGTGAGTTGGGAGTGCTGATTGGTTGGGATCACAGGGAGTCAAAGCTGTCCTCTTGCCCGAGTCAGTTTCTGGGTGGGGGCCACAAGATCAGATGAGCCAGTTTATCAATCTGGGTGGTGCCAGCTGATCAATCAAGTGCAGGGTCTGCAAAATATCTCAAACACTGATCTTAGGTTTTACGGTAGTGATGTTATCCCCAGGAGCAATTTAGTGAGGGTTAGAATCTTATAGCCTCCAGCTGCATGACTTCTAAACCATAATGTCTAATCTTGTGACTAATTTGTTAGTCTTACAAAGGCAGTCCAATCCCCAGGCAGGAAGGTGGTTTGTTTTGGGAAAGGGCTGTCACCATCTTTGTCTCAAAGTTAAACTATAAACTAACTTCTTCCCAAAGTTAGATCAGCCTTGGCCGGGCGTAGTGGCTCACGCCTGTAATCCAAGCACTTTGGAGGCCAAGGCGGGCAGACCACCTGAGGTCGGGAGTTCAAGACCAGCCTGACCAACATGGTGAAACCCCATCTTTAAAAAAAAAAAAAAAATCAGCCTATGCCCAGGAGTGAACAAGGACAGCTTGGAGGTTAGAAGCAAGATGGAGTTGGTTAGGTCAGATCTCTTTTACTGTAATAATTTTCTCAGTTATAATTTTGCAATAGCAGTTTCAATCTCTTATGTAATGGTTTCAAGTTTCAGACTGGTTCATCCTCAACAGGTGGCTTCTAAGATCACTCTAGTAGTTACTATTCTAGCCAGCAGAAAGAAAGAGCAGAATCCCAGGGCCAGGGAATTTCTCTTAAACAAGAGAAACTGAAGTTGCTGTATCACTTCTGCTCACATTCCATTGGAGAAATCTTTGTCACATGACCATGGCTTTGCTGCAAAGGAGGCTGGGAAATATAGTCCCAGACTGGGCAGCCACATCTGAGCTACGACTCTATTGTTATGGAAGAAGGAAGACTGGGTTTTAGTCTCCCTTGTGGTCTGTAGATCTATAAACTTAAAGACTGGTTATTTTTTCCCTCCCTCTCCAATATCCAGTGGTGATGTGGGATAGGATAACCATAAGGAAAGCTGTATTTGGAAAAATAAGAGTTAGAAACACTAGTAGTCATTGTACTGTATTTGCAAAAAGGCACAGAACAGCAAGGCATGAATTTTATATTACTGACTGCTCATTTTCCCAGTAGGATTGTTAAGCCCACTTAGCAGGAAATACAAAGATTTCCAGCCTTGACGATAGATTAAATTCCTTGACCAGACTATCTGACTGTACTGGACTCTGCTGATGGAAAAAAAAATATTCTCTTGACCACTGTCTCTTACCTCGGTGCTGGATCCATTGTTTGTCTTAATACTTGACATGGAGGTTTCAATGAGTCTTGAAATATTAGGTTGATGCAAACATAATTGTGGTTCCAGACCATGAATTTTAAATCATTATAACTAGGCTCAAACACATTTTTATTAATTAAAATAAGAACCATTACAATCAACACATTTTGCCAATGAGAAATAAGTTTGTTTATTCCTGTAGTGTAAAAATCCATGCTTCCCAATTTGACAAACTCTTGGAAAGCATTTTCTGCACCCTGCTGGTTGTGGAAGCATTTTCCCTGCCAAAAGTTTCTGAGATGCTTGAAGAAGTAGTAGTCTGTTGGTGAGAGGTCAGGTGAATATGGCAGATGAGCCAAAAGTTCGTAGCCCAATTCATTCAACTTTTTTTTTTATTCAACTTTTGAAGCATTGGTTGTATGATGTGCAGTCGAGTGTTGTTGTTGAGAAGAACTGAGCCCTTTCTGTTGACCAATGCCAGCTGCAGGCATTGCAGTTTTTGTTGCATCTCAGCAATTTGCTGAGCGTACTTCTCAGATATAATGGTTTTGCCAGTATTCAGAAAGCTGTAATGGATCAGACCAGCAGCAGACCACCAAACAGTGACTATGATCATTTTTTTGGGTGCAAGTTTGGCTTTGGGAAGTGCTTTGAAGCTTCTTCTCAGTCCAACCACTGAGCTGTCATCACTGGTTGTCATATAAAATCCACTTTTTGTCACACATCACAATCTGATCAAGAAATGGTTTGTAGTTGTTGCATAGAATAAGAGAAGATGACACATCAAAATGATGATTTTGTTTTCACTCAGCTCATGAGGCTCCCACTTAGTGAGATTTTTCACCTCTCCTATTTGTTTCAAATACCAGATAGGATGGTCGATGTTGAGTTCTTCAGCAACTTCTTGTGTAGTTATAAGAGGATCAGCTTCAATGATTGCTCTCAATTGGTTGTTGTCAATTTCCGATGGCTGGTCACTATGTTCCTCATCTTCAAGGCTCTTGCCGCCTTTGCAAAACTTCTTGAGCCACCACTGCACCACTCCACTGTATGTTCCTTACCAGTTCCTGGGTCAAATGTGTTGTAGATGTTGTGAGTTGTCTCCACTGCTTTACGACCCATTTTGAACCCAAATAAAATTGCTCGAATTTGCTTTTTGTCTAACATTATTTTCATAGTCTAAAATAAATACAAAATAACAGGAAGCAATAAGTCATTACTAAAAAAAAGCAAAAAATGTGCATTAAAATGATGTATAACCTAACCACATTTATTTAAGAATATATTCCTGTAATCCCAGCACTTTGGGAGGCCGAGACGGGTGGATCACGAGGTCAAGAGATCGAGACCATCCTGGTCGACATGGTGAAACCCCGTCTCTACTAAAACTACAAAAAATTAGCTGGGCATGGTGGTGCGTGCCTGTAATCCCAGCTACTCAGGAGGCTGAGGCAGGAGAATTGCCTGAACCCAGGAGGCGGAGGTTGCGGTGAGCCGAGATCACGCCATTGCACTCCAGTCTGGGTGACAGTGTGAGAATCTGTGTCAAAAAAAAAAAAAAAAAAGAATATATTCCAATATCAATTGGCAAATTTCAACAATGCAAAAACCACAATTACATTTGCACCAACCTAATAAACTTTGTTTTCTTTTTTTTCATAAATACTCTGTTTATGTATTGAAATAAACTTTGAATAAAAGGCTTATCTCTTGGGTCCAGAAACAATTAGATTTTCCAATCCCATGAGGCTTTTAATACAAAGATTCTCTGTATTCTCTTTCACTTCTGTTTGCAAACTGACCAATTCTTGCCTGAGCTTCTCTTTCTGTAATACCTTGCTAAACTACTACCAGTTAGCATTCAGGATCTTACCCGAGAGCTACTGGTAAGCATGTGGTCTGTCTTCTAAGTTATTAAATAATATAGGTAACAGTTTTACCAGTTGTCTTGAGGTTCCCAGCTTTCTGGCTTATACTATTTCTTCATCACTCACTGCCTGAGCATTAAGCAAGTGCTGTAAAATTTAGGTTTTTGTTGTAGTAGTGCTCCACTTTCATGGTACCTGTTAAAATGCACACTCTGAATGAAGAGACCCCCCCCCAAACAGGCTTTGTGTGAGCAACATGGCTGTTTATTCACACGAGTGCAGGTGGGCTGAGTCCGAAAAGGAAAGTCAGTGAAGGTTGATGGGATAGGATTTGGTTTTACAGGTTTGGGGTGGGCAGTAGAAAGTTACAGAAGTTACAGCTTAGGGTGGTTTTTTGCAGGCTGGGAGGGGGTCGTAGGGTACGGTGTCATGAGGTTGACCAAGGTTGGTTACAAAGTCCAATGGCCTTATTAACTGGGGCGGGAATAAGGAACAATAGAGAATGTCTCAAAGTTAAGTAGGCTCCTCAGGGGTTGGTCATTTCTTCCCCTTTTCATGGTCTTCCAGTTACTTCAGATTTTCCAGGAACTCATCTGGAGTGTCTGTGCAGGTCACAGAGGTTAACATGGCATCCATAGCACTGTCAGTCAGCCTAAAAGACATTACAGTACCAACTGTTGTAGTAGTTAAGGAAGGCCTAGCTGCTATAACAAAGAGGCTCCATAAAATTTAGAGGCTTAAAAAACAAAGAAGTCTATTTCTCTCATGTCACACTGTAACCTGAGGCTTCTAGGTTTCCACATAGTCCGACAATGATCCAGGCTTCTGACAGATCTGCTATCTTCAATATGAGAATTCCAAGGTCACTGTAGTCATTTTCATTCCAGTCAGTGGAACAGGAGAAGGAGGACTCATCCAGGGCCAGGAGCTGTCTCTTAAGCAATACACTTGTACTCATTATTTCTGCTGGAATTCCACTGATGAGAGCTCAGTCCTATGGATGAGAGCTCAGTCCTATGGTCACATTGTTTACCTAAAGAAAGAAACTGAAGCAAAATTAATACAGGTAGAGAGTTTACTTGGGCCAAGGTTGAGGACTGCAGCCCGGGAAATATTGGGAAGTATTCTGTTTGGCCTTTGTTACAAGTAGGATTTTAAAGGCAAAAGAGAATAACGAGTGGGTTGGTACAAAGTTGTTTGATAGGAATCTCATTGGTTTACGGAAATAACATTGATTAGTAATTAGCTATACATTGTTGAACTACAGGGTATGAGTTATGGTGTCCAGAATATGGCATTGTTAGGTTAATTTATGGCTACTTGGCATCTGTCAGTCTAGAACCCACATAGCAAGTGGCTTCAAGAGGTGATTACTTACCTCAAACAAAGAGTGAGATGTGACTACTGTCATATTTAATTGCCTCTGGGCTTGATAATTTAAAGGGGCTCATATTCCTCCGGTAAAAAGTTTTGTTTTACAACATCTACTTTCAAGGTGAGGCGGAGAATAGGGTCTGGGAGCAGGGAACCTAAGGAATTCGAGAACTAAATTAAATGGAAAAACTCCAACTTTCTAAGACCAAGTTAGCTATGACAGGCAATATCCTCTTCATTTACATAAGGCACACACCGAGTAAATGACTCTGTAACTTCATTCTCGTCATTTACATAGAGCGTTATACCAAGTAACCAATGGAAAGCTTTAGAGGGTATTTAAATCCCAGAAAATTCTGTCACTGGGCCCTTGAGCCACTTGTCGGGACCCAGTCCTATCCTGTGGAGTGTGCTTTCATTTTTTTGTTTGTTTGTTTGTTTTGGCAAAACTTTTTATCAAAAGCAGAGATTTCTTGAAAATGAGACGCACTTAAATGGTCTCATTTTTAAGAAATCTCTGCTTTTGTTGCTTCATTCTTTCCTTGCTTTGTTTGTGTGTTTTGTCCAATTCTTTGTTCAAAACGCCAAGAACCTGGACACCCTCCACCGGTAACATATTTTAGTGAGCCAGCCAGGAAGTAAGCCCAAAGTTTGGGATTTAGTTTTCTCCTCTTTCTTTCTGCTCCATACAGGGGCATCTCTCTCTCTCTCTCTCTCTCTCTCTCTCTCTCTCTGTCTTTTCCGTTCCAACCAGGCCCATCGGTGGTCAGCACCTAAACACAGAGGCAACTGCAGGTTTCTGGCCAGGGCCACTCTCCTGTGTTGCCTAAAGGCCAAGGAGTGAATAAGGAAAGGAGAAGGACTCTTTTCTATCTTTTCCAGTTTTGGTCCCTGATCCCTACAGATGGCGCAGCTCCCCGGGGGAACTTGCATGCATTTTCAGGTGACTTAAACCTTCTTTTCTTATGCTAAATTATTCCCTTCCCCCTTCTCAATTGGCTAAGGACAAAGGAAACTCACCCAGCCTCCAGTTTCTATCATTACAGTTCATGGCTATCACTCTAGTGGAATGGGAAACATGGGAAAGTGTGGCCTATCAAATTATAAGGATGCTAAAAGTTGGGATTACACCCAGGAACCAAAGGAAAGCTCAGAGTAGGCCACTGCCTCTGGAGGGAACGCATGCAAAGTGGCACCGGTGCCCACCCCACCTAAGGTTAGAGATGTCTGACACTCTAAGATTGGACCCAAAGGGGACACTTGGGAGGCATCCTCCAGCCTCTCCAAAGGGGATACCCTCGGCAGAAGTTCTGAGGCCTAGCACTATGCCCTCCTTAGAATTTTCTCTCACAGTTGCCATACTCTTTGGCTCTCATATTATTTAGAATCTGGAATTTGTTAACTTCTACTTAGATCTTGTGGGTGAGAAAAGAAAAAAAAAAAAAAGATTCTGGAATTTGCTGTTGAATGGGAAAGTGCATGGAGTTGCCCGTATTCAGGCTTTTGTGCTGCTGTTAACCAGGCAGGGGGCCTGGTTAACGTGTGATGCTCTCCTTTAGTACTATTTGGCCCCAGTGTTCTTTGCAGTCTGGGGAGGTTTGGCCTTTAAAAATCAAACTGTCATGGAAACTGCTTTACCCAAAATTTTGCTTCAGGGCCTTTTTTGGGTTATCTATTAGGGCAAACAGAGTAAAACTATTAAGCCTGTATTGCTATCTCATGGCTAGAGTTCCAAGGTAAAAGCTATTGGATCTTCATTTTTGTGTATGTGTATATATGTCTAAATGTGTTTATTTGTATGTACACCTATTGTTATATGTTGTGTCTACCAAATTGGCTTTAAGTAAAAGAACACTCATAAATTAAATGTGTCTAAGCGATTTTCAAGTTCATGTGACTTAAGTATAACTTTACTAAACAAGCTGGTTTAAAAATTATTGGTAAAATAAAAATAGAAATGCCTTCAGAATTGTCAGCATACATTTTTGTCTGGATTTTATGTTTGTCTTTGTTAGATATTTTGAGATGTCAATAGAAGGTTATAAAGCTACTAACCCAGCCAAAACAAAATTATCTTGGTTTGCATGCCTTTTTTTTTTTTTTTTGAAAAATGAGAGTAATTTAATGTTAGCTAAATCTTCTGAGTTACTGGCAAAAAACACCTATGTATTTAACTTTGAGACTCTTACTTAGGATTAGGTGAGCTCCTGATGTTCACTGGCTGTTAAAAACAATGACAGTGTCTAATATCTTAGTTTACAGAGGTAACCTAAACTGTTAAAAATGAAAGAATTGAGTACAGTAAATGAAATACATGTTTTAGGTAAATTTTTTGTATAAGTTATAATCTTGAAATTATTTGTGATGTTCATTGAATATCTATCTAGGTCATTTCCAATTAAGAAAGGGTTGTGGGCCAGGTGTGGTGGCTCACGCCTGTAATCCCAGGACTTTGAGAGGCTGAGATGGGCGGATCACCTCAGGTTGGGAGTTTGAGACCAGCCTGAGCAATGTTGAGAAACCCTGTCTCTACTAAAAATACAAAAAATTGGCCGGGTGTGGTGACTCAAGCCTGTAATCCCAGCACTTTGGGAGGCCAAGGTGGGTGGATCACGAGGTCAGGGGTTCAAGACCAGCTTGACCAACATGGTGAAACCCTACCTCTACTAAAAAATACAAAAATTAGCAGGACATGGTGACATGTGCCTATAATCTGAGCTACTTGGGAGGCTGAGGCAGGGAATTGCTTGAACTAGAGGTGTCAGTGAGTGGAGATCGTGCCACTGCACTCCAGCCTGGGCAAGAAGAGCAAAACTCCATCTCGCCAAAAAAAACCAAAAAAAAAAAAACGTTGTGATATGGGGAAATATGTTTCTAAAATTGTGGAAAAAGTTTAGATAATAAAATATTCTTTAAAACCTGATAGAGAATTGGAGACACTTGGCTAATTAACATTTTCATAGTTGAACCTCTTAGTCTGGATTAAAGTAAAACAAGAAATATTGTGAAGAAATGCATCTCTGTCCCAGAGTTAGCTTAAAAAAAGAAAAAAAAAAAAAAGAAAAGAAATGCATCATCAATTTGGCAATTCTTTTTTTAACATACTTAAGCATGAAGCCGGCTCCACTAAGTGTGGAGCCAAATTTCACATATATGCTTGCATTGGTTCACACTATGTTTACTGTTTTGCATGGATAGTGCTGGCACTGGAGTACTTATTGGTCATGTGCCTAGAGTTAGTTTCTTGATTGTACAGGATGTATGGTGATAATGCTGGACTTAAGGATTGAGTATACTTTTGTAAATAGAATCTGAGTCATATTTCTCTCTCAGCCTAATTTCTTCAAAATTTGTAAACTATTTGTGAATCTTCTTAATTAATCGCAATGTCATAATATCAAGTATTTAAAACTTTAACATATTTAATAGGCTTCCCAAAATCAAATTTCAGCTTCAAGATTGTCTTTTCTGACCTCTAACTTTGAGATGCTACAGAGGACCCCTGAATTATCCAAAAGAGAGGTAAGCAAGATTATTTGGCATGTTATGTTACATGGGAAGCACTGTCAAAATAAAAAATAATATTTAATTTTCTTCAGGTTATATTTTAGTGAATGATTCAAGAGAACATAAGTCTAATGTTAAGTGTGGATTCATGGAGAACCAGGATGGCCACCAAAGCTTTTATTATTAAAGGTTCAGTTTTGTTATATTGGTGTGGTGACGTATAAATTGCCACATATTTATTTATTTATTTTTTGAGACGAAGTCTCACCCTGGTGCCAGGCTGGAGTGAAATATCACGATCTCGACTCACTGCAACCTTTGTCTCCCAGGTTCACGTGATTTTGCCTCAGCCTCCCGAGTAGCTGGGATTGCAGGCCTGTCCCACCACGCCCAGCTAATTTTTTGTGTTTTTTAGAAGAGGCAGGGATTTACCATGTTGGCCAGGCTGGTCTTGAACTCCTGACCTCAAGTGATCCACTCATGAATGATGTGCTGATACAGGAAACCAAAAATGATGGTAATTGAGAGTGATGCTAAAGCCCTAAGTTTTGGTCACAGTTTCACCTAAGTGAGAACCTGACCAAAAAGGGGGAGTTTTTTTGAAACAAAATTCTGGGAGGCCATTGTTTTGGACTGAGCTCATGCACTAGACTTCCAACAGACCAAACAAAACCAAAATGGAGTCAGTTGTGCTAGGACTTTAAGGAAACACTTAGATCCTAGAATAGACCAGGTTTTTTTCTCCTGCAAATCTCTATAACAAACATTCCTAAACAAACAAAAATAAAACAACAAAAAAAATTCCTGACAGCATAGGTACCCAACCCCTGAAGTTCCCATTAAATTTTGTTCCCCCCAGACAGAGTTTTGCTCTTGTTTCCCAGGCTGGAGTGCAATGGCACAATCTTGGCTCACTGCAACCTCTGCCTCCTGGGTTCAAGCGATTCTCCTGCCTGAGCCTCCTGAGTAGCTGGGATTACAGGCACCCGCCACCACACTCAGCTATTTTTTTTTTGTATTTTTATTAGATATGGGGGTTTTATCATGTTGGCCAGGCTGGTCTCGAACTCCTGACCTCAGGTGATCCACCCGCCTTGGCCTCCCAAAGTGCTGGGATTACAGGTGTGAGCCACCGTGCCCAGCCCCCATTAAATCTTTTAACCAAATTGATTTCCTCTCGCTTAGAGACCATCAAGCTTTAGGCGATCATATGACAAGGTTTCCAACCAGTTCCAGGTGAAGATACCACCCCTGGCCATCAAGGAGCTACCCTATCTCCACTAGACAGAGCAGGGTGAGAGTTCCCTGATCCCTGCTAGGTAGAGACTATGCCCCAAACCAGAATGAAGCAGTTGCAGAAGAAAGACCATTGGTCGCTCTGCCTCTCATAAAGATTTATGGGGATCATGTCTCTCAGTGAGGAAATGAGGCAGGAGAATAACGTCTAGGGGCAGGGAACATAGGGATTTCCTAGAACTAAATTAAATGGAAAAACCCCAACTTTCTAAGACCATGTCAGCTATGACAGGAAATATCCTCTTCATTTACATAGAGTGTACACCGAGTAAATGATGTTGTAACTTTACTTCATCCTCTTTATTTACATAGCTGTACACTAAGTAATCAGTGAAAACCTCTAGAGGGTATTTAAACCCCAGAAAATTCTGTAACCAGCTCAAGGGCTCGGTTACAGAATGTTCTGGGGTTTAAATACCCTCTCGAACCTACTCCCACCCTGTGGAGTGTGCTTTCATTTTCAAGAAATCTCTGCTTTTGTTGCTTCATTCTTTTCTCACTTTGTTTGTGTATTTTGTCTAATTCTTTGTTCAAAATGCCAAGAACCTGGACATCTTCCATTGCTAACAAAGGGAGACTAGGAAATTTAGTCCCTAGTTGGGTAGCCATATCTCAGTGACTATAATGGAGAGAATAGATTTTGGGGGACATCCAGCAATTTCCATCACAGGGTATAATTTCCAACATTTTAAAGCACCTCCATTCATACTGCAGTCTACAACATGTTCACTGAAAATGTGAATGGTGCTTTCTAGAATGAAACAATATGGAGGCCCCACCCAAAGAATTTATTCCTTCTATGTAAAGGTGAACAGTAAGTATACCTCAACTTCAGGGAACATTAAAGGAAATAGAATGCTTTGATTTTCTATGGAAAAAATTACAAAACTAGTAGGAAATATTAAAGATCTAAATGAAATGAGAAACATACCATGTTTGTGGGTTTGAAGACTAATATTGCAAAAATGTCATTTCTTCCCTAAGTGATCTGTAGAGTCAAAGCAATGCAAACCCAATAAAAACCCCAAGAGGCAGTTTGTGAAATCTGAGAAGTTGCTTCCAAAATTTATAAGGAAATGCAAATACATAAGAATATCAAAATTACTCCCAAAGGAAAACAAGGCAAGGAGAACTGCCCTACCAGATGAAAAGTCAGCATAAAGGTACAGTAGTTGAGGCAGTATGGTATTGTACTATCGATAAAGAGAGCAATGGGCCAGAATAGAAAGCCTAGAAATAGGCCTACACAATCACAAACACAAGATACAGCAGAAGTGGTATTTCATATCAGTGAAAAGAGATGCATTTTTCAATAAATTGTCTGAGACAATGGGATCTTTGTGTGTAAAAGAAAAAAAATAAATGGGACTCCTATCTCACACCACACACAAAAATCAATTCCATGTAGACTAAAGACACTGCCAAATAAATTTCCACATCTTTTTTCTCTCATGACAGACCAGAGTAAAAGATTTCTGGTCAAGGGAGGGGAATTCAGATCTCTTTTTTTTCATTTATTTCAAAGATGGTATATGCCAAAGACAAATAAGGGTATCTTGGCCACATACTGCTCCAGGCTCTGTCATAATCTCTTTGGGCTCTGTAGCCTATGTTTAAGGCTTGGCATCGGGCAGACACAGAGAGGGAAAACTGTCTCTGCTGTCAATGCCAGGGAACCATACCTAGTTCTGCTTTCCTTGCTCCACTGTTGCAGAACTTTGCTCCTCAGTTCAGCTAAAATTGGGTTGTTGTCACACAACCAGGAAAGTTTAGGCACATGGACACATTGAAGAATGAGTAGAGCAGGATTTTGTTTGGTGAAAAGGAAAAAAAAAAGAAAAAACTCATCAAAGTGAGATGGAGTCCTGCTTACAAGCCCCCCACCTCACAGACTGAATCCCAGGCCACCACACAGGAACTGAAGAGGCCAGACTCCTCCCCACTGCAAACAGCGTGAACTACCCCCAGCTCCACTGTTCTCCCAGTGCACAGGCCAGTTGTAGGTTCTCTGGGGATCATCCCCCTTATCTTCCTCCTGTGTCTATCATCGCTTTAGCAAGAGACAATTGGATCCACAAAGCTACATCCATTTGAGTAGTGTCAAGGAAAGCACTAACTGTTATTTGATGAGATAAAGCTGTGCGGAGACAACCAGACTAAGATAATTCTGCTCAATAAAGATGGATGGGATCAGATCCAGCTTTTTCCACAGCCCAGATTTATTCCATAAATGCCAACCTTCCCAATCTCAGAAATAGTAGAAGGGGGGCAAAGTAAAAGATCATTACGGTCCAAATTGCTAAATTGTTTGAACTTACATTTTCAGTAGGTTGGGATTACTGCACCTGCTGTGTTCCCATCTGCCACTTTTCTCTCTGCTTTTTAATTGAAGTGATGAACTTCTGAGGAAAGAGGCAATGACTCACCATAGAGTCCCAGGCTCTCATGTGAGGGAGGCATCAGTGACTGTTGATGGGACTAGGGAACTCTGCCTCTACTTGGCTCTGCTATTCCAAAGTGATCAGGACTGACAGCTGCTAGGCAATCGCTGCCTCAGACCCCAAGGTGGGACTGCTGCAAAGTTCTAATATGGAGATCAGCTCTTCTCCTGCATACCTCTTCCACTGCAGGGGGTTCAGCGGAATCAGCACTGGCCTGATCATATATCCCAGATGTCTATTGTCCTTCAGCTCCATACTAACCTTTTGTGTTATACCACTAGGACTGGAAACCTACAGTCCACGTTTCCCAGACTCCCTTGGCAGCTGGGTTGTGGTTGGGTTCTGACAACAGGAGGCAGTCATGTTAGGTTAGAAAGCAGTAAGAAGATAGAAGCCATTCTGTCTGTGGAGTTGCAGCGGCAGCAGTGGTCCAGGTAATATCAGCAGTAAGTATGTACTCGTGAGCTTCAGTTCCTGGGTGACAGCAACTTCCTAATATTTGGCCAACACTCTCTCCCCCTTGAATAGAAACAGTTTCTTTTTATCTGAGTTACACCAAGGCCCTTGACTCATTTAACCCTTCTAACACCTTTGTAAACAATTCCCTGCATTACAGCCCTCTCTGCTTGAATACTTTATATGTTCTTGACTGGAAACTGATACACTGGCCTCAGGCAATTCTTTTAACCTCTGTAAATCTCATTTGAGAAATGTGAATTCAACTAAATGGCTGTGGGGTTTTTTGTGTGTGTGTTTTGAGGCAGAGTCTTGCTCTGTTGCCCTGACTAGAGTGTAGCGGTGTGATCTCAGCTCACTGCAGTCTCCACCTCCTGGGTTCAGTCAAGTCTCCTGCTTCAGTCACTTGAGTAGCTGGGACTACAGGTGTGTGCCACCCTGCCCGGCTAATTTTTCTTTTTCTTTTTTTTTTTTTTTTAGTAGAGACGGAGTTTTACCATGTTGGCCAGGCTGGTATCAAACTCCTGACCTCAAGTGATCCGCCTGCCTCGGCCTCCCAAAGTGTTGGGATTACAGGTGTGAGCCACCACATCCAGAAAAATGGATGTTAATTGAGCACTTACTAAGTGCACAGCAGAGTATGGTCTGGGATATAAGGATGTTTGACTTGACCTTTGACAGTCCAGAAGAGATGATTAGAAACATTTACAGATAACTAATGCAAATTTCCAAAAAATAAATGTCATAAAAAAGGATGTATTTCTGAAACCACCAGATCTTTTCTGAACAGCTTCAGTAGGCAATAGCAACGATAATAATAGCAAGGTGCTAAATGTCCTAGATACTCATCTCCTGACCTGCTATTATATCCACTGAGAAAAAAAAATTATCTCTTAAATATAAAAAATCATTGGAAAATGGAATATATGTATATTGATGCACCTTGTAATGACATTTTGGTCAAAAATGGACTGCATGTACAACAGTGGTGCCATAAAATTATAATGGAGCTGAAAAATTCCTATCATCTAGTGACACTGCAGCCATGGTAACATCATAGCACAACGCATTACCTTTTCTATGTTTAGATATGTATAGATACACAAATATTTACCATTGTGCTACAATTACCTGCAGTATTCAATACAGCGACATGCTGTACAGGTTTGTAGCCTGGGAACAACAGTCTATACCTTATAACCTAGGTGTGCAGTGTGCTGTATCACCTAGGTTTTCTTTTTTTTTTTTTGAGACAGAGTCTTGCTCTGTTGCCAGGTGCCAGGCTGGAGTGCAATGGTGTGGTCTCGGCTCACTGCAACCTCCGCCTCCCGGGTTCAAGCAATTCTCCTGCCTCAGCCTCCTGAGGAGCTGGGACTACAGGCACGTGCCACCACACCCAGCTAATTTTTGTATTTTTAGTAGAGATGGGGTTTCACCATGTTGGCCAGGCTGGTCTTGATCTCTTGACCTCGTGATCCACCTACCTCGGCCTCCCAAAGTGCTGGGATTACAGGCGTGAGCCACCGTGCTCGGCCCATCTAGGTTTTTGTAAGTACTTCCATGATGTTCACACAAGGACGAAATAGCCTAACCACACATTTCTCAGAACATAGCCCTGTCCTTAAGGTGATGCATGACTATATTTATTTCATTTGCCCTGCGTGAGCCTGGAAAAAAGAAAGTTGAGGTGAATGAAATTCAGATAGACCTCAGCAAAGGTGGGAAGACATTGAGCTCAGCAGTGTGGACCACAGTGGTAACTTTGGACATCACAGCAAAGCCCAAGGAGCTCTGTTCATTTGTTCTTAGGGACTTGAGGTCTCTCCCACCCATGCTGCTCCCTCCCCTGAGGGTGGTGCTAGCTGGTCACAAGTCTATAAGCTATGCCAAGCTGTCTATCTTCTGGGGTTGCTGGCTGGGAATGGTGGGAGAAGGGAGCCTCTGTACCTTAGTCATGCTGTGACCCTCTCACTAGAATGTTCTGGGATTGAAACCACCATTGCAAAATTATAACTGAGGCAGCGAAAGAGATATGACCTAACTAACTCCTGACCTCCAAGCTTTCCTTGTCCATTCCTGGGTGTAGGCTGATCTAACTTTGGGAGGAAGTCAGTTTATACTTCATAGTTGAAAACAAAGATGATAACAGCCCTTTCCCAAAACAAACTCATTTCTTGCCTGGGGACTAAATTGCCTTTGTAAGACTAATGAATTAGCCACAAGATTAGAAATTATGGTTTAGGAGTCAGGAATCTGGAGGCTACAAGATTCTGACCCTCCCTAAATTGCTCCTGGGGATAACATCACTATTATAAGACCAAGATCAGTGCTTGAGGTATTTTGCAGACCCTGCACTTAAGGGATCAGCTGGCACCACCCAGATTGATAAACTGGCTCATCTGATCTTGTCCCCCCCCCCGGAAACTGACTCAGCAAGAGGACAGCTTTGACTCTCTATGATTTCATCTCTCACCCAACCAATCAGCACTCTTGACTCACTGGCCCTCGTCACCCACCACGTTATCCTTAAAAACTCTCATCCCCAAATGTGCTGGGGAGACTGATTTGAGTAATAATAAAACTCTGATCTCCCGCACAGCTGGCTCTGCATAAATTACTCTTTCTCTATTTCAATTCCCCTGTCTTGATAAATCGGCTCTGTCTAGGCAGTGGGCAAGGTGAACCCATTGGGTGGTTACAGGATGAAGGAAGAATGGAGTCTCTGTACTTTGGTCATGCTGTGACTCATCCATCTGAAACAAGTGAATTTTATTTTCAGTCCAGTGATCTATAATTTAGGGAGCGAAGGAAGAGGAAAATGGATACAGTATAAATGTAGGAAGATTGTTGGGCTCCTATAAATTTTATCAAGAAATCAAAGTGATTAAGTACAGAGCTGAGTCAGAGGGAAGAAGTATAAGGATGCAGGGATGCCAAAGGGCTCTTTTTCCCAAGGCCTAGGAGGCTGCACTCAGCAGAATAGGGCATTAAACCTCCTGGGACCCGTGAGAATCATCCAGGAAATCCCAGCATTGGTGAAGTTGGCATTTCCCCTCCATTCTGTAGCCTCCTCCATTTGCCATCTGATGTCTGAGGTCTCCTTATGATACGGACAGGAGATAGGAAAATACTGGGTAGAAGAGGGGAGTTCCCTTGCAAAGGCCCCACCCTCAAGCCTGAAGACCCGTGGCCGTACATGAGTACAGGCATTTCTGTTTTTGTGCCTAAAAAGTTGCCTTTTTGCCTGTCATGCCTGGCATCCTACCCCTATATAAACCCAAGACCTTAGAGGGCAAACAAAAGCGCCTGAGTGTGGGGACTAGCAGACCAGCGATGGTGGAACAACGTGGCAGAGAGAGAGGAGGAGGGACATCTGGATGCCAAGAGTTCAGCTAGGGGCAGTGGGAGAAGATTCTGGCCACTAGGTGGCCCAACTCCAGGGGAAGACCACCTTCCCACTCCATGCGCCCCCTTCTGGCTCCCCATTCACCTCACTGAGAGCCACTTCCATCACTCCGTAAAACCTTGCACTCATCCTTCGAGCCCACGTGTTTGATCCGATTCTTCTGGTACACTGGGGCAAGGACTCGAGATACAGAAGGCTATCACTGGCCCTCTGCCCTTGCAATAAGGCAGAGGGTTTATTGAGCTGATTAATGCACAAACCATCTGCAGATGGCAAAGCTGAAAGAGCTTGGTAACACACGCCCACTTCGGCTTCAGGAGTCACAGACACCCACTCCTAGACGCTGCCGTGGGCTGGAGCCCATGATCCCCCTAGGAGTTTGAGCTGCAGGGTGACCAAGCAGGCGACACTCTCATCCCACCCACGTCCTGCAAGGGGAATCAGGGAACTCTCCCGTTTCAGCTGGGGCCCCATCTGGGATATTCATCAGAAGGTGAGTACAAATGCGAAACTGTCGGATATGCCTGTTCTCTCTCTTTCCCGAGGGAGAAAGCCTGTGTTTCCCTTCAGGGAGGTCTAACCACGGCATGGGACCTGAGTAAAGACCTGGGGCAACCAAAGGTATCCCTTGCTGGAAGGGCCCAAGACTAAACTCTGTTCCTGGACAGTCCTGACGGGCACAGGTCAAGACCTCCACACTTTGAGTGGTATCTTTTCGCATGGTTTGAAGTGGCTTTTATCTCTTCCTTTATAATGTTAAGAGTTTAGCTATAGGCTGTGGCTATAATATTAAATGGAATGAGCATTTGGCTCAGCCATCAAAGGTGCAAATCAGAACAATATGTTTTGTGTTTTTACTCAGAGGTGCGATTCCCACCTCCACCTCGACAGCCACAGGTGCTGGCAGCACTTCCCCTCCCCTCCCAGCTCGGGCGCCTGGGCATGTCCACAGCATGCACAGGCCATGCCCAGTGGCCACAATGGAACAGGAGAAAACCACGGCCACTGCTGGGACCCTGCAGGGCTGGCTGGCCAGCGTTTTCCACCTGCCACACCATTGTAACTCTACCTTCTCTGGCCAAGTAGTTCAGCCAGACTTGAACTGGGGGAAAGATACAATGATTAAAGGAACCCATTTGCACTGAGCAAGGGGTTCTTCCCCCAGGACCTTCCCCTTTCACCCCTTAAACTATTTTCTTTTTTGTCTTTCCCTTTCTAAGTGAGAGGGTTCCTCCTCTTCAGCACTCTGCTGTTGATAGAGAAAATAACGGAGGAACAGCCCCATTTGAGCCTCAATCTAAACAGATACATACAGCCCCTTGAAACACATTTTAGTCCCAAACTCAATTCCAAGCTTCAGGCTGAGGCCCTAGAAAGGAAAACCAGATCTGAGGGATCCAAAGCCAGGCAACAGGCACAAAGTAAATGGGCAGGCCCATTCCTGCCGACTGAACCCCATGGAAGGAAGCCGTGCTCCATGGCATAAATGAGGCCCAGGGAACTCAAAGGTTGTCAACAGCAGGGGAAGATGGAGGCATAGGTCAGTGCAGAGAATGCCTATTCTCTAGGCCTTCCCAGCTTCATGGCTGCATGCTGCATGGGTACTCATGGGCAGCACCTGCCAAGGTTGCCGGGACTCGGGGATAAAAAGATGGAAGAGAAAGGGAGGATGCTCACTTTCTTTCTCCATCACACCCCGAGTTTTCCACTGAAAGAAGAAAGGGAAATGAGGGATTCCTTTATGCCCTGCCTTTCAGAATGGACAACCAGCTCTCTTCGCCATCCTCGGCTTATACTCCTCTGGAATGTATCCTGAACCATTGGGACTGCTTTGATCTTCAGAATCTGGAGGAAAAATGCCTCATAGCCCTTTGCACAAAGGTTTGGCCAAATTATAAAGGACTGGGTTGGCCTCAGGAAGAAACCATTCATTTCTACGTCATCCAGCAACTGGACCTTTTCTGTAGACGTGAGGAAAGATGGTCTGAGGTCCTATATGTGCAGGCTTTCTATACCTTGCAAGGCAATCCAGACCTTTGCTGACATTGCAGAATTGACCCAACCCTCCTGTTTGCCATCTCAGGGAAGGCTGCAAAGGGGCAAGCCCAGGGAACTAAAAATACAAATCCCAGAGGCACCTTCAGCAGAGGAGCCAGCTCCCTCCAACCCTGCTCCTCCGGGTCCACCCCAACCTCCCTATCTGGCTTCAGCCTCTCACTTGCCCCTCCTAGAAATCCTTGCCCTAGATTAACCCCAGTCTCACTCTTTCCCCTCTAACAGGTTCCTAGTGAATCTGGGTCCAGTAAGGTCCAGGTCCCCTTCTCCCTTCAGGACTTAAAGAAGTTTAAGGGGGATCTTGGTAAGTTTTCAGATAACCCTGACAGATATGTAGAGGCTTTCCAGAATTTCACCCAAATATTTGAACTCTCCTAGAGAGATGTTATGTTACTTTTGAATCAAACCCTGACAGACACTGAGAATCAAGCCATTCTGCAAGCAGCAGAGAGATTTGGGGATGAGCTTTGTATCACATATAGTGTCAGGGAAGGGGGCAAATACCCAACTGGAAGAGAAGCAGCATCAATGGATGACCTTAAATGAGATCCCAGTGACGAGATGGAAGATTGGAAGGGGAAACACTTTCAGGTGTGCATAATGGAGGGCTTACGTAGGACTAGGACCAAGCCTCTCAATTATACTAAGTTGTCCATGATCAACCATGGATTTGATGAAAATCCCACTGCCTTCCTGGAAAGGCTAAAGGGAGGCCTTGGTAAAGCATACCTCTCTATCTCCTGATTCACTGAAGGGACAGATAATCCTAAAGGATACATGTATTACTTAGGCAGCCCCTGTTATCAGGAGGAAGCTGCAAAAACAGGCCCTGGGACCAGATAGTACTTTAGAGAACCTACTGAAAGTAGCCACCTGTCTTTTTATAATTGAGATAGGAAGGCCCAGGAGAGAGAGAGGAAATACAGGAAAGAGACAGAGGCTTCAATGGCCACCAGGCAAGCCCACAAACCCTGGAATTCCAGGAGGGCACCTAATTGCTACAGATGTAGCAAGTTAGGGCATTTCAAAAAGGATTGCCCAGCTGGCAATGAGGAAGCCACCTTGACCCTGTCCAGTCTGCAATGGGGACCACTAAAGGGTGGACTGTCCCTGGGAATGCTGGTCACTGGGTTCAGAACCAATCATCCAAATGGTCTAGCAGCAGGACTGAGGGGTCCCAGGGCTCTTTTCCCCAACTCCAGTGGTGCAGACCATCATTACCATCCAGGCGTTCCAGGTAATTCTGGAAATTGAAGAAAGGGAAGTAGACTTCCTTTTGGATACTGGGGCTAGTCTCTCTCATTTCTCCTCTCCAATGTGGGCCTCTTCTCCTCTCTTAGCACAACTGTGAGGGGCGTCTCAGTAAGGCCTTTAACCTGATATTTTCTCCCAACCCCTTAGTTGTAGCTGGGGAGAACTTTTGTTCACCCATGCTCTTCTAATTATCCCTGAAAGCCCAACTCCTCTGCTGGGAAGGGCTATCCTGGCTGGTATGGGGACCACCATCCTGAAGGCCCCTGGGCAAACTCTTTGTCTCCCCCTAGTGGAGACCAATATTAACCCAGAAGTTTGGGCAACTTGAGGGACGCTTGGCAGAACCACCACCGCCATACTGGTCCAGGTCCATCTTAAGGATCCCACCTCTTTTCCTAACCAGAAACAATATTCTCTGAAACCAGAGGTTAGGAAAGGGCTAGAAGCCATCATAGATAACTTGAAGATGCAAGTCCTCCTCAAACCCTGCAACAGTCCTTGTAATACTCAATATTAGGGGTACAAAAACCCAACAGGGAATGGAGACTAGTTCAGCACCTCTACCTTGTTAACGAGGCTGTGGTTCCAATACATCTGGCGGTTCCTAATCCATATACCCTGCTAGCCCAAATACCTGAGGAAACTAAATGGTTCATAGTCCTGGACCTAAAGATGCTTTCTTCTTCATACTGTTACACCCTGACTCCCAGTATTTGTTTGCATTTGTGGATCCCTCTAACCAAACCACCCAGTTAACCTGGATAGTGTTATCTCAGGGGTTCTGAGACAGTCCCTACTTGTTTGGGCAGGCATTATTAAGAGACCTCTCTGAGTTCCTTTATCTTCAGGTTAAAGTTTTGCAATATGTGGATGAACTTCTCCTCTGTGCTCCAACTGAGGAAATCTCTGAGGAGGGCAGTAAGGCTCTTCTTTAATTTCTGGCTAACAGTGGATATAAAGTTTCAAAATCTAAAGCTCAGCTCTGTCAGACTTCAGGGAAGTACCTAGGCCTGGTCTTGTCAGAGGAGACCAGAGCATTGGATGAAGAGAGAATTAAACCTATCTCCTCCTTTCCCTTCCCCAAAGCCCTCAAGCAACTAGGGATTCTTGGACATTACAGGATTCTGCAAAGTATGGATACCTGGGTACAGTGAAATGGCTCATCCCCTTTATCACCTAATAAAGGAGACACAGGCAGCTAAAACTCATTGTCTAACTTGGGAACTGGGGGCTAAAAAGGGCTTCAACCAACTAAAACAAACCTTGCTTAAGGCACCAGCCCTTAGTCTCCCCATAGGGAAAATGTTTAATTTTTGTGTGTCAAAGAGAAAGGGAATGGTACTGGGAGTCCTAACACAGGCCTGGGGTCCAGCCCAGCAGCCTGTAGGCTACCTGAGTAAGGAGCTTGATTTGGCAGCCAAAGGATGGCTGGCCTGCCTCCAGGCAATCACAGTAATAGCCTTAGTAGCAGTACTTACTCAGAGGCTACTAAGTTAACCATGGGGAATAACTTAACCATTTATACCCTGCATAATGTGGCAGGACTGCTGTCTTCAAGGGGAGTCTCTGGCTAACAGACAACTGCCTCCTCAGGTATCAAGCCCTGTTATTAAAAAGATCTGTAGTTCAATTAAGAAACTGCATCTTCCTAAAGCCAGCCACCTTCCTCCCAGAGGAAGCTGGAGAACTTGAACACGACTGCAAACAAATAGTAGTACAAACCTATGTGGCCAGAGAGGACCTCAAGGAAACCCCCTTAGAGAACCCAGACTGGATTCTTTTTTAAAAATTATTTTATTTTTCCATAATTTGTTGGAGTACAGGTGATATTTGGTTACTGAGTAAATTCGTTAGTGGTGATTTGTGAGATCCTGGTGCACCCATCACCCAAGCAGTATACACTGCACCCTATTTGTAGTCTTTTATCCCTCATCCCCCTCCTACCTTTCCCTCTAAGTCCCCAAAGTCCATTGTGTCATTCTTTTTTTTAATTATTATACTTTAAGTTCTGGGGTACATATGCAGAACATGCAGGTTTGTTACATAGGTATATTGTGTCATTCTTATGCCTTTGTGTCCTCATAGCTTAGCTCCCACGTATCAGTGAGAATGTACAATGTTTGGTTTTCCATTCCTGAGTTACTTCACTTGGAATAATAGTCTCCAGTCTCATCCAGGTCATTGCAAATGCTGTTAATTCATTCATTTTTATGGCTGAGTAGTATTCCATTGTATATGTATATACCACACTTTCTTTATTCACTCATTGATTGATGGGCATTGAGGTTGGTTCCACAATTTTGCAATTGTGAATTGTGCTGCTATAAACATGTGTGTGCAAGTATCTTTTTCATATAATGACTTCTTTACCTCTGGGTAGATATTCAGTAGTGGGATTGCTGGATCAGATGGTAGTTCTACTTCTAGTTCTTTAAGGAATCTCCACGGTGTTTTCCATAGTGGCTGTATTAGTTTACATTGCCACCAGCAGTGTAGAAGTGTTCCCTGATCACCATATCCATGCCAACATCTACAGTTTTTTAATAATTTTTTGATTATGGCCATTCTTATAGGAGTAAGGTGATATTGCATTTTGGTTTTGATTTGCATTTCCCTGATCATTAGTGATGTTGAGCATTTTTTCATATGTTTGTTGGCCATTTGTATATCTTCTTTTGAGAATTGTCTATTCATGTCCTTAGCCCAGTTGTTGATGAGGTTGTTTGTTTGTTTGTTTTCTTACTAATTTGTTTGAATTTGTTGTAGATTCTGGATATGAGTCCTTTGTCAGATGTATAGATTATGAAGATTTTTCTCCCACTCTGTGGGCTGTTTGTTTGCTCTGCTGACTGTTCCTTTTGCCATGCAAAAGCTTTTTAGTTTAATTAGGTCCTAGCTTTTTATCTTTGTTTTTATTGCATTTGCTTTTGGGTTCTTGGTCATGAAATCCTTGCTTAAGCCAATGTCTAGAAACGTTTTTCCAGTGGTATCTTCTAGAATTTTTATACTTTCAGGTCTTAGGTTTAAGTCCTTAATCCATCTTGAGTTGATTTTTGCATAAGGTGAGAGATGAGGATCCAGTTTCATTCTATATGTGGCTAGTCAATTACCCAAGCATCATTTGTTGAAAAGGGTGCACTTTTCCCACTTTATGTTTTTGTTTGTTTTGTCGACGAGCAGTTGGCTGTAAGTATTTGGGTTTATTTCTGGGTTCTCTGTTCTGTTCCATTGATCTATGTGCCCATTTTTATACCAGTGTCATGCTGTTTTGGTGACTATGGCCTTATAGTATACTTTGAAATCAGGTAGTGTGATGCCTCCAGATTTGTTATTTTTGCTTTTGCAAAGCAAGAGCTTTGGTTATGTTGGTTCCATATGAATTTTAGAATTGTTTTTTCTAACTGTGAAGAATGATGGTGGTATTTTTATATAAATATATATATTTATATATATATATAAATATTGAATTGAATATTTATATTCAATTATTTATATTCAATATTTATATGGACTGCATTGAATTTGTAAATTGCTTTTGGCAGTATGGTCATTTTCACAATATTGATTCTACCCATCCATGAGCATGGGATGTGTTTCCATTTGTTTGTGTCATCTACGATTTCTTTCAGCAATGTTTTGTAGAGGTTTTCCTTGTAGAGGTCTTTTGACTCCTTTGTTAGGCATATTCCTAAGTATTTTTTTTTTTTTTGCAGCTATTGTAAAAGGGGTTGCGTTCTTGATTTGATTCTTCACTTGTTCACTCTTGGTGTATAGACGAGCTACTGATTTGTGTACATTAATCTTGTATCTGGAAGCTTTGCTGAATATTTTACCAGTTCTATGAGCTTTCTGGAGGTGTCCTTAGGGTTTTCAAGGTAAACGATCATATCGTTAGCAAACGGGGACAGTTTGGCTTCCTCTTTACCAATTTGGAGGCCCTTTATTTCTTTCTCTTTTCTGATTGCTCTGGTTAGGACTTCCAGTACTACCTTGAAAAGGAATGGTAGCGTGGGCATCCCCCTTTGTCTTGCTCCCATTCTCAGAGGGAATGCTTTCAAGTTTTCCTCATTCAGTATTATGTTGGCTGTGGGTTTGTCATAGATGGCTTTTATTACATTATGGTATGTTCCTTGTATGCTGATTTTGCTGAGGGTTTTAATGATAAAGAGATGCTGGATTTTGTCTAATACTTTTTCTGCATCTATTGAGATGATCATGTGATTTTTGTTTTTAATTCTGTTTATGTGGCATATTACATTTATTGACTGTGTGTGTTAAGCCAATCCCTGCATCCCTGGTATGAAACCCACCTGATCGTGGTGGATTATCTTTTTGATATGTTGTTGGATTCAGTTAGATGGTATTTTGTTAAGGATTTTAGCATCTATGTTCATCAAGGATATTGGTCTCTAGTTTTCTTTTTCGGTTGTGTTCTTTCCTGGTTTTGGTATTAGGGTGATGCTGACTTCAGAGAATGGATTAGGGAGGGTTCCTTCTTTCTCTATCTTGTGAAATAGTGTCAAAAGGATTGGTCCCAGTTCCTTGAATGTCTGGTAGAATTCTGCTGTGAATCTTTCTGGTCCTGGACTTTTATTGTTGGTAATTTTTAAATTACCATTTCAATCTTGCTGCTTGTTATTGGTCTGCTTAGGGCATCTAATTCTTCCTGATTTAAGCTAGAAAGGTTGTATTTTTCCAGGAATTTATCCATCTCTTCTAGGTTTTCTAGTTTATGTGTGTAAAGGTGTTCATAGTAGCCTTGAATGATCTTTTGTATTTCAGCGGTGTCAGTTGTAATATCTCCTGTTTTGTTTCTCAGTGAGGTTATTTGGATTTTCTCTCTTCTTTTCTTGGTTAATCTTGCTAATGGTCTATCAATTTTATTTGTGTTTTCAAAGAACCAGCTTTTTGTTTCATTTATCTTTTGTATTGGTTTTTTAAAATTTAAATTTCATTTAGTTCTGCTCTGATCTTGGTTATTTCTTTTCTTCTGCTGGGTTTGGGTTGGGTTTGTTCTTCTTTCTCTAGTTCCTTGAGGTGTGACCTTAGATTGTCTGTTTGTGCTCTTTCAGACTTTTTGATGTAGGCATTTAGGGCTATGAACTTTCCTCCTAGCACTGCCTTGCCTGTATCCCAAAGGTTTTGATAGCTTGTGTCATTATTGTCATTCAGTTCAAAGAATTTTTTTTTCCTTCTTATTTTTTTATTTTTTTATTTTAAAGATGGGGTTTCACCATGTTGGTCAGGCTGGTCTTGAACTCCTGACCTCAGGTGTTCTGCCTGCCTTGGCCTCCAAAGTGCTTGCATTACAGGTGTGAGCCACCATGCCCGGCCTCAAAGAATTTTTTAATGTCCATCTTGATTTGGTTTTTGACCCAATGCTCATTGAAGAGCAGGTTATTTAATTTCCATGTATTTGCAATTTTAAAGGTTCCTTTTGGAGTTGATTTCTGGTTTTATTCCACTGTGGCCTGAAAGAGTGTTTGATATAATTTCAATTTTCTTAAATTCATTGAGACTCGCGTCATGGCCTATCATATGGTCTACCTTGGAGAAAATTCCATGCACTGTTGAATAGAATGTGTATTCTGTGGTTGTTGGATAAAATATTCTGTACATATCTGTTAAGCCCATTTGTTCCAAGGTATGGTTTAAATTCATTGTTTCTTTGTTGACTTTCTGTCTTGATGGCCTGTCTAGTGTTGTCAATGGAGTATTGAAGTTCCCCACGATTATCGTGTTACTGTCTATCTCATTTCTCATGTCTATTAGTAATTGTTTTATAAATTTGGGAGCTCCAGTGTTAGGTGCATATATGTTTAGGATTGTGATATTTTCCTGTTGGACAAGGCCTCTTACCATTATATAATGTCTCTCTTTGTCTCTTTTAACTGCTGTTGCTTTAAAGTTTGTCTGATATAAGAATAGCTCCCCCTGCTTGCTTTTGGTGTCTATTTGCATGAAATGCCTTTTTCTACCCCTTTACTTTAAGTCTATGTGAGTCCTTATGCGTTAGGTAAGTCTCCTGAAGGCACCAGATAATTGGTTGCTGAGTTCTTATCCATTCTGCAGTTCTGTATCTTTTACGTGGAGCAATTAGGGCATTTACATTCAATGTTAGTATTGAAATGTGAGGTAGCATTGCATGCATCATGCTCTTTGTTGGCTGTGTACTTGTTTTGTTTTGCTTTTAACTTGTATTTTTGTTTTATTGGTCCTGTGTAATTTACGCTTTAAAGAGATTCTGTTTTGATGTGTTTCTGGGATTTGTTTCAAGATTTAGAGCTCCTTTTAGCAGTTCTTGTAGTGGTGGCTTGGTAATGGCGAATTCTCTCAACATTTGTTTGTCTGAAGCAACTGTATCTTTCCTTCATATGTGATGCTTAGTTTTGCTGGATACGAAATTCTTGGCTGATAATCGTTTTATTTGAGGAGGCTGAGGATAGGGCTCCAGTCCCTTCTAGATTGTAGGGTTTCTGCTGAGAAATCTGCTGTTAATCTGATAGGTTTTCCTTTATAGGTTACCTGGTGCTTCTATCTCACAGCTCTTAAGTTTCTTTCCTTCATCTTAACTTTGGATAACCTAATGACAATGTGCCCAGACAATGATCTTTTTGTGATAAATTTCCCAGGTGTTCTTTGTGCTTCTTGTATTTGCATGTCTAGGTCTCTATCAAGGCTAGGGAAGTTTTCCTCGATTATTCCCCCAAATATATTTTCCAAGCTTTTAGAATTGTCTTTTTCCTCAGGAACACTGATTATTCTTAGGTTTGGTTGATTAACATAATCCCAGACTTCTTAGAGGCTTTGTTCATATTTCCTTATCTTTTTTTCTTTGTCTTTGCTGGATTAGGTTAATTCAAAGACCTTGCCTTTCAGCTCTGAGTTTCTTTCTTCTACTTGTTCAATTCTATTTCTGAGACTTTCCAGAGCATTTCATATTTCTGAAAGTGTATCCAAAGTTTCCTGAATTTTTTATTGTTTTTTCTTTAAGCTATCTGCTTCCTTGAATATTTCTCCATTTCTTGTATCGTTTTTTTTGGATTTCCTTACAGTGGGCTTTGCCTTTCTCTAGTCCCTCCCTGATTAGCTTAATAACTAGCCTCCTGAATTCTTTTTCAGGTAAATCAGGGATTTTTTCTTGGTTTGGATTCATTGCTGGTGAACTAGTGTAGTTTTGTCATATTACCAGGGTTGGTTTTCTGGTTCCTTCTTATTTGTGTAGGCTCTGTTAGAGGGAAGGTGTAAGGCTGAAGGCTGTTTAGATTTTTTTTTGTCCCACAGGGTGTTCCCTTGATGTAGTACTCTCCCCCTTTTCCTGTGGATGTGGCTTCCTGTGAGCTGAACTGCAGTGATTGTTGTCTCTCTTCTGGGTCTAGCCACCCAGTGAGTTAACCCAGCTCCAGGCTGGTACCAGGGGCTGTCTGCACAGAGTCCTGTAATGTGAACCTTCTATGAGTCTCTCAGCTGTGGATACCAGCACCTGTTCTGGTGGAGGTGGCAGAGGGTGCAACGGACTCCATAGGGGTCCTTAGATTTGTTGGTTTAATGTTTTCTATTTTTGCACTAGTTGGCCTCCTGCCAGGAGGTGATGCTTTCTAGAAAGCATCAGCTACAATAGTGTGGAGAGGAACTGGCAGTGGGTGGGCCCCTAGAACTCCCAAGATTATATGTCTTTTGTCTTCTGCTACCAGGGTGGGTAGTGAAGGACCATCAGGTGGGGGCAGGGCTACGTGTGTTTGCTGTGGCTGCTGTGGGGGATGGAGGTGAGGTTCCCAGGTCACTGGAGTTGTGAACCTAAGAGGATTATGGCTGTCTCTGCTGAGTCATACAGGTTGTCAGGGAAGTGGGGAAAAGCAGGCAGTCACAGGCCTCACCCAGTTCCCACGCAAACTGAAGAGCTGGTCTCACTCCCACTGTGCCCCCCTGCAACATCCCCGAGTCTGTTTTGCCCAGACTGGATTCTCTTTACCGACAGGAGTTCTTTTGTAGAACAAAGAACCCATAAAGCAGGGTATACCACAGTTATTTTAAACGGTATAGTTGAGAGAGTGCACCTCTCTGTCCTCTGGCACAAGTGTTCAACTAAGCAAACTAATTGCCCTCAAGAGGGCACTCAAGTTAAGCAAAGGAAAAACAGTTAACATACAGATTCTTCTTTTTTTTTTTTTTTTTTGAGACGGAGTTTCGCTTTTGTTGCCCAGGCTGGAGTGCAATGGCACAACCTTGGCTCACTGCAACCTCCGCCTCCCGGGTTCAAGCAAGTCTCCGGCCTCAGCCTCCCAAGTAGCTGGGATTACAGGCATGCGCCACCACGCCTGGCTAATTTTGTAATTTTAGTTGAAACGGGATTTCTCCATGTTGGTCAGGTTGGTCTCGAACTCCCAACCTCAGGTGATCCACCCACCTTGGCCTCCCAAAGTGCTGGGATTAAAGGTGTGAGCCACTGTGCCTGGCCCATTTATACTGATTCTAAGTATGCTTTCCTAGTCCTCCATGCCCATGCTACGATCTAGAAAGAGAAGAACTTCTTCACAGCTAATTAGTCTCCTGTTAAATACCATCAGGAAATTAATAAGACTCTTTCCTTGGTTTTCCTCCCACGAGAACTGGCAATAATACATTGTAAAGACCACCAAAGAGGGATAGATGAGATAGCTGAGGGAAACAGGCAGGCGGACAAAGCAGCTAAATCAGCAGCAAGGGGGCCCTGGTCTCTGACCCACTTGAAGCCCCGCTGATCTGGGAGGGCCCCAATAGAGAAATAAAACCTCAGTACTCTCTTGCAGAAATAGAATGGGCCACCTTTTGGGGATACATCCTTCAGTCCTCAGGATGGCTACAGTTGGAGGACAATAAGCTTCATTTACCAGCTGCCAACCAATGAAAATTACTTAAAAGCCTTCACCAGGCTTTCCACCTAGGTAAGGATAAAACCTATCAACTGGCCCAGAGATTGCTCTCAGGTAAAAAACTAATACAAATGGTTAAATAAGTTGTTAATCCGTGCAAGATCTGCCTTAAAAACAATCCCCTTACTCAACAGCTTCTTCTGCCAGGAACCCAAAGGACAGGAGGCTACCTCAGGGAAGAGTGGCAAATGGATTTCACCCATATGCCAAAGGCAAAGGGCATCCAGTACTTCCTACTATGAATACTTTCACTAACTGGGTAGAAGCATTTCCATGTCAGACAGAGAAAGCCTGTGAGATGATAAAAGTAGTAATCAATGAGATAATTCCCTGCTTTGGACTTCCTAAGTGCCTCCAGAGTGATAATGGCCCTTTGTTCAAGGTGGCCATCACCTAGGGGGTCTCAAAGGCACTTGGTATACAGTGCCATCTTCATTGTGCCTGGAGACCACAATCCTTGGGAAAGGAAAGACAAATTATATTATCAAAAGGCACTTCAAGATACTGTCTCAGGAGACTCATGTGCCCTGGACCACCCTTCTCCCCATAGTCCTGCTACATATCAGAAACACTCCTTCAAAGCTAGGTTTGGGTCCCTTTGAAATGATGTATAGATAACCTTTTCTCACCACTTATCTCTTGCTAGACCAAGAAACCTCTGATTTAATTAAGTACATAACCTCTTAGGTCCATTTCCAACAGGAACGTCTGTTGGAGGCCCAATCCCGTGAACTAGGGTCACCTCTATTCAATCCAGGGGACCTAGTGCTAGTAAAGGGACTCCCTTCCCTTTCTCCCTCTATAGGCCCAGGTTGGGAGGGATCCTACGCTGCACTCCTTTCTACTCCTATGGCGGTGAAGGTAACTGGAATAGACTCTTGGATTCATTATACCCAAGTAAAGGCTTGGGAAGCCAACGGAGTCATCTCCCTTGATCCAGAAGAGCACCCAAACTACCAAGGTAAGAAATCGGGGAACTCAAGCTAAAAATCACAAAAGGTAAGTGTTAATAATTAGCCTTCCATGGATATCCTCTTTATAGTATTGCCTATGCTTGCTGTTCTTGCCTTCGTTCTTTTCTATACCACGGGGCACAACAGTGTTTTCAGAATAATTCGTATATTTCACTTCTTTCTTTCTTTTTTTTTTTTGAGTTAAAGTCTCACTCTGTCACCCAGTCTGGAGTGCAGTGGTGTGATCTTGGCTCACTGCAACCTCCACCTCCAAGGTTTAAGCAATTCTCCTGCCTCAGCATCCCGAGTAGCTGGGATTACAGCTGTGTGCCACCACGCTTGGCTAATTTTTGTATTTTTAGTAGAGACGGGGTTTCACTATGTTGGCCAGGCTGGTCTTGAACTCTTGACTTCAGGTGATCACCCTGCCTTGGCCTCCCAAAATGCTGGAATTACAGGCATGAGCCACGTGCCTGGCCTCACTTATCTCTATGATCCTTGGCACTAGATTCTTATATAATACACATGTTTAACCTATTCATACTTAACCTTTTAAAACTTGTTTTTTTTCTCTCACACATAGAGACCATCGAACTGCAAATCGTCAGGAAACCAGAGCCTCAGACAATGGCTCACCTTTGATGGAGACCCTTAGATAGACCTCTGGGAGGAATCTGACTATTTTCCCCAAAACAATGCTCCCTGTCAGCAGAAGTAGCTAAGATCAGTAGTCATCAATATTCTAACAGCAGTTAGCTGTACCTCTTCAGAATGGGGAAATGATATGGACAGGAGACAGGGAAATACTGGGTAAAAGAGGACAGCTCTTTGGTAAAGGCCTCACCCTCAAGCCTGAAGACCTGTGGCCCTAAATGAGGACAGGCATTTCTGTTTTTGAGCCCAAAAAGTTGCTTTTTGGACTGCTGTGCCCCCCCCCGCCGCGCCCCTGTATAAACCCAAGACCTTAGTGGGCACACACACAAGTGGCTGAATGTTGGGACCAGCAGACCATCAATGGTGGAACAATACAGCAGAGAAAGAGAGGAGAAACATCTGGACGCCAAGGGGAGTTCAACTGGGGGCGGTCAGAGAAGAATCTGGCCATTGGGTGGCCTGACTCCAGGGGAAGACCACCTTCCCACTCCATCCACCCCCTTCTGACTCCCCATCCATCTCACTGAGAGCCACCTTCACCACGCAATAAAACCTTGCACTCATCCTTCGAGCCCAGGTGTGATCCAATTCTTCTGGCACAGTGGGCAAGGACTCAGGATACGGAAGCCTGTCATACTGGCCCCCAATCCTTGCAATAAGGCAGAGGGTCCACTGAACTGATTAACATACAAGCCATCTGCAGATGGCAAAGCTGAAAGAGCTTGGTAACACACGCCCACTTGGACTCCGGGAGTTGCAGACACCCATCCCTAGATGCTGCCTTGGGGCTGGAGCTCAAAAACTCTCACACCAGCCTCTGCATCTGCCTATCTGCATGCTCCCCCTAGGGGTTTGAACTGCAGAGCGACCAAGGAGGTGACACCCCATCAATGTCCATGAAGGGAATCAGGGAATTGTCCCGTTTCACTTAGATGAGGTGTTTAAATCTTTAGCTTTAAGACATTGATCCCAGTTCCAAGATTAACACAACTGTTCCCAGCCATTTACTCTCTAGTGCAAATGAAGAGTTTACAATGGCAGACTTCATTGAGAATAAAAGAAGAGACCAAGACACAAAGTTGTGGACCCACTTTCTTCTTGGGGAAGGTAGAGACAGTCACCTTGGGGAAAGTTTGGAGAAGGGGAAGTTGGTAATCAAAGCCAATTTCACATTTTGGTCAGAACTGGCTCTGGCATCTGGGTGTGGTGGAATGATTAATAGACTAGAAGTGCCATGCAGTTAAGGTCCCCAAGAGCATCCCTAGTCAAAAAAGGGATGGGAATTTGGTGATAAATACTGCATATGCAGCATCCATATGGGCCATTCCCCATCACCCTGTGGAAATGTGGGGAACTCCCTGTTGTGCCATGAGTAATATATCCCTTTCCTCTAACCCAGGAGTCTGCTGCTTCTGCCAGCATCTATGAATCTGCGGCAGGCTAACTTGTTAGCTTGCAAGTACAGTAAAAATCTCAGAACCTTCACACTTGTTGACATTTATATCATATAATAATATACATGTGTATAATCTGTATACATATATATATTTTCTGGAATTTCTCCAGTAAGCATTTATTCTTTTTAAAATTGTAAATGAATAAATGACCCTTCATAGTTGTTGACAATAACATATCTTCCTTTTTTTTCTTTTTCTTTTTCTTTTTGGGACAATTTCAGCAGACATGACACGAGTTTGAAACTTCAACTCCATTTTTCTGGCCACCATACCTTCCTTCTTAACATGGCTTCCTTCTCCTTCCTGTTTTACTTCTCCCTTTCCCCACTGTTGTTTTCGAGGATCACCTCCCAAATGAACTATTGGCATTCAAATTCTTGACTCAGGGTCTTTGTATTAGTCCATTTTCATACTGCAATGAAGAAATACCTGAGACTGGGTAATTTATAAAGAAAAAGAGGTTTAATGGACTCATAGTTCCACATGGATGGGGAGGCCTCAAAATCATGGTGGAAGACAAAGGAGGAGCAAAGTCACGTCTTACATGGCAGCAGGCAAGAGAGCTTGTACAGGGGAACTGCCCTTTATAAAACCATCAGGTCTCATGAGACTTATTCACTATCATGAGAACAGCATGGAAAAACCCCTACCACCATGATTCAATTACCTCCCACTGGGTCCCTCCCATGATACATGGGGATTATGGGAGTTACAATTCAAGATGAGATTTGAATGGGGACACAGCCAAACCATACCAGTCTTCTTGGATAACAAAACCTAAGACAACCAATATGTTCCACAAATGTTTGTCCAACCACCCTACACACTCCCAATCCCAGTCTGAAAAAGAGATTGATGCAAGTTTCTACCAAATTAGAGGACTAAGGGGCAGACTAGTGGGGTAGGGGAAAAGGGAAAGGCTGAGGCTTTTTATGTACTTCCTGCCTGCAGGGGAAGGTGTGCTTTGAATAAGCCCCACCACTGCCTCCCTCACCTCCTCACCACCTTTGGATGCCCTTTCTCTTTCTTTCTATTCATTTAATTCCCAAATAATATATTCATTTAATGACTCCTTAAAATGGTTTAGACCCTATGGAGAATGAAGTGTAATGATGGATGTGAGATGTGGTACATTTTTCTGAACAATGAATTACAGTAATAAACAGTCATCAAATACTGAATAGGAAACACAAAAAGTATTTAATTTAAGAAAGCATTCTGGTAATAAGTGCAAATAAATAAAAGGCAGGGTCAAATTAAAATGCAAAGTAGCAGCTAGACAAAAATTATAAGGAATGAGGAAGCCAGTGGGGGCCTTAAAGATAGATACCATGGAAGTTGATTCAAAATGTTTTTCTCTCGTATGAATAATAAAACATGCTATTCATATTCAAGTATTCTGCAAAATGTAATGAGGAAAGCAAATCAAATTTTAAATAATGATGCTTTTTTTTTTTTTTTTGAGACAGAGTTTCCCTCTGTCGCCTAGGCTGGAGTGCAGTGGCACAAACTCGGCTCACTGCAACCTCCAACTTCTGGGTTCAAGTGATTCTCGTGCCTCAGCCTCCTTAGTAGCTGGGATTACAGGCACGTGCCACCACACCTTGCTATTTTTTGATTTTTAGTATAGACAGGGTTTTGCCATGTTGACAAAGCTGGTCTCGAACTCCTGGCCTCAAATGATCTGCCCACCTTGGCCTCCCAAAGTGCTGGAATTACATGTGTGAGCCACTGCACCAAGCTTAATTTTAAATAATAATGATTTTAAAAGGCAGCTGGAAAAAAAAAGCAATTGGACCATTTAAAAAAACACAAATTGGCCAGGCGCGGTGGCTCAAGCCTGTAATCCCAGCACTTTGGGAGGCCGAGGCGGGTGGATCACAAGCTCAAGAGATCGAGACCATCCTGGTCAACATGGTGAAACCCCGTCTCTACTAAAAATACAAAAAATTAGCTGGGCATGGTGGCTCGTGCCTGTAATCCCAGCGACTCAGGAGGCTGAGGCAGGAGAAGTGCCTGAACCCAGGAGGCGGAGGTTGCGGTGAGCCGAGATCGCGCCATTGCACTCCAGTCTGGGTAACAAGAGCGAAACTCCGTCTCAAAAAAAAAAAAAAAAACAAACAAACAAAAAAACCACAAATTAAAATGAACTGTTTTGGCATGACCTTTTAAATTTTACACATCTTTCCTCTCCTACTTGGAAAGTCCTCTTTTTCCTCTTCAATCCTGTCTATTCAAACCCTACGAAGCTTTCAAAGAACTGGCTTAAGTATCCCACCTCCTCCAGAGACCTCCCTCATAGCATTTATTTATTATCTTTAATACGTGTTTTAGCACTTAATGATAATAGCTACCACTTAATGAGCATTTAGTACGTGCCAAGTCCTAAACTAAATCTTCAGGGGCAATTATCTCACTAAACACTCACAGCAATCCTTCAGGTAGCTGGTATCATTATCCTTATTTACCTAAAAGGCAATTGAGGCCCTGAGAGGCTAAGTAACTTGCCCATGATCACAGTTGAAGAGTTAGGACTTGAACCTGAGTCTTTTTAATATAGGGACCCACTATACTATACTGTCCCTGCCCTCCATCCTAGAGCCTTTGAATTATTCTTGATTGGCTCATGTGGCACCCCTACCCTGGAATTATAAACCTCCTGGAATAGACATTTTTGAACACACTTGCCTGTGATTACGTGTTACATTAACAGATTTTCTTTTAGATAAATAATGTGACTCATTTTTTTCCACTTACAAATTTAGGAGTTGACACTTATGTTAAAAATGATAAAATAGTACTTCATGGGTATTTCTTTAACATGATTTTTTTTTTTTTTTTCCGAGACAGAGTCTCGCTCTGTCACCCAGGCTGGAGTGCAATGGTGCAACTGGCTCACTGCAACCTCCGCCTCCCGGGTTCAGGCAATTCTTCTGCTTCAGTCTCCTGAGTATCTGGGATTACAGGTGCATGCCACCATGCCTGGCTAATTTTTTGTATTTTTAGTAGAGATGGGGTTTCACCGTGTTGGTCAGGCTGGTCTCAAACTCCTGCTCTAATGATCTGCGTGCCTCAGCCTCCCAAGTGCTGAGCCACCACACCCGGCCTCTTTAACGTGGTTATATATGTATATCTCTCACCCAAAAGTACAGCATCTTACTTAATGAAATAAGAGAGGTTTTCATGCCAAAGTCAGGACTGAGATAAGAAGGCCAATTGGATCCACCAGTTTTGGTTTTTTTCTTTCTTTTTATTTTTTTTAAAGATGAGGTTTCACCATGATGGCCAGGCTGGTTTTGAACTCCTGACCTCAGGTGATCCACCCACCTTGGCTTCCCAAAGTGCTAGGATTACAGGCGTGAGCCACCATGCCCGGCCAGTTTTTTTTTTGTTGTTGTTTTGTTTTGTTTTGAGGTGGAGTCTTGCTCTGTTGCCCAGGCTGGAGTGCAGTAGTGCGATCTCAGCTCACTGCAACCTCCACCTCCCAAGTTCAAGCAATTCTCATGCCTCTGCCTCCTGAGTAGCTGAGATTACAGGTATGCACCACAATGCCCTGCTAATTTTTATACTTTTAGTAGAGATGGGGTTTCACCATGTTGGCCTGGCTGGTCTCAAACTCCTGACCTCAAGTGATCTGCCCTCCTTGGCCTCCCAAAGCACTGGGATTACAGATGTGAGCCACTGTGCCCGGTCTGGATCCACTAGTTTTTAAAATGGTATTGGAGGTATTAGCCAAAATAATTAGAAAAACAAACAAACAAAAAAACAAGTAGAGGCATAATAAGGAGAAAGAAAGAAGTAAAATTTTATCTTTTTGTTGTTGTTGTTGCAGCTGATATTATTATATACTTGGAAAACCTAAAAGAGTCAATGAACAAATTACTGCAAACAATAATCAAGAGATTGTCCTTTCTCCCTGGTGAATTCTTGGCATCTTTGTCAAACACTGACAAATACATTGACTGTAAATGTGTGGATTTATTCTGAGCTCTATATTCTGTTCTAGTGATCTATGTATCTTGTTTTTATGTCAGTACCATGCAGTTTTGATTACTATAGGTTTGTAGTATATTTTGAAGTCAATTAATATCATGCCTCCAGCTTTGTTCTTTTTGTTCAAGATTGCTTTAGCTATTCAAGGTCTTTTGTGGTTCCATATGAATTTTAGGATTTTAAAAAAATTTATGTGAAACAAATGTCATTAGAATTTTCATAGAGAGTGCATTGACTTTGTAGATCACTTTGGCCAGTATGGGCATTTTAACAATATTTCTTCTAATCAATGACCAGTTAGAAGAAATAATAGAAGAGAAAACATCATTTACAAGGGCAAAATAAAATTAAGTGCCTTAGTAGAAACGTAGCAAGAAATGTGGGAAATGTTTATGAAGAAACTATAAAACACTCCTAAAATATTTTAATAAGTAGATTACCATATTCTTTGATAGCAAAATTTAACAACATAAAAATATCAATAATTTGTAAGCTAATCTATAGATTTAACATCATCTCAATATAATTTCATTTCATCAGTCTTTTTTTCTGCAGCCAGAAATGTTGATTATAAAGTTTATTTAGATGAAGAAAGAAGTAAGAACAGACATTACTTAGGAAATAAAAGTGATGAGGGCTAGCTCTAAGAGATATGAAAACATATTTAAAAGTTTTATAATTAAATCAGTATGATATTGGCATATGAATTGACAAATGGAACAGAATATAAAGCCAGAAATACACTCACATACACATGGAAGTATAGTATATGATAAAAGCTTATTTCTTTTTAAATTAATTAATTAATTTATTTTTCAAGATGGGGTTTCACCATGTTGGCCAGGCTGGTCTTGAACTCCTGACCTCAGGTTATCCACCCACCTCAGCCTCCCCAAGTGCTAGGATTACAGGCATGAGCCACTGTGCCTGGCTAAAGCTTATTTTAAACATGGGAAAAAGAAACATTTTTTAAATAAGTGGCATTGGAACAACTGGATAGCCATATGGAAAAAGATAAGATCCGATTTATTCCTTACACTAACTTCCAGATAGAGTAGAATTCTCAGTGCGAAAAATAAAACTACACAAATAATAAGAGGAAATATGGGTGAATCCCTTAAAGTCTGGGAGAGGGAAAACATTCCTAACTATGATTTAAACTCCAGAAGCAATAAGGAAAAAGTTAAATTTGATCACATAAAAATAAAAACATTTTGCATGTCAGAAAACATCATACAAAAGTGAAAAGACAAATGACCAACTGGAGAAAAATATTTGCAACTTACATCATAATCAAGAAGTAAACATCTTTAACATATAATGAACTTCTTAAATTGAGAAGACTAACAACCCAATAGAAAAAGTTGTAAGAGATATGTATAGACCATTCACAGAAAAAGAAATGAAAACAGCTTTCAAACATGTGAAAAGATATTCAACTTCACTTACAGTAAGAGAAATGTAAATTAAAACTATACAGAGATAACATTTCTCACTTACAAGACTGGCAAAAACTCAAAAGTTTGACAATATACACTGTTGGCTGGCTGATCTCCCAGAGCAATGGTCCATTTTGAGGGCTCAGCATTGGCGTCTACTGAAAGGTTGGGCATTCAGCAGAGACAGTAGTTAGATCAGCCATGATGAAAGGGAGTACATGTTGTTGGGCCCATATACAGCTTCTATCACTGCAACCATGACTACTCTGTTCACAGGAAATAGGGTGGCTGAGGAAAGAGGTTGGCTGACATACACAAGATGTATCATTCTGTGCTCCTATGTGGATGCTCTCTGGTGGTCATTAATATGAAACACAAAAGTCCCCACACTCTGTATCCTCTCCTATAGGTTCATTCATATTCCTGTTCCCCAGGCCAGTGTGTGTATCTTTTGCAACCTTTTCCTAAGCTGGTGTTTACAATTCTCTTACTCAAAGTTCTTCATTATGGACAACAGGTTCATTCTAGCTAGTTTAACCACAAAGAGATTGAATACGACTCAGCCAGAAATAATGCAGCCAGGAAAATGTAGTTAGTAAAAATACACAATCACCCCATGGGAAAGTTTCAGGTGAAATACCACCAACATAAGAATAGGAGTTAAGTGAGCCATGTTACAGTATTTGCCTAACAGTCACGATTTCTTTTTTAGTACATTTAAAGAACATAATTAAGTATATACATCCCACTAAAGTTTCTAAATTAATGTATCATAGTTACCAACCACTCATATAAAAATCTTAATACTTTTAATGTGATACCCACTGCTTAGCATCATGCCTGGCACTTAATAAACAATAAATACTTGTTGAGTGACTGAATACAGACCTTTTAAGAAAAAAAAAAAAAACTGCCTAGGAATTTCTCCACTGAAACACAGAAGATGGGTGACACAGGTAGGACCAATTCTTAGTGACCTATAAGTCCACACCTTGTCTCAGTGAGAGAGAATGGCACTGTTCACAGAATAACTTTGAATTTATTCTAACTCATACTTACAAAGGAAATCATTCACATATTTCAGTATTTTTAACATACTTCCTGATTGATCTTGATATCTCAGGTTAAAGTAGAAACCCTGACCTAGGCAGAAGTTGTGAGTTATGGCCTTTAGAACTATAAGGTAGCATTGTAGTCAATCAAGTTTCCTTATGGCTGTCTTCATTTAGACTCCCCCCAAAGCAGATCTTGAGATAAAGTTTTGCAAACAAGTAGTTTAGTTAGGAGGTGATCCTAGGAAGTACAGTGAGAGAGTAAGGAATTGAGACAAGGAAAGGAGGGAAGCTAGTAAAAGGTGTGTCAGTGGGCAAGTTATTACTTTGGGCAACTAAGGCTCAATTCAGCAAGGGCCCTCTGAGACAAGGTGTACAAAATATCTCAGAACTGCCAGGCTGGGGATCAAAGAAGTTGGCGTACAGTAGGTCCTCCAATAACACTGTTTGATTCAATGCTGTTTTGTTATAAGGTTGATGAGGAAAAATAAAACCGATTCCTGGCTGGGGCCACGATCTGTGTGGAGTCTGTGTGGGTTTTCTTTAGGTACTCCAGTTTCCTCCCACATCCCAAAGCTGTGCATATGAGGTGAACTGGCATGTCTACGTGGCCCCAGTCTGGGTGAGTATGGGTGTGTGAGTGCCACCCACGATGGGATGGCGCCTGGTCAGGGTGGGTTCCTACCTGGTGCCCAGAGCTGCTGTGATAGGCTTGGCCACTCGTGACCCTGAACTAGAATAAACAGGTTGGAAAATGAATACAAATTGTTGTCAAATAAAAATTCATAAAGTCCACAACAATCAATAAAAGATGCGGTACAAAAGCACTCAGTGAGCCTGTTGTATTTATGATCGTTTGGTTTTGAACTGCGTGGTTGTAGGATATGCTCTTTACAATGTTTGCTTTGTATACATTTATTCCTTGATTTAACCCACCACCACCACAACTGTGATTGCTCACTGATGTGCCAAAAATTGAGTAAAATAATTATCTTACTGATTTTTGTTAATCTTTGTTAAATGTATGTATGGTTCATATTTATTTCAATGTTTAACATTACAAGTGTTTTGGGTCTTTAGAAGTTTGGTCATGGTTTTGAAGACCAGAAATAGGTTATAGGAACTTAATTCTTGTTTATATCAATTAGCCCATGGGAAAATCAGTTTTGTTATATGTTGTTTGCTTAAAGTGACAGTTTCTAAGAACGTGTTGATGACACTAAGTGAGGATTTATGTATTTATTTATTCTTATTCCTCATAAGCGGAGGTCCTGAGTATTTTTCCAAGGTTGTTAATTCCCAGACATTTTCAGCATGCTTAATCATCCAGAAAGCATAGAGAGATGCAGGAAGCCATCAGTGTGCGTGGGGAGTGTCCACAGTAACCTGTGGGCTGGAAAAACAGATGAATTGTGAGACTGCAATATTATCTGCTATAGTAGTCCAGTTGAAAAGGTTAACAAAGCTAGGTGCAGTGGCTTGCACCTGTAATCCCGGCACTTTGGGAGGCCGAGGCGGTCAGATCACCTGAGGTCAGGAGTTTGAGACCAGCCTGACCAACATGGTGAAACCCCATCTTGACTAAAAATAGAAAAATTAGTCAGGCGTGGTGATGCATGCCTATAATCCCAGTTTGGGATTACTCAGGAGGCTGAGGCGGGAGAATGGCTTAAACCCCAGAAGCGGAGTTTGCAGTGAATGGAGATCACGCCACTGCACTCCAGCCTGGGTGACAGAGCCAGACTCCATCTCAAAAAAAAAAAAAAGATGGCTGGGCGCAGTGGCTCATGCCTGTAATCCAAGCACTTTGGAGGCCAAGGCGGGTGGATCACCTTAGGTCGGGAGTTCAAGACCAGCCTGACCAACATGGTGAAACCTCGTCTTAAAAAAAAAAAAGAAAGAAAAGGTTAACAAGATGGTGGGAGGTGGGGAAACTAAGAAGAGTACATTGGAAAAGCTCCTCTTTCTGCTTGAGCTATACTCGGGACATTGTGTTTTGGAATTTTCTTTCTTTTCCTTCTTCAACCTTTGTGGCAAAAGGAAGCAGTTGTGAAGAGGAAGTGAGATTGAAGTCTCTCTTGCCCTCTCAATGATCAACTCTACTCATCCAAGAAGAAATAACCATTTGAGGCAGAAGAAAGAGCAATAAGGCAGTTTTCACTTTGAGCAAAATGTGGAAGACAAACTTCAATATTTTAACATTTTAAAGAACAAATTTTTAACTCTACTTTGGGGATTTGGAGTTAGTTAATAAAGGTAAAGCTTGACATTGGTGACAAAGTTGCCATATGAAACCTAGTTTTTGAATGCTTTCATACCTTACTTTATATTGAAAAAGTCTGGAAGCATATGAATCAAAATGAGAATAGCTGTCACAGCTGAGGTATGGAGAATATATATATATTTAATATATTTAGTTGATGTATATAATATATACATGCTTGATATATTACTTTTATAATTTATATATTATATATATGTATTAGTCTGTTCTCATGCTGCTAATAAAGACATACCCAAGACTGGGTAATTTATAAAGGAAAGAGGTTTAATGGACTCACAGTTTCACATGACTGGGGAGGCCTCACAATCATGGCAGAAGGCAAGAAAGAAGCAAAGACACGTCTTACATGGCAGCAGGCAAAGAGAGCATGAGCTCTTGTGAGACTTATTCACTATCACGAGAACAGCATGGGAAAGACCCTCTCCCATGATTCAATTACCTCCTTCCCATGACATGTGGGAATTATGGGAGCTACAATTCAAGATGAGGTTTGTGTGGAGACACAGTCAAACCATATCAATATATGCAATATATACATAATTTTTGGTAGATGTATACACCTGTATATGTAGTTAATATACATCTACTTAAATAGTTTAGCTTAAAATGTTACTTATGGTGAATAGATATGAAAAACCAGGAGACGCTGATTATAAGGAGTGAGGTAGCTAATAAGCCCTGAATCCTAGTGGCCTAATAAAACAAAAGTCTGTTTCAGTCACTCGTGTACCTATGGTGTTAGAGACTTTGACACCTTGTATTTATACTGTCTGGAACAGGCAGCCTCCTTAGTCTCCCAGCAGAGGAAGAAAGACAGAATCACACGTGAACTTTTCACCACCTCAGTCCAGGAATGACTCCTCCCTTCACAGAACACTGGCCAGAACAAATCACATGTCTCTGTCTATCTACAAGGAAGTGAGATGGGGTTGCCATGGAGATCCTGAAGTATAAGATGGGATGTGCAATTGTTATTTATACTCTCTGATTACAACATGTGAGTACCTCCATAGAAAGATGCAGTTACATTTGACAGAGCTTGTTTAAAAACAGTGATCACAAGTATAATAAAATCTTTCATTTTAATAAGAAGGAAAACCTATTCCTTAGAAAGTACCAGAAAGTCAAGCTTCCATAGGAGATTTTCAAAACACTTTCCAGAGGAGCAAGATGGCTGGATAGAAGTCTCCACTGATCATCTTCTGTGTAGGAGCACCAAATTGAACAACTATCCATACACAAAAGCACCTTCATAGGAATCAAAAAGATGAGTAATCACAGTACCTGGCTTTAACTTCCTATCACTGAGAGAGGCACTGAAGAGGGTAGGAAAGACAGTCTTGAACAGTGGACACCACCTCTTCCCCATCCCCCAGCAGCAGCTGCGTGGTGTGCAAAAAAGAATCTGTCAGCTTGGGAGAAGGAGAACACAGTGATTGTGGGGCTTTGCATTGGAATTCAGTGCTGCCCTGTCACAGTGGAAAGCAACACCAGGCAGACCTCAGCTGGTGCCCATGGAGGAGCATTTAGATCAGCCCTAGCCAGAAGGGAATCACCCATCCCAGCAGTCAGAACCTGAGTTCTTGCAAACCTTGCCACCATGTACTAAAGTGCTCGTGTGGGCCTACATAAATTTGAAAGGCAGTCTAGGCCACAAGAACTGCAATTCCTCGGCAAGTGTTGGTGCTGTGCTGGGCTTGAAGCCAGTAGACTTGGGAGGCATGTGACCTAGTGAGACACCAGCCGGGGCAGCCAAGGGGGTGCGTGTGCCACCCCTCCCCTCACCCCAGGCTGCACAGCTTGCAGCTCTGGGAGAGATTCTTTCCATTTGCTTAGGAAAGGACAGGGAAGAATAAAGATGTTTCTTGCCACTTGGATACCAGCTCAGCCACAGTAGGAGAGGGCATGAAGCAGAGTACTGGGGCCCCCATTCAAGGTCCCAGCTCCTGGATGACATTTCTAGATACACCCTGAGCCAGAAGGAAACCTGCTGCCTTGAAAGGAAGAACCCAGTCCTGGGAGGATTAATCACTTGCTGACTAAAGAGCCCTTGGGCCCTAAATAATCAGCAGTGGCAGTACTTGCCACAGGCCTTGGGTGAGACTCAGAGACATGCTGGCTTCAGGTATGGCCCAGCACATTCCCAGCTGTGGTGGCCACAGGGAGAGACTTCTTCTGCTTGAGAAAATGAGAGGTAAGAGGAAAGACAATTTTGTCTTGCACCTGAGGTACCAGCTTGGCCAGAGCACCAAACGGGATCTTGGAGTCCCTGATTCTAGGCCTTGGCTCTTAGACAGCATTTCTGGACCTGCTCTGGGCCAGAAGGGAACCCACTGCCCTAAAGGGAAAGTCCAAGGCTTGGCAGCATTCACCACAAGTTGAAAAGAGACCTTGGTCCTTGAGTGAACATTGGTGGTAGCCAGGTAGTAACTGCCATGGTCTTGGGGTGGTGGTGGGTGGCTTCAGGGAGAGACTCCTCTGCCTGTGGAAAGTGGAGGGAAGAGTGGGAAGGACTTTGTCTTGTGGCTTGGATGCCACCTCAGCTGAAGTAGAATAGAGCGCCAGGTAGATTCCTAATGTTTCTGGCTCCCAAACAGCATCTCAGGAGCTGCCCAGGGCTGGTGGGAACATGCCACCCTGAAGAGAACAGAAACCTGGCTGGCTTCACCAGCTGCTGATTGTAGAGCCCTAGGTCTTTGAACAAACATAGGCAGTAGTTACAGCAGGCCTTGGGTGAGACCCAGTGCTGTTCTGGCTTTGGGTCTGACCCAGCACAGTCCCAGTATTAGTGGCCACAGGGGTGCTTGTGTCACCCCTCTCCCAGCTCCAGGCGGCTCAGCACAGACAGAGAAGCTCCATTTGTTTGGGAAGAAATAAGGGAAGAGAACAAGAATCTCTGCTGGTAATACAGAGAATTCTTCTGGATCTTTATCCAAGAACACCAAGGTGATACCTCTATGAGTCTACAAGAGTCATAGTGTTACTGGGCTTGGGATACCCTGTAATGCTGGCTGCAGTGACTAAAAACTTATAACACTCAAGTCCCTTTAAATACATGGTGTTATTAGTCCGTTTTCATACTGCTATAAGGATACTACCTGAGACTGGGTAATTTATTTAAAAAGGAGATTTCACTGACTCACAGTTCTGCATGGCTGGGGAGGTCTCAGGAAAATTACAATCATGGCAAAAGGCAAAAGGGGAAGCAAGGCACATTTTATATGGTGGCAGCAGAGAGAGAAAGTACGGGGGAAGCACCAGACACTTATCAAACAACCAGATCTCATGCGAACTCACTCACTATTATGAAAACATCATGGGGGAAACCGCCCTTGTGATACAATCCCCTCACACCAGGTCCCTCCCTCAACATGTGGGAATTACAATTCGGACTAAAATTCACAATGAAACTTAGGTGGAGACAAAACCAAACCATATCATTCCACCCTGGCCCCTCCCAAATCTCATGTCCTTTTCATCTTTCAAAACTAATCATGCCTTTCCAACAGTCCCCCAGAGTCTTCACTCATTTCAGCATTAACTTAAAAGTCCAAGCCCAAAGTCTCATATGAGAAAAGGCAAATCCCTTCTGTCTATAAGCCTGTAAAATAAAAAACAAATCAGTTACTTCCAAGATACAATGGGGTTACAGGCATTGGGTAAACATTTCCATTCCAAATGGGAGAAAGTGGCCAAAACAAAGGGGCCACAGGCCCCATGCAAGTGCAAAACCCAGTGGGGCACTCATTAAGTCTTAAAGCTCCAAAATGATCTCTCTTGACTCCATGTCTACATCTGAGGCAAGCTGATGCAAGGGGTGGGCTCCCACAGCCTTGGGCAGCTCTGCTCCTGTGGCTCTGCAGGGTATAGCCCCTGTGGCTGCTTTCACAGGATGGCATTGAGTGCCTGTGGCTTTTCCAGGTACATGGTGCAAGCTGTCAGTGGATCTACCTTTCTGGGGTCTGGAGGACAGTAGCCTTCTTCTCACAGCTCCACTAGGCAGTGCCCCAGTGGGGACTCTGTGTAGGGGCTCAAACCTCACCTTTCTCTTCTGCACTGCTGTAGTAGAGGTTATCCATGAGGGCTCTGCCCCTGCAGCAGACTTCTGCCTGGACATCCAGGTATTTCCACACATCCTCTGAAATGTAGGCAGAGGTTCCCAAAGCTCAAGTCTTATCTTCCGTGCACTCCCAAGCCCAATACCACATGGAAGCCACTGAGGCTTGGGGATTACACCCTCTGAAGCAATGACCTGAGCTGTACCTTGGCCCATTTTAGCCATGGTTGGAGCTGGCTGGAGCAGCTGAGATGCAGGGCACCAGGTTCTCAGGATGCACAGAGCAGCAGGACCCTGGGCCAGGCCCACAAAACCATTTTTCTCTCCTAATGATGGGAGGGGCTGCTGTGAAGGTCTCTGACATGCCCTGGAGACATTTTTCCCTACTGTCATGGCTACTAACATTCAGCTCCTTGTTACTTATGCAAATTTATGCAGCTCTCCAGAAAATTTTTGTTTGTTTGTTTGTTTGTTTGTTTGTTTGTTTTGAGATGAGTCTCGCTCTGTCACCCAGGCTGGAGTGCAGTGGTGTGATCTTGGCTCACTGCAACCTCTGCTTCCTGGGTTCAAGCGACTCTCCAGCCTCAGTCTCCTGAGTAGTTGGGATTCTACCACATGATCAGGCTGCAAATTTTCCAAACTTTTACTCTGCTTCCCCTTTAAACATCAGTTTCAATTTCAAACCATTTCTTTTTGAGCACATATAGTTGTATGCTTTCAGGAAAAACCAGGTCACACCTTGAATGCTTTGCTTCTTAAAAATTTCTTCTCCCAGACACCCTAAATCATCTCTTGAAAGTTCAAAGTTCCACAGATCTCTAGGGCAGGGGCAAAATGCCACCAGTCTATTTGCTAAAGCATAACAAGAGTGACTTTTGCTCCAGTTCTGAATAAGTTCCTCATTTCCATCAGAGACTATCTCTGCCTGGAATTCATTGTCCATATCAGTATCAGCATTTTGGTCAAAACCATTCAACAAGTTTCTAGGAAGTTCCAAACTTTCCCACATCTTCCTGTTTTCTTCTGAACCCTCCAAACAGTTCCAACTTCTGCCTGTTACCCAGTTCCAAAGTCATTTCCACATTTTCAAGTTATCTTTATCACAGTGCCCCAAACTCCCAGTACCAATTTTTTGTATTAGTCTGTTTTCACACTACTATAAAGATACTACCTGAGACTGGGTAATTTATAAAGAAAGGAGGTTTAACTGACTCACAGTTCTCCACAGCTGGAGAGACCTCAGGAAACTTACAATCATGGTTAAAGATGAAGGGGAAGCAAGGTGCATCTAACGGTGTCAGGAGAGAGAGAGAGTGAAGGGGGAAGCACCAGAAACTTATCTAACAACCAGATCTCGTGATAACTCACTCATTATCATGAGAACACCATGGGGAAAATTGCCCCCATGATCCAATCACCTCCCATCAATCTCTCCCTCGATATGTGGGGATTACAATTCAGATTACAATTCGAGATGAGGTTTGGGTGGGGACACAGCCAAACCATATCACATGGAAGGCCTTCCCAAGAAGAACAGGTACAAACAAGCCCAGACTGTGAAGATTACAATAAACACCTAACTCTTCAATGCTCAGACACCAACAAGCATCCACAAGTATCAAGACCACCTAGGAAAACATGACCCTCACCAAATGAACAAACAAGACACCAGGGACCAATCCCAGAGAGACAGGGATATGTGACCTTTCAGAGAATTCAAAATAGCTGTTTCGAGAAAACTCAACAAAATTCACAATAACACATAGAAGGAATTCAGAATCCCATCTGACAAATTTAACAAAGACTCAACCCCATTGGAAACAAGAAAAAAAAAACCAAATAAATAAATTTAACAAGCGATTAAAATAATTAAAAGGAATCAAGCAGAAATTCTGCAGTTGAAAAATGCAATTTACATACTGAAGAATGCATGAGTCTCTGAACAGCAAAACTGATCAAGCAGAAGAAAGAATCAGTGAGGTTGAAGAACAGCTATTTGAAAATATACACTCAAAGGAGACAAAAGAAACAAGAATAAACAACAATGACGCATGTCTATAAGATCTGGAAAATAGCCTCAGGCTGGTTATGGTGGTTCATGCCTATAATCCCAGTATTTTGGAAGGCCGAAGCAGGTGGATCACTTAAGCCCAGAAGTTTGAGACCATGCTGGCACCATGGCAAAACCCCACCTCTATAAAAAATACAAAAATTAGCAGGGTACCTGTAGTCCCAGCTACTTGGGAGGCTCAGGTGGGAGGATTACTGGAGCCCAGGAGGCAGAGGTTGCGGTGAGCCAAGATTGAGCCACTGCACTCCAGCGTGGATGACAGAGAGGAACCCTGTTTCAAAAAAAAAGAAAAAAAGCCTCAAAAGGGCAAATCAATAGGCATTAAAGAAGAGTAGAGAGACATAGGGGTACAGGGATAGAAATTTTGTTTAAAGGGATTGTAACAGAGAACTTCCCAAACCTAGAGAAACATATCAATATCCAAGTACAAGAACGTTATAGAAGACAAAAACAGATTTAACCTGAACGCATTTAATAATCAGCTCCCAAAGGTCAAAGATAAAGGAAGGATCCTAAAAGCAGCAAGAAAAAAGACACAAATAACATGCACTACAGGCACGTGCCACCATGCCCAGCTAATTTTTTTTTTTTGTATTTTTAGTAGAGACGGGGTTTCACCATGTTGACCAGGATGGTCTCGATCTCTTGACCTCGTGATCCACCCGCCTCGGCCTCCCAAAGTGCTGGGATTACAGGCGTGAGCCACCGCGCCCGGCCTGGCAGCTGACATTTTAGTGGAAACCTTACAGGCCAGGAAAGAGTGACATGACATATTTAAAATGCTGATGGGGCCAGGTGGGGTGGCTCACACCTGTAATCCTAGCACTTTGGGAAGCCGGGGCGGGTGGATCACCTGAGATCAGGAGTTCAAGACCAGCCTGGCCAACATGGTGAATCCCTATCTCTACTAAAAATACAAAAAATTAGCTGGGCATGGTGATGCATGCCTGTAATCCCAGCTACTCAGGAGGCCGAGGTAGGAGAATCACCTGAGCACAGGAGGCAGAGGTTGCAGTGAGCTAAGATAGCTCCACTGCACTCCAGCCTGGGTGACAGAGTGAGACTCCTTCTCAAAAATAAATAAATAAAAAGTAAGTAAGTATTCTGAAAAATAGAGGAGGAGGGAATGCTTCCAAACTCATTCTACAAGGCCAGTATTACCCCAATACCTAAACCATATAAGGACACATAAAAAAACTCCAGGCCAGTAGCTCTGATGAATATTTATGCAAAAATCCTCAACAAAATACTAGCAAACCAAATTTAACAACACATTAACTTACATGTCCATCAACATGAATGGACATGTAATGGATAAAGATGAATGGATAAAGAAAATGAATGGATAAAGAAAAAGTACACAATGGAGTACTATTTAGCCATAAAAATAGAATGAGATTCTATCACTTGCAACAACATGGATGGAACTCACGGTCATCATATTAAGTGAAATACACCAAGCACAGAAATGGAAACTTCGTATGTTCTCACTTATTTGTAGAAGCTAAAAATTAAAACAATTGAACTCATGGAGACAGAGAGTAGAATGACAGTTACCAGAGGCTTGGAAGGGTAATGTGGAAGGGGGAAGTTGAGATGGTTAATGCGTAAAAAAATATAGTTAGAATGAGTAAGATCTAGTATTTCATAGCACAACAGAGTGACTACAGTCAATAATCATTTATTGTACATTTAAAAATAACTGAAAGGGTATAATTGGATTGTTTCTAACACAAAGAAAGGACAAATACTTGAGGTGATGGATACCCCATTTATCCTGATGTGATTATTATGCATTGTATGCTTGTATCAAAATAGCTCATGTACCCCACAAATATGTAAATCTACTATGTACCCACAAAAATTAAAAAATTAAAAAACACTTATCAGAATGCTTACTTTTGTACATGTAAACTGTATACAAAATATAGGACTTTTGGCCAGGTGTGGTGGCTCACACTTGTAATCTCAGCACTTTGGGAGGCCAAAGCAGGAGGATCACTTGAGGTCAGGAGTTCGAGACCAGCCTGGCCAACATGATGAAACCCCATCTCTACTAAAAATACAAAAATTAGCCAGGGGTGGTGGCATATGTCTGTAGTCCCAGCTACTCAGGAGGCTGAGGCAGGAGAATCACTTGAAACTGGGAAGCGGAGGCTGCAGTGAGCCAAGATCGCACTACTACACTTTAGCCTGGGCAACAGAGTGAGACTCTGTCTGAAGAAAAAAAAAAAAGATTTTCACTTTTGCCCTGTGTTAAAAAAGCCACATATCAATAGCTGAACTAAATTATTACTAATATGTATGAGTGGGGGAAATTTGTTTTAACAAAAGATAATTATCAATTTCCTAACTCACTGCTTTATTCAGTAAGAATCTAGAGTCCAGGGCTTGATTAGGGGATGAAGAGGACAAGTAAGAAGTACTTGAACAACTTAATCAATTTACTATAAACAGGGCCAGGGGATCAACTGATATTTGACAAAGGGGCAAAGGCAACACAATGGAGCAAAGATAGTCTTTTTAACAAATGGTGCTGGAACATCCACATCCAAGAAAAATGAATCTAGACACAGAGCTTGTGCTCTCCACAAAGTTAACTCAAAATGGAACACAAACATAAATGTAAAATGCAAAACTATAGACCTCCTAGGAGATAACATAGGAAAATATCTAGATGACCGTGGGTTTGGGTGATGACTTTTTAGATACAACACCAAAGGCATGATTCATTAAAGGAAGAATTGATAAATTGGACTTCATTAAAAGTAAACATTTCTGTTCTGCAAAAGACACTGTCAAGAGAATGAATACACAAGCCACAGACTGGGAGAAAATATTTGCAAAAGACATATCTGATAAAGGACCATTATCCAAAATATATGAAGAACTCTTAAACTCAACAAAAAGAAAAGAAACAACCAGATTTAAAATGGGCCAAAGATCTTAACAGACACCTCACCAAAGAGAGACAAATGGTAAGTAAACATGAAAAGATGCTCCACATATGTCATCAGGGAAATGCAAATTAAAACAACAATAAGATAGCATTATTACATAACTATTAGAATGGCCCAAATTCAGAACACTGACAACACTAAATGCTGGCAAAGATGTGGAGCAAGAGAAACTCTCATTCATTGCTGGTAGAAATGCAAAATGTTGCGGCCACTTTGGAAGACAGTTTGGCATTCCTTACAAAACTAAATATACTCTTACCATACACTCCAGCAATCATGCTCCTTGTATTTACTTAAAGGAGCCGAAGATGTGTGACCAAACAAAAACCCGCACAAAGATGTTTATCGCAGCTTTATTCACAATTGCCAAAACCTGGAAGCAACCAAGATGTCTTTCAAGTAGGTGAGTGGATAAACCATGATACATCCAGACATTGGAATATTATTCAGTGTTAAAAAGAAATTAGCTATCTAGCCAGAAAAAGATATGGAGATCGCTTTTGTTAATTGGACTATGAAAAAAAAATACAGAGAAAATTAAATGCATATTACTAAGTGAAAGAAGCCAATCTGAAAAGGCTACATACTGTAGATTCCGACTATATGACATTCTGGAAAAGACAAAACTATGGAGACAGTAAAAATATCAGTGGTTGCAAGGGGTTAAGAGAGATGAAGGGATGAACTGTCAGAACCTAGAGGATTTTTAGGTCAGTGAAACTATTCTGTATGATACTATAATGGTGAATGGTGAATATGTGTTACTATACATTTGCCCAGACCCATAGAATGTACACTAGAGGCAGCTCTAAGGTAAACTATGATCTATGCATGATAATCATGTATCAAGTGTAAGTTCATCAATTGTAGGAAATATGCCACTCTGGTGGGGACTGTTGATAATGTGGGAGTCTATGCATGTTGAGGGGAAAGGAGTATGGGAAATATTTGTACCTCCCTCTAAATTTGCTCTGAATCTAAAACTGCATTAAAAAAATAAAGTCTGTTTTAAAAAGGGCAGGGGATGCTAGAAGAAAAGAAATGAGAAGATCTGGAAGGTGATAAAGGAGGAAGAAAAAGATGACAGCTGGCTCTAAATGAGTTTTGGAGAGAGGATGGAAGGTTTTGGATAGCGGATTTCTGCCACATGCGTAAGATGTTGACGTTAGGGATGGGAAGAGAGGGAAAAATGGTGGGGGGAAGATTTACAAAAGTTTTCCCATGTAATATAAATAGAACCTCCCTTTGGAGTTTAAAAAATATTTTACTAAAATTAAAATTAAGATGATTTATTAAAATTTAAATTACTTTTGAAATTGTTTCTTGAATGTTGAACTGTTTTCTCTGAAAACAGCACACTATGTTATGACTGGGCCATGGTACAGCTCAGCTTTATGTGGGTTATATATACAATCATCATTTAAAAAGATAATTTATGAAGATCTCTACTTTGCTCAGTTCTAGAGGAGTGGGCAGTATTGCATAGTTGTTAATAGCCTGTGCCACACTGCTTCCCTGAGAATTAAGGAAATCCTTTTATAAACTTATAAACCTATACTTTATGTCAATACTCATTCAAATGACAGATTCAACTACCAGAAATCCAGTGGTTTTCTCTGATTAAAGCACCTTGTGGTTCCTTTCTCTTTCTTCATTCATCTTTTCTCTTCCTCTCCTGAAATAAAATCTCAAAATAGTTGTAACTGTGAATCAGGTTGCAAAAGCAGGCAGAAAATTTTACTATAAATAAATGTGGGGTTAAAATTTATGTTAAATCGGGCCAGGAGCTGTGGCTGAAGCCTGTAATCCCAGCATTTTGGGAGGCCGAGGCAGGTGAATCACCTGAGGTTAGGGGTTCAAGACTAGCCTGGACACCATGGTGAAACCTTGTCTCTACTAAAAATGCAAAAATTAGCCAAGCGTGGTGGCACACGCCTGTAATCCCAGCTACTTGGGAGACTGAGGCAGGAGAATTGCTTGAACCCGGGAGGCGGAGGTTGCAGTGAGATGAGATCCCACCATTGCACTCTAGCCTGGGCGACAGAATGAGACTCCATCTCAAAAAAAAAAAATATGTTCAATGATGCAAATTACATTCTAGATTATGTAGGGAAAATGTATATTACCATGCTGATGAGAGCATGGCATATTCAATGTGACTTTTTAATATGAGTGTCGATTTTGACATTACCAGGTGTCATGCACTTAAGTCATCTTACACAAATGAAAACCATTATCAGAAATATTACCTACCTTATAAAATTCTTATACCTTCTACATTCTTGTCTAATTCAGTCTTACACAGCCCATCTAAAATGACTGTTTTCCATGGTATTTCTTTTCTGTTTAAAATGTCTGTGGCTAATACCTTGATAGCAATGAGCTTATCTAGTGCCCAGATCTTAGACTGTAGAAATTATATCCCACTATAAAAAACCAGGGCTCCTTGGAGAAATAGATGATTCTAGGCTGGAGTAGGGGAAGTATAAGGGGAACTTGGACTATCTTGTGGCACAAAATATGGAAGTACAGTCTAAGTTCTCACTTAAACTCATTGATACTTCTTGGAAACTGCAATTTCAAGTGAAATGGTATGAAGTAGGTCCTCAAATAACATTGTTTCATTATAACATTGATAAGGAAGGAATATGGGTTTCTTTATACTTTGTTTCACTTCAAGTCACAGTTTCCAAGAACCTCTTGAAGGCTTTAAGTGAGGACTTTCTGTACAAAAACAAAACTGATAAAGTCATGCCAAAAGAAGGCAGAAGCCCGCTTCAAATGGCTCTCACTTGCTAAATATGGGATAGTTTTGAGTATTAAAATAAATAATGACTGGAACAGATCATAACACATTAAATAAAGAATTCAAACCAGCCCTATTCTTAAAAAAAATTAAGGGGTGGGGAGGAGAAGAAGGGAAGTTGTTTACAGAAGAAGGCCAACTAATTAATGTAGGATTGTTAGAAAACCAACATTGTGCAATCTCCATTGTAATAATTGATTCAGGCAAGAATCATCAATAGATGTAAAATCTAGGTATTTCTATAATGGAGAGGTCTGGCGGACACCATTTAAACCAAATGATCAATTTAATGTCACTAATAATGGGAAAAATTGACATCACATGCCCTCTGATGTGATGCACTAAGGACACAGATCATACATGAAGTATTCCTGCCCCCTCCTCCCAAAAAAGATTCTAATCATTAGTAAATAATCAAACCAAATTCAGGAACACTATGCAAAACAGCTGACCTGGACTATTCAAAAATGTCAATGTCATGAAAGGTTAAAAAAAAAAAAAAAAAAGCTCAGGGATAATCTTTAAAAGAAAGGGAAGAGGGCTGGGCACAGTGACTCACACCTGCAACCCCAGCACTTTAGGAGGCTGAGGCAGGGGAAGGCCTGATGTCAGGAGTTTGAGACCTGCCTGGCAACATGGTGAAACACCATTTCTACTAAAAATATGAAAATTAGCTGGGCATGCTGGTGTATGCCTGTAATCCCAGCTACTTGGGAGGCTGAGGCAGGATAATTACTTGAACCCAGGTGGTGGACGCTGCAGTGAGCCAAGATGGCACCACTGCACTTGAGCCTACAACAGAGTGAGACGCCATCTAAAAAAAAAAAAAAAAAAAAAAAAGAGAGAGATTTAACAACTAACTGTAATGATCTCTAATTGGATCTGGATTTCAGAAAAACAATATAAAGGACACTATTGTTATTAGTAATTATTCTTATTGTTACAAGAAATATGAATGAGGAATGCTTATAACAGTATAGTATCAATGTTTAATTTCCTGAATGTGATAAATGTATTATAGTTATGTAGAGGAATGTCTTTCTCAGTATGTATGGGTAAAATGTCAAGATGTCTGAAACTTATGTTTAAGTCTCTCAGATCTTTCACAAAAAAAGTATGCATTTACACAAAAACAGAAACAGTTAAATAGAGAGAAAACAAATTGGCAAAATGTGAATAATTGGTGAATCTAGGTAAAGAGTATGTGGGTGTTCATTGTGTAGTTTTATCACTTTTCCATAGGATTAAAAATTTTCAATATAAAGAAGTAGAATAAAGAAAATTATGTGAAAAATGAAAGTTTCTTAAAAGATGTTGAGCCAAAAATGTAAGAGGCAAAGCTGAAATGGGCAAAGTTAGAAGTAGAATATGGACAGGAAGTCCATGCCTATGACTTCTCACAGCCTTATTCCTGTAAGTCCACCCTGCTGTCTCTGAACATTCTATCATATGCCACATATTCTTCAAATCAGGAAGTAAACACTCTTCCATAACGTTAGGGTCAGAAGCTCCTAATCTTAGGTCACAAGAAAAGATGTATGAGAAATTCAATGCTCTGTAGCTTAAACTGTTTCATGTCTTCTTCCTTACAGACATGGTCTCCAGATGCTTCTTGCTGAAGGGCTGACTGCCTTTTATTTTCCTTGGCTGTAGGTTTGTCATAGGGATAGCACAGTGCCCACAGTCCGAAAGGAGAGCTAGATGCCAGCCCCTCCAGGCATTTAAAAATACATTTTTGAAAGTCAGAGACAAAATTTCTGACCTGGTTTATAATGCTTCCTTCCTCTAATATTTATGTGAAACTTCCTTTTCCCGGGCATATTCTGCGTGACTCCTCTCTCCTCCCTGGTGATTTTCCTCTATCCTGGTGACCCAGGTGAAGGCCACTGTTGGTTCTTTATGTGTGTGACTAATGAGCATGTGCGTGTACTCCCTTCTCCTTCCTTTATTATTTATTCATCCATGGCAATTACTTATTTATGTAGGTCACTTTATTTTAAAATGATACTTTTACAAATGCTGAAGCAGATGAGCATTTATACTCTAAAGGACAGGAGAGATGAACAAGAGACACAAAATATACCACAGAGAGCTGGATTAGGAAAGAAAAAGAAACACAGGAATCTCATCTTTTATTTTTTATTGTATATATTTAAGATGTACAACATGTTTTGGTATACATATATATAGTGAAATGATGACTACAGTCAAACAAATTTACATGTCCATTACCTTCCATAGTTACATTTTGGTGTGTGGTGTTAAAAGAAAAACCTTAGACAAATTAAGTTTAACAGAGTTTAATTGATCAAAGAACTATTCACAATTCAGGAAGCCAGAATAGGTTCAGAGAGTCTCCAGTGCTCTGAATGTGTGGAAGAAGATTTACGGGCAGTAAAAAGAAAGTGAGATACAGAAACAGCCAGATTGGTTACACACATGGTTTGAACAGTTGGCTGCCTGTGATTAGCCAAAACTCGATGGTTGGCACCGGAGTAGGTTATAGTTTGTTTACACATCCAGTTAGGTTACAGGTCACTCTGTGAGGAGAAGCCTTTAGGCTGAACTTAAAATTTATCAGGAGGCAGCTTTAGGCTAAACTTAATTTAACAGCAGTAATTTCTTCTCTATTATCATCTGCCTTTTTTTCATTTTAGGAGTTGTCTTAATCTCATGTTTTCATTGGTTCTTTATTAAATAACTTTGTGATGGTTTTGGACTCTACTACTTTGAAAGTGAAGTAAAGTTTGTTTGCTGTGTTCAAGGAACCACAATGGCTATAGTCTTCACTTTAGCTAGCCTGGCCAAATTGAAGACTGGTGTGCGAGAGTTATGGCTCAAGACTTAACCAGGCTCATGACTGCTCAATCAATCTTAACCGAGCACTTCATTTTTCAGGTACTATGTTTGGAAGTGGAGGGAGAGATTGACTGAGACACCGTGCCCTAACTCACTGGTTCAAAATATTCCATGTAAGGTTCACACCAGCATCATCTGAGGAAGGGCATTGCAGATAAGACGATGCCACCACAGGGATGTCAGTGCATTCGTTAGGAATTGTGTTCGCTGCTAGCAATCACCACTAAATAAAGAATGGCTTATTTCCTCTATCCTGATGTCCCAGCTGAATGCCACTGTTGGTTCAGTGAGCAAGAGGTAAATAGTTTTTGACCATTGTAGAGCAGGACGATAATATTAGTAAGAGGTGCTCAGAAAGCAATGTAGTAGGCTGGGCATGGTGGCTCACACCTGTAATCTCAGCACTTTGGGAGGCTCGAGTCTGGTGGATCATACAAGGTCAGGAGTTCGAGACCAGCCTGGTCAACATGGTGAAACGCCATCTCTACTAAAAATACAAAAATTAGCTGGGAGGTTATTTTTTGTCTTTTGAAGACAGAGGTAGGCAATCCAGTGGTGGCATGCCAAGCCCATGAAGTTGTCCAAGTCCCATACTCCTTCTATTTCACTTTGTTTTTCTTAGCACACAACTTCCACTCTAAAGTTTGCCAAATGGTTGCCAGATGACCACTGCAACTCCAGCCATCATGTCTCCATTCCAGGCTGAAGGAAAGAGGAAGAGAGAAGAGAGAAGAGGCAAAAGGATGTTTGCCAGGTGAGTCAACCTCCTTTTAAAAGAGCTTTCCCAGAACCTCCACCCAAAACTTCTGCTTACATACCATTAAGTAGCACTTAGTCATAGGGCCATGTATATCTGTAAGAGAAGTTCTCAACAAAATAAGAGCTCTGCCAGTACTGAGTCATTTGCAAGTACAAGTTCAGGTACTTATTATATTGGCTTACCTGTCTTCTCATTTGGGCCCTGGTACTTTTAAAGTTAACTTTGCTGGGTTTTTTTCATCACCCAATTGTTTAAAACAATCATCATTTTACACTTAAAATGCATAACTGTTAAAATTCTGACCAAAGAAGAGGGATAGTTCAGCAAACACATTGAAAAAGCAGGGTGGATTAATGCTAGGAAGAGGAGAAGAAAATCTCATAGACTTCTGCTGCCCCCACTCAGTGGTATAAAAGATTCTTAGGTTTGTTTTTTTTAAAAATTACTGATCTATATTAACAAATTGCTTTGCATAAAGGTTATGTCATTGTATACTGTTACTAGCACTTTATAAGTAACAGGCTTGCATCATTTTCAAGAACTTTATGTTCAAAACTCATTGAACACCTCATAAACTCACTACTTTGCTGTTTTTTTTTTTGAGATGGAGCCTCATTCTGTTGCCCAGTGGTACGATCTCAGCTCACTGCAACCTCCACTTCCCAGGTTCAAGCTATTCTCCTGCCTCAGCCTCCTGAGTAGCTAAGCTTACAGATGCATGCCACCACACCCAGCTAATTTTTGTATTTTTTTGTAGAGACTGGGTTTCACCATGTTGGCCAGGCTGGTCTCGAACTCCTAAGCTCAGATGATCCACTTGCCTTGGCCTCCTGCCTACCTCAGCCTCCCACCCGCCTCAGCCTCCCAGAGTGCTGGGATTACAGGCGTGAGCCACCATGCCCGGCCCACTATATTGCTTTCTGAGCACCTCTTACTAGTATTATTGCCCTGCTCTACAATTGTCCAAAACTATTTACCTCTTGCTCAGTTATCCTAATGTTTGCTTGTTGCTGTGGTGTGTCATTGCCTGATTTCATAAACATTCTTCCTTCTTTTAAAGAAACTTTAATTGATTGAGCCCAGGAGGTCAAGGCTGCAGTGAGTCATGATTACGCCACTGCACTCCGGCCTTGGTGACAGAGCAAGGCCCTGTCCTCTCCCCTCCTTCTCCTCAAACATTTATAACGACTATACAATTCACCCATTTAAAGTGTACAATTTGATGGCTTTTAGTATATTAAAAGTTTTGCAACCATCACCACAATTTTAGAACCATTTTATCACAGCAGAAAGAAACTGTACTAATTAGCAGTCACTCATTTATCCTCCAAAACCACAAGCCCTAGGCGATCACTAATCTACTTTCTGTCTCTATAGATTTGCCTATCCAGGACATTTTATATAAATGGAATCAATACAGTATGTGATCTTCTGCAACTGGCTTCTTTCACTTAGCATAATCTTTTCAAGGTTCATGCATACTATAGCATGTATGATACTTCATTCCTTTTTTAATGCCTAATATTCTATTTTGTGATATGTTAATATTAATATCACATTTGGCAATTCAATGGAGAAAGAATAGACTATTCAACAGATGGTATTAAAATAACTGTTCATCTATATAAAAAAAAAGTCACCTTGGATCTAAACGTCATCTCTTTTCCAAAAATTAACTCAAAATTGATTCCACATCTAAATGTAAAACATAAAACTGTAAACCTTTTAGAAAGAAGCAGAGGAGAAAATCATCATCATCAGTTGTTCGCAAAGATTTCTTAGACACGACACCAAAAGTATGATCCATTTTTTAAAAAAGAACTTGTGTCCAGTCCAGGGAATACAAAGAACCCTCAAAACCAAACAGTAAGAAAACAAACAGCCCAATTTTAAAAATGGGTAAAGACTAAAAATGCAACCCAGCAATCACACTCCTAGGTATTTATCCCAGGGAAATAAAAATTTATGTCCATACAAACCTGTACACAGATGATCATAGCAACATTATTTGCAATGTCCAAAACCTTGAAACAACCAAAATGTTCCTCTCTAGTTGACTAACCACACTGTGGTATATCCATATCGTAGACTACTCAGCAATAAAAAGCAATGAATTATTAATATATGCAACAACTTGGATGGTTCTCAAGGGTATTCCGCTGTCTACTGAGCCAAAAAAAGCCAACCTCAAAATATCACATACTATATGATTCTGTTTATATAATATTCTCAAAGTAACACAATAATAAAGATGGAAAACAGACTACTGATTACCAGGAGTTAGGGATGTTTGGGGGAAGGTGCATGGGTGTGACTATAAAGTGATAGCACAAAAGAGATATTTGTGGTGATGGAATAGTTTCTGCATCTTGTTTGTGGGGTTGATTACACAAGTCACAAGTGACAATATGGTATAAAACTATACACACACATCATACTAATGTCTTTTTTTTTGAGATGGAGTCTCACTCTGTCACCTAGGCTGGAGTACAGTGGCATGATCTCAGCTCATTGCAACCTCCACCTCCCGGGTTCAAGTGATTCTCTTGCCTCAGCCTTTCAAGTAGCTGGGACTACAGACAGGCACCATCACAGTATGTTGGCCAGGCTGGTCTTGAATTCCTGACCTCTGGGTGATCCACCCGCCTTGACCTCCCATAGTGTTGGGATTACAGGCATGAGCCACCATGCCTGGCCCTCATCATACCTAATGTCAATTCCTGGTTTTGATATTATGCCATAGTTATGTAAGATGTAACTATTGGGTGAAACTGGGTAAAGGGTATATGGGACCTCTCTGTACTATCTTTGCAACTTCCTGTTAATTTATAACTATTCCATAAAAAAAAAAAAAAGGTTTCTAATGGCAAAAGAACAGAACAAAGAGGACATACAGATGGCAAATAAGCCCATGAAAAGACAATCATCATCATCAGCTATCATTAGAGAAATGCCAGTTAAAGCCATGATGAGATACCACTACATACCTATTAGAATGGCTAAAATAAAAATCACTGGCAATGCCAACAATGCGTTGTTGGTTGGAATGCCAACTGATACAGACACTCTGAAAAACAGTTGGCAGTTTTTTAGAAAATTAAACATAGACTTAGCATATGGCTTAGCAATCTCACTCCTAGGTATTTACCCTAGAGAAATGAAAACTTACATTCATCCCCAAATCAGTATATAAATGTTCAACAGCAGCTGTATTCATAAATGACAAAACTGGGAAAAACCCAAATGTCCCTGAACTGGTGAATAGATAAACAAATGGTGATACATTAAAGCAATGGAATTGTATTCAGCAATGAAAAGGAAAGGACTATTGATGCATGCAATAATATGGATGAATTTCAAAGGCATAGTGCTCAAATATCTCAAAAGGGCTGGGTGCAGTGGCTCACGGCTGTAATCCCAGCAATTTGGAAGGCTGAGGGGGGCGGATCACCTGAGGTCAGGAGTTTGAGACCAGCCTGGCCAACATGGTGAAACCGTGTCTCTTTTAAAAATACAAAAAAATTTAGCTGGGCGTGGTGGCACATGCCTGTAATCCTAGCTACTCAGGAGGATGAGGCTGGAGAATCACTTGAATCAGGGAGGCGGAGGTTGTAGTGAGTCAAGATCCCGCAACTGTACTTCAGCCTGGGTAACAGAGTGAGACTCTGTCTCAAAAACAGAACAGAACACAACAGAACAAAACAAAACACCCTCAAAAAGCTACCTGCTATATAATTCCATTTATAAATGGAATATATATGCTATGTTTGAAAAGACAAAACTACAGTGACAGAAAACAGATCAGTGATGTGATTTCCAAGGATTAGTGGTTGGGGAAAGGTGTGATAATAAAGCAGGAGACAAACTTTTTCTGAAGAGGTCCAGATAGTAAATAGTTCGGGCTTTGTGGGCCACATATGGTCTCTGTCACATATTCTTTACTTTTGTTTCTTGTTTTTGTTCTTTTTACAACACCGGAAAAATGTAAAAATGATTCTTAGTTTCTGGGCCTCAGAAAACAGGCCATGGACCAGATTTGACTCAGGTGTAGTTTGCCAACTCCTGTGACAATGATAGAGTTTGAGGGAGTTGGCAGTGTGGGGAATAAGTGATATAATTGTTCTATATCCTGACTGTGGCATGGTTACAGGAATCTATAAATGTGTTAAAATTCACAGGAGTGTATGCACACAAAAACATCAATAAGATTGTATGTTAATTAGAAAGAAAAATTAACCTATCAGATCAGTTCATCTCTGTCACAAGAGATATCAAATTGCCTTTTCCCTAAGATACAAAGATAAAGAAATCTTTTAAAAGATATGGCTTCTAGCCAGGTGTGGTGGCGTGTATCTATAGTCCCAGCTACACTGGAGGCTGAGGTAGGAGGATCACTTGAAGCCAGGACTTTGAGGCTGCAGTGGGCCATGATGGGACCTGTGAATAGCCACTGCATTCCAGCCTGAGTGACATAGTAAGAATCCCATTGCTAAAGAAATAAATACATAAAATAAATGAAAGATATGGCTTCTATTCATTCTATTTATAAAGTTGTTTACTGCAGTAATTCCCTTGTTTAAAATGGTAGGCTCGTGTGAATGAGATAATGAACTCAGTTGTAACTTATTAGGTTATGATGATGACAACTGTTTCTTTGAGGACAGGAAAAGCAAGTGTTAATTATTCTCTATAACAAAGAGATAAATGTATTTATCACTTACAGTAATGTCCAGTTTATTTGCTGAGCAATGATCATTTAAGCTCAAAGCAGTATGTGAGTTTCAGCCTTGAAATAGCAATTCAATCTGTATTATTTTCAAATAAGGTACCTTTTAAGCATTAGAAATTATAACTTGTGTTATAGAGAATATGCCCTTTCTTAAGTTTTGCAAACTACAGGAGAGAATCTGACATTTAGTGGAATGCTCCAGATAAGAGGGTCACTGTGTGATAGCAGCTTCACTTTCCCTCAGGCCTTGGTTACTGTCAGAGAGAATACGCAGCATATTGTATAAAAACATCAAGAGAACTGACTTTTGTTGTCTGACCAAATGAATATGTAATGCTTCCCTAAAAATATCCTTTAAGAAATGAAAAATATTTCATTTTTTATAGAGATTCTCAGTCATGGGTTTATTTCAGGAATAGGGATGCTTTAGGAGATTTACATGACCTAACCCCAGAATCACTGACCTGGTGAGCTCTGTGAAAAACAGTGTAGAACCCTCCACCTAGGCAGTCTTTCAAACTAGTATATTTATGAAGCATATACTTGAGATAAACACGTGATGAATGATGCAACTCTATCCCTACATTTTACTCTGGATATAAACGGATTTCAAAAATAAGCATAAAACATGAAGCATGAAAGGACAATGTATTTCTGTGTCCCCATGGAATAGTGGCATGCCAATGGCTAGCTTGTCATTTCTCTCTGTATTTCTTTTTTTTTTTTTTTTTTTTTCAGACAGAGTTTCGTTCTTGTTACCCAGGCTGGAGTGCAATGGCGCGATCTCGGCTCACCGCAACCTCCGCCTCCTGGGTTCAGGCAATTCTCCTGCCTCAGCCTCCTGAGTAGCTGGGATTACAGGCACGTGCCACCATGCCCAGCTAATTTTTTGTATTTTTAGTAGAGACGGGGTTTCACCGTGTTGACCAGGATGGTCTCGATCTCTTGACCTCGTGATCCACCCGCCTCGGCCTCCCAAAGTGCTGGGATTACAAGGTTGAGCCACCGCGCCCGGCCCTCTCTGTATTTCTTTAGGCACTATCTTTTTTCATCATCCCCAAGTGCTGCCCCACACTCCAAACTAAGTGGTTGTGCTTATATGACAGACTTTTTTTTTCTCTTTATGCCCATAAAATATGTTTGTGCAGCAAAAATTTACTGAGCACCTGCTATGTGCCAGGTAACAGCCTGTTCCTGGGATAAGCAAATGAAACAAACAGAAGTACCTGCCTTCATAGAGCTTGCATTCTAGTGGGGGCAGATAGACAACAAACAATGAATATGATAAATAAGTAAATTATATAGTATGTTAGATACATTTGGATTCCCTAATGTATTAGGCTGTTTTTGTGTCACTATAAAGACATACCTGAGGCTGGATAATTTATAAAGAAAAGAGGTTTAATTGGCTCATGGTTCTACAGGCTGTTTGAGGAGCATGGTGCCAAGATCTGCTCTGGATGAGGGCCTCAGGGAGCTTACAATTGTGGCGGAAGGTGAAGGGGGAGCCAGTGTTATACAACGAGAGCAGGAGTGGTGGTGGGGAGGTGTCACATACTTTTAGACAACCAGATCTCACATGAACTGAGAACTCACTTATCACCAAGGGAATGGAGCTGACCCATAAATAACGGATCCACCCCCATGATCTAATCACCTCCCACCAGGCCCCACCTCCAATACTGGAAATCACATTTCAACAGATTTAGAGGGGACAAATATCCAAACCATGTCACCTAAGGTAACTAGTTAGCTGTCTTTGCTAAATTGCTGATAAGTTATTACATATCCTCTCTCTCTTTTGCATCATCAGTTTTTACCCTCTCTACTGGACTATTCCATCAGTGTACCCACAAAGAAGCTATTATATCTCTAACCTTAAACGGATGCTGATATGGTTTGGCTGTGCCCTACCCAAGTTTCATCTTCAATTGTAGTTCCCATAATCCCCAAGTGTTTTGGGAAGGACCCAGTGAAAGGTAATTGAATCATGGGGGTGGTTACCCTCATGCTGTTCTTGTGATAGTGAGTGAGTTCTCACGAGTTCTGATGGTTTTATAAGGGGCTTTTTCCACTTTTGCTCGGCACTTCTCTTTCTTGCCACCATGTAAAGAAGGATGTTTTTGCTTCCCCTTCTGATATGATTGTAAGTTTCCTGAGGCCTCCCCAGCCATGCTGAGCTGTGAGTTAATTAAACCTCTTTCCTTTATAAATTACCCAGTCTCCAGTATGTCTTTATTAGCAGCATTACAACAGACTAATACAAATGCCCTCTCTTGATTCATTCTGTTCTCATCACAGCAGTCAGGCTGATTGTGTTAAAATCATAAGTCAGATGATGATACTCCTCCAAACCTTCCCATATCTTTCCATTCCACTCACTGTCAAGTTCTAAGACCTTGCAATGGGCTGAGCATCAGCTGCCCTCAAGTACCTGTCTGATGTCATCACTCCAGGCAACTGGCCTGTTTGTAATTCATCCGACACACTAGACAAACTCCTGTCTCAAGATTTTGGCATTTACTCTTCCTAGAATGCTCTTTATCCAGAATACCCTCGTGTCCTTCAGTTATTACCTAATGTCACCTTTGTATTAATATCCATACCACCACCACTGCCACTCCTGCCCAAACATCCTATTTCCCTTCTTGGCTTTATTGTTTTCTCTTTAGTACTTAACATTATTGACATAGCTCTTTTTCTATCTATATCTATATTCTATAACTTTACTTATTTATCCTGTTTCGATCGGCTTTTCCTACAAGAATATAATCTTATGCAGGTAGGAATTTTTGCCCATTTTATTTAGTCTCAGTATTTAGAATCATCCCTGACATATAGTAGATGCTAAATAAATATTTTAAATGAATCATATTGCCTAATCTAATTGTGTTTCAACAGGGAGCTGTTGGCTGACTATTATGCTTTAAGGACTATAATGGCCACTAGGCAAATTTTTAAAAAATTATTATTATTTTTAAGTTCCAGGGTACATGTGCAGGATGTGCAGGTTTGTTACATAGGTAAACGTGTGCCATAGTGGTTTGCTGCATCTATCAACCCATCACCTAGGAATTAAACCCAGCATGCATTAGCTATTTTTCCAAATGCTCTCCCTCCCCCCAATCCAGCCTCTGACAGGCCCCCAGTGTATTGTTCCCCTCCCTGTGTCCATGTGTTCTCATTGTTCAGTTCCCAGTTATGAGTGAGAACACATGGTATTTTGTTTTTGTTTTGAAATAGTCTCGCTGTCGCCCAGGCTGGAGTGTAGTGGTGCAATTTCAGCTCAAGGCAAACTCCGCCTCCCATGTTCAAGTGATTCTACTGCCTCAGCCTCCTAAGGAGCTGAGACTACAGGCGTGTGCCACCATGCCCAGCTAACTTTTATATTTTAGTAGAGATGGGGTTTCACCATGTTGGGCAGGCTGTTCTCGAACTCCTGATCTAGGGGGATCCATCCGCCTCAGCCTCCCAAAGTGCTGGGATTACAGGCATGAGCCACTGTACCTGGCCAGCAAATATTTTCAACAAGTTATTTCTTCCACATCCTTCAGTCCAGGCCTTTGAACAGCATCAATGGGTACAACTCTGAACAATAAAATATAACACTGTCAGATCCTCATTCAAAGTATTTAAAGGAGTTGTGAATGTGTGCTCCTCCTTCTTCAGACTGTAAATTTGATAATGTGGGGTTTTGTATATTTTATTCTTAGGTATGTATTATTCTTTCTCCTCTCAGTAATTTCTTTATGATCTGTTTCCTTTCTTGTTTCATTCCCCTCCTTCACCAGTTCTCCACCCTAAAAATTTGGGAGACAGGATATCCAGAAAAACAAATCTTTTACTGTAATCTCTCTTTCAATGTTATCTCAATTTTGAATAGATTTAAGTAAAATAAGCTAATTATTTCTTAGATACAGATATTAGTAGGCATACAATTTTATTCATCTAACTCTGCTAACTATAAATCTCTCTCTGTTGACAACATGTACAATTTAAGTTGGAAGGATAAAAAAAGAAGCAGGGGAGGCTTCTGGAACTAGCAACTGTGTTCGTCAAATATCAGAATTGCTTGATGGTGTTAATGAGGTGCTTGCCCATTAATTTTAAGTTTGATTTTCAATTTATTTTGACATCATCACTCTGCAATGTATTTTTAATTTTCCTTATTAAAACTTTTAATTAGTCTTCCCAAAATTTTAAAGCATAACCAGCTATTATTGTATTTAATTAGAGTATTCTAGGTAGTCAGAAAGATATTTGAAAATAAGTTGATTCAAAAATTAAGATTTAGCAACAGTAAATCATACGTGTAACCTCTCCCTGCTGCTTGGGAGGCTGAGGCAGGAGGATCACTTGAGGCCAGGAGTTCAAGACCAGCCTGGGCAACATAGTGAGACCTCATCTCTATTTTTTTTTTCTTAGCTAAGTGTGGTGCCATGTGCCTGTAGTCTTAGCTATTCGGGAGGCTGGGGTGGGAGGATTGACTGAGTCTAGGAGTTCCAAGCTGCAGTGAGCTATGATTGTACCACTGTACCCCAGCCTGGGCAACATAGTGAGACCCTGTCTCTAAATATGTATATATAAATAAACAAAAGTTAAGATTTGCTTTCTAATGCATTTACATTAAAATATTTGATAAGTATGTTAGTTTGCTTCTGTGACTCCTAAATAAACTATAATGACTTGAGAAGTGTATCTACTACTTTTTTTTTTAATTCATCATGGAAGCTCAGTGTTCAAGACAAATGTTGTTAGTCCTTATTTTTTTGGTTACTGTAATTTTTAAAAAGTTATTCTCAGCTAATGAATTGAAGTTACGCTTCCACATTTGGACATCATTACATTACTAAGAGTACTAGGACTTTTTTTTTTTTTTTTTCTTTTCTTCTTTGAGACAGAGTCTTGCTCTGTCACCTGGGCTGGAGTGCAGTGGCACGATTGCAGCTCACTGAAATCTCTGCCTCCTGGATTCAAGCAATTCTCCTACCTCAGCCTCCCAAGTAGCTAGAACTACAGGCACATGTCACCATGGCTGGCTATTTTTTTTTGTATTTTTAGAAGAGACGGGGTTTCACCCTGTTAGCCAGGATGGTGTCAATCTCCTGACTTCGTGATTTGACCACCTCGACCTCCCAAAGTGCTGGGGGATTATAGGTGTAAGCCACCACACCTGGCCCAAGTACTAGGACATTTAAAAGGTTAAAAATGCATGATTTTAAACACTTGGGGATTTCAAGATAAAAGCATAAAGTTATCTGTGGAGACATTTAATATGTTACACGAGGGCTGAAATAAAGTCTTGAGATAAGAATAGTGTGTGTGGAGGAGGGCTTGAAATATCCAAAAGACCAACATTTTACTCTTTAAAATGGAAATTCCCTGATTTAGTGACTGAGAATTCTAATCACATCACATGCCAGATTTTAAAGTATTTATTTTTAAAATCAATTACTGGGTGCAGTGGCTCATGCCTGTAATCCCAGCACTTTGGGAGGCTGAGGCAGGTGGATCACCTGAGGTCAGGAGTTCGAGACCAGCCTGGCCAACACAGTGAAACCTGTCTCTACTAAAAATACAAAGATTAGTTGGGCCTGGTGGCACACGCCTGTAGTCCCAGCTATTCCAGAGGCTGAGGCAGGAGAATCTCTTGAACCCGGGAGGCAGAGGTTGCAGTGAGCCAAGATCGTGCCACTGCACTCCAGTTTGGGTAACAGAGCACGACTCCCTCTGAAAATAAAATACAATAAAATAAAAAGCATCCACCTAGAGCCTCTAGATGACTTTTACTGGTTTCAAATTTGTTTGGCTTCATTAATCTTGTTGAGTAACACTTGTACTTAGGTCATGAACATTCACTTGTCTACTGACAGCAGTTGTGAGTAAAATCCACTCTCAAGGTCTCTCTCCTTGAACAGAGAATGTACTGTAATAACAGGTCTCATTATCTCACCATGATAAAAAAACCTCAAGCATTTTCTTTGAAGGACTCAAATTACATCTGTTGCAACACCAGTGCGTCAGCTCATTAATCTCCTTTCTTCCCCACCCATAACTACCTGCATGCAATATGATTCCAGGTTTCCTAGTGTAACTTAATGTTTATTAAATTTAAAAAACACAAATTAGTAAGTTAAAGTAGTAGTTGAATAGAGGTGAAGTGTCACCTTTTTTTGTTGTTGTTATTTTTGTTTATTTACTCCTTTCCATTCCCAATTATTTCTGCCATCTGGTGCAAAAATATGATCCAACAAAAGTGATTCTCCCCTCTCCCCACACACACCTGTCATAGTCCCAGGAGTTGCATACCTTACTTTTGTTCTTTGGTTTCCCATTTTCATGTTCAGTTTATCCAGCTGCTACCTTTCTTTTAAAGTAAGGGTTATTTGGTGTATGATATATACATACATTAAAAAAAAATTTAGAAGACCCTATCATCTCAGCCCAAAATCTCCTTAAACTGATAAGCAACTTCAGCACAGTCTCAGGATACAAAATCAGTGTGCAGAAATCACAAGCATTTCTATACACCAATAACAGACTGACATAGAGCCAAATCATGAGCGAACTCCCATTCACAATTGCTACAAAGAAAATAAAATACCTAGGAATACAACTAAGAAAGGACGTTAAGGACCTCTTCAAGGAGAACTACAAACCACTGCTCAATGAAATATGAAAGGACACAAACCGATGGAGAAACATTCCATGTTCATGGTTAGTAAGAATCAATATCTTGAAAATGGCCATACTGCCCTAAGTAATTTATATATTCAATGCTATCCCCATCAAGCTACAAATGACCTTCTTCACAGAACTGGAAAAAACCACCTCAAACTTCATATGGAACCAAAAGAGAGCCCGCATAGCCAAGACAATCCTAAGCAAAAAGAACAAAGCCAGAGGCATCACGCTACCTGATTTCAATCTATACGACAAGGCTACAGTAATCAAAACAGCATGCTACTGGTACCAAAACAGAGATATAGACCAATGGAACAGAACAGAGGCCTTGGAGGCAATACCACACATCTACAACCATCCGATCTTTGACAAACCTGACAAAAACAAGCAGTCGGGAAAGGGTTCCCTATTTAATAAATGGTGTTAGGAAAACTGGCTAGCAGTGTGCAGAAAGCAGAAACTGGACCCCTTCCTGTCACCTTATACTAAAATTAACTCCAGATGGATTAAAGACTTAAACATAAGACCTAACGCCATAAAAACCCTAGAAGAAAACCTAGGCAAAAGCATTCAGGACATAGGCATAGGCAAGGACTTCATGAGTAAAACACCAAAAGCAATGGCAACAAAAGCCAGAATAGACAAATGGGACCGAATTAAACTCCAGAGCTTCTGTACAGCAAAAGAAATAATCATTAGAGTGAACTGGCAATGAACAGAATGGGAAAAAAATTTTGCAATCTACCCATCTGACAAAGGGCTAATATCCAGAATCTACAAAGAACTAAAACAGATTTACAAGAAACAAACAAACAAACCCATCCAAAAGTGGGCAAAATATATGAACAGACACTTTTCAGAAGATGACATATATGAGGCCAACAAACATATGAAAAAATGCCCATCATCACCGATTATTAGAGAAATGCAAATCAAAACCATATTGAGATACCATCTCACACCAGTTAGAATGGCAATCATTAAAAAATCTGGAGACAACAGATGCTGGAGAGGATGTGGAGAAACAGGAATGTTTTTACACTGTTGGTGGCAGTGTAAATTAGTTCAACCACTGTGGAAGACAGTGTGGCGATTCCTCAAGGACCTAGAAATAGAAATTCCATTTGACCCAGCAATCCTATTACTGGGTATATACCCAAAGGATTATAAATCATTCTATTATAAAGACACATGCACACGTATGTTCATAGCAGCACTGTTCACAATAGCAAAGACCTGGAACCAACCCAAATGCCCATCAACAATAGACTGGACAAGGAAAAGGTGGCACATGTATACCATGGAATACTATGCAGCCATAAAAAAGATGAGTTTGTGTCCTTTGTAGGGACATGGATGAATCTGGAAACCATAATTCTCAGCAAACTGACACAAGAACAGAAAATCAAACACTGCATGTTCTCACTCATAGGTGGGTGTTGAACAATGAGAACACATGGACACAGGGAGGGGACCATCACACACTGGGATCTGTTGGGGAGGGCCAAGGGAGGGACAGCGTGGGGGGTGAGGTTGGGGAGGGATAACATGGGGAGAAATGCCAGATGTAGGTGATCGGGGGATGGAGGCAGTAAACCACATTGCCTATGCAACAATCCTGCATGATCTGTACATGCACCCCAGAACCTAAAGTACAAAAATAAATAAATAAAAAGTAAAGTAAGAGTTATTTGTACAACAAAGCTAGATGATAAATTGTCTTCCTCAAAAAACAAAATACGGGCCTGTTCCCTCTGCTGTGAGACTATCACTCCACCAAAGGGGTCAATTTGTGTGTACTTTATGTGACAAAATTTGCAGTCACCTGGCCAAACCTTTTTTTGTCTCTTTGGGTGACTTAAAAACTGCACCCCAAGTTGTCTTTCATGGGGATATCCCCAAGTTTTATTTGCTTTACTGTAGGGTTGCCTGCCAGTTTTTTTATGAGGATGGAAAATTTGGGCCTGCAGTTGCTGAACTTTTCCATGGCTCTGCTGGGCTGGGTGGGCCCTGTGGCCTGTCCCGCCATACTGCAGTTGCAGATGAGCTCATGTGTGGGCAACAGCACCATCACAGCCCAGGCCATGTACAAGGGACTGTGGATGAACTACATCATGCAGACCATGGGCTTGATGAGCTGTGAAATATATGACTTGGTGCTCACCCTGCCAGCAGCCATGCAGGCCCCTTGAGCCCTAATGGTGGCATCCCTTGTGCTGGGCTTCCTGACCATGTGTGTGGCCACAATGGGCATGGAGTGCATGTGCTGTGGGGAAAATGACAAAGTGAAGAATGCCTGTATAGCTGATATGGTTTGGCTCTGTGTCCCCACCCAAATCTCAGCTTGAATTGTAATCCTCATGTGTCAAGGGAGGGAAATGACTAGCTTATGGGGGCAGTTTCCCCCATGATGTTCTCATGATACTGAGTGAATTCTCACAAGATCTGATTTTTTTTTTTTTTTTTTTTTGAGATGGAGTTTCACTCTTGTTGCCCAGGCTGGAGTACAGTAGCTTGATCTTGGCTCACTGCAACCTCTGCCTCCCAGGTTCAAGTGATCACTCCTGCCTCAGCCTCCCAAGTAGCTGAGATTACAGGCACCAACCCCACCACGCCCATATAATTTTTGTATTTTTAGTAGAGGTGGGATTTCTCCATGTTGGCCAGGCTGGTCTCAAACTCCTGACCTCAGGTCATCTGCCCACCTCAGCCTCCCAAAGTGCTGGGATTACAGGTGTGAACCACCACACCTGGCCCTGATGGTTTTATAAATGGTAGTTTTTCCTGCTCTCTCACATGCTTTCTCTCTCCCGCCACCACGTGAAGAAGGTCCTTCCTTCCCCTTCCTCGATGATTGTAAATTTCCTGAGGCCTCCCCAGCCATGATAAACTGTGAGTCAATTAAACCTCATTCCTTTATAAATCACCCAGTCTTGGGTATTTCTTTATAGCAGTGTGAAGACAAACTAACACAATACCCATGGTTAGAGGTGTCATTTTCATCATGGCAGGTCTTGCTGCCTTGGTAGCTTTCTCCTGGTATGGCCATTCAGATTGTCACAGACTTTTACAACCCCTTGATCCCTCTGAACATTAGGTATGAGTTTGTTCCTGCTATCTTTACTGGCTGGGCAGGGACTTCTCTGGCCCTCCTAGGAGGTGCACTATTCTCTTGCTCTTGTTCTGGGAGTAAAAGCAAAACTGGGTACTGTGTACCCCACTCTTACTCTAAGTCCAACTCTGCCAAGGAGTACGTGTGAGCTGGGACCCCTTTGCCCCAGCCTGGCAGGATATGGGTGTATCTAGATGCCTGAAAAGACCTGGGGCAGAGCTCAGCCTGTGGGCAGGTTGCAGGGCAAAAGCCTCCTGGTCACTCCATCCCTGCACACCATGTACTGTTCTCTGGGGGCTGGGGTGGGAGACACAAAAAGAGAGGAGAGTGCACATTTTGTATAGTAATAAAAAATAAGTTTTGGAAAGTAAAAAAATACATGTGAGCATGTAGCGATAGATCAGTGATAGCTACAATGCCTACAGTATTGATATCTATACAGAAACATGTTTAGGGAAGCAACAGGGCATCTCACTGACCTGGGAACAACAAAATAACCAAAGGTACTCACTGAAAGTTCAGAGAGTCAAAGTGAGAACAGGAATTAAAACTGTAGGGGTAAACCTCCATGGCAATGGTCTGCAGTAAGGGCTAAGAGATGTAAAACAGTCTGGGTCATATAAGCTCTTAGAACTAACCAGCCTTTGAGGATAAAGATCCATACTGTGGATCTTTTGAGGATAAAGATCCATACTGTGGGGACTTGCTGACCAATCTAAATTGAACAGGATAGTGACAATAGAGACAAAGGGAAGAACAGGACCAGAAAAAGTAGGGGAGGGTAACAGAGTCTGGAGATCTCAGAAATTAAGCCACCAAATTTTTGACACTTCACAAAAACAAGAGGAAAGCTGTAGTCATAAAGTTATAAAATCCATACTTCCCCTCTAATAGTTCAGGAAAATGAAATTCACATGGAAATGAACATAATAGAAAAAAGGACAAAAACCACATGATCATCTCAATAGATACAGAAAAATACAAATTCATAATATAAATTCTCAACAAACTTAGAATAGAAGGCAACTTCTTTAACCTTCAACCTGGTAAAGAGTATCCACAAGCTGGGCGTGGTGGCTCACACCTGTAATCCCAGCACTTTGGGAGGCCAAGGCAGGTGGATCACGAGGTCATAAGTTCAAGACCAGCCTGGCCAACATGGTGAAACCCCATCTCTACTAAAAACTATAAAACTTAGCCAGGCGCGGTGGTAGGCGCCTGTAATCCCAGCTACTCAGGAGACTGAGGCAGGAAAATCACTTGAACCTGGGTGGCAGAGGTTGTAGTGAGCCAAGGTCGTGCCATTGCACTCCAGCCTGGGCAACAAGAGCAACACTCTGTCACACACACAAAAAAAAGTCCTTAAAAAAAAAAAAGAGTATTCACAAAACCCCCAGTTTTGTTTTGTTATTTTACAATATGTGATTTTTTGTGTTTAGCATCTCTCTTGACTTTGTAGAGATGAACAGACAGAAGAACTAGAATTGAAGCTTGGATAACAAACTTGCGATTCCAAAATGGGCTAGAGGCAGTATATGTTAGGATCTTGGCAGCAGCCAAGATGGACTATTTTTTGACCAAGGAAGTCATTTTTAGGGACCTTAAGGTTGGGGTACAGAATGAGTTGGAGTGAGTGCCCAATGATTCATACACAACAGGCTGATAGGATGAGCAGCACTGGGGAATCTGGGTAGTGTGTCTGTATTTCTCAGGCCTACACTAGTCTCGACTTCACCCTCTGGTATTGGTGGTTGTTAAGTTTCTTGTTTTTGCCAAATACGCTTGCATTTTACTCTCTTAAGTTTTGCTCTGTGGTTCTTGAACCAGACCTGCCGTACTGTTGGATGTATGTCTGTTTTCAAGGCCATTGACAGCTAGGGTTTGGGTATGGGTTCTCATTGAAAAAGATGTTCAAATCTTCCAGTAGCTTCTCAGTGAACATGGTTCATTTCCTGTGTTGAATGCATCTGATGCTTGCCTTTGGGAAGATCCTCTGAGTCTGACATCTTCTAATCCAGATGTGCTCCTATGTTCAGGTCCAGTGATAAGAAATAGCAAAGATTGAATCCAGACTTGAATAGCTTACTCCACAGCCACATCCGATTCTCAACCCCTTCCAACTCTTTCTCCCTATCTGCCTCCAATCTGATTCCTGGATCCTCCAGAAACCCCTGGATTTCTCCTTATCCTGTCCTACATCACACCTAATGGTGAGAGACTGCATGTTTTCCTCCAAGACTAGGAAGAAGGCAAAAACATCCACTCTTGCCACTTCTATTCAACATTATACTGGAGGGTCTAGTGCAATTAAGCAAAAAAATTAAAAAGCATCCAGATTGTAAAAAAGGTAAAATGGTCTTTATTTGCTAATGACATGATCATCTATGTAGAAAATCCTAAGGAATTTATATACACATACACACACAACTATTAGAACTAATAAGTTCACCAGAGTGATGGGATACTTAGTCAGTATACAAAAATCAACTGTATTACTATGTATGAGCAATGAAAATTCCAAAAGTGAAATTAAAAAATAACTCAATTTACAATTGCATTAAAAAGAATAAAATACTTAAGAATAACAAAATAAGTGTAAGACATGCACACTGAAAATTTAAAAATACTGATGAGGGAAATTAAAGAAGACCTAAATATATGGAGACATCCCATGATCATGGATTGGAAAACTCAGTAATATGGCATTTCTCTCCAAATTGATTTGTAGATTAACACAATTTCTATCAAAATTCCAACAGAACTTTTTTAAGGCAATTGACAAATTGATTTCTGGGAGACAGTTCTCCATAGACATTTCATAGCTCCACACAGTCCAGGTCTTCTGAACAAAGAGCATGTTTGAATGGCAAAGGTCCTAGAAGTTAGAGATTTAGAGCTGTGTCTCCCTAGTAGACATTTGCTGATATTTCAAGATAATAAACTTAGAGGCCTTCCACTCCCCTCCCCAGTGAAGATTTGTTTACATTCAAGAGAAAAGATGAAGTCATTATCTCTTTCTTCCTAAACGGGAGGATGGGCAGGTGTGCCAATAAACCTTATATAACATCAGAGTCTCCTAATTGGGGGAGTTTTCTCTTGTGGTGAAACCCATTGCTTACTCAGGTAAACATCTGGTTCTCATTTGTGTTGCCCTGTGGAGAACTGGGGCATGAGGAATGAGGCGCTAGTAAGATGGTACTATGGATGCTGTTTTTACCATGAATTACAAACCGTCTATCTGTCCTTGACACAGGGGTTTGATATCTTCTGTCATCACATATATGTGAAATTGTCACAAACTAACTTGTTAGTTTGCAAGTAGAGTAAAATCTCAGACCCTTAACAGTTTATGACTTCATACCGATCCTGAAATTAAATGAAATAGATCCAGTACACCCCAAACAACTTTGAAAACGAAGAACAAAGTTGGAGGACTTTTAACTCTCAACTTGAAAACTTATTTACAAAGTTCAGTTATCAGTACAGTGTGGTGCTGGCATAAAGACAGACATATAGATCAAAATTACAGAATTGAGATTCTAGAAATAAATCTTTACATTTATGGTCAATTAACTTTTGACAAAAGTACAAGGCATTTCAATGGGGAAAGAACAGATAGTCTTTTCAACAAATAGTACAGAGAAAATTGGATACCTACATGTACACCATACTAAAAACTTAACTCAAAATGGAACAGAGACCTAAATATAAAAGGTTAAGCTATAAAACTTGTAACAGAAAACAGGAGAGAGCAATATGGCAGAAGAGGAGGTTCCCTCACTCATATCCCCCCCCCAATAAGAATTCTGCACCCATCCACAGACAAAAGTGTCTTTGTGGGATCCTTGGGATACAGGTAAGAAGTTGTGAAATCCAGTGGAGCCCAAGACCTAGGAGGGTCATTTTGAGAGTGCAGACCCACACCTAGGTGGCAGACCAGCTGACTGCTGTCCTGACTTCAGACCTGGAAATAGCCCTGTTTTTCTAAGGGTTTGGCTGCAACCCCATTTGGCATTGAGCCTGCTACCAAAACCATTTGCCAAGGGGTCCTGGAAGAATCAGGCACACTAGTTCCTCAACAGACAGGCCTACCAACATTGGTGTAGGTAAAAAATCCAAAAGCTATCCTGTAACTCAGCCCCAGCCCCTCTCAACAGTGGTCCCAGATTGGTACTACTTGCACAAGGACCCAGAGGGAAATTTGCCCATATGTGCTACTGGGACAGCCTTGCTGGCCTCCATCCCACAGTAAATCCTGAAGGGGCCCTGTCTCAGCTACAGCCCCTCTCTGCCACAGCCCAGGAGTATTCCCACCTACGCAGAAAACTGCTGGGAGACTAGCCCGTCTGAGCCATCATGACAGGCTTGCCAGCTTCCTTCCCACAGCAGATCCTGAAGAGGCCCAGAAGCTTCACTCCAGCCCAGTCTGGGAACAAACCCAAAAGCACAGAGAACTGCTGCAAGACGTGCCTGTCTATGTCACCAGGACAGGCTTGCCAGTCTACATCCCATAGCAGACCCTCAAGAGGCCCTGTCTCAGCTTCAGTCCAGAGCTATTCCACCTGTGCAGGAAACTGCTGGGAGATACATTGGGACAGGCTTGCCAACCTCTGTCTCCTAGCAGTTCCTAAAGGAGCCCTGAATCTCAGCTCCAGCCCCTCTCAGCTGCAGTCCTGGAGCAATCCTTCCCACATAGGGAACTGTTAGTAGTCTTGCCTGATGGTGCCACCAGATTGGGCTTGCCAATATCAGTTCCACAGCGGTTTCTGAAATAGCACTGAAGCTCAGTTCCAGCCCCTCCCAGCTGTGGTCTGGGAACAGTTCTGCCCAACTGGGATCCCGCCAGGAGATGTGCCCTTCTGAGTCCCTGGATCTTGGTTCTGGAGGGAAGCAAGTCTGGCAGTGTCCCTGAAGGCTGACTCTTTGACCTCGGTCTCATTGTGGATCTTGAAACAGCCCTATAAATAGACTCCAGCCCTTCTCAATTGCAGTCTGATAGCAGCCCTGCTCACCCAGGAGCCCACCGGGAGACACACCTACCCCTGACCCCGGAGACAGGCCTGAAGCTCTCGGTCTCAGCTGTGGACCCTGAAACAACCCTGTGTCTCTGTTCTAGCGCCTCTCAGCCATGGACCAGAGCAGTATGGTCAGCCTAGGGATCCATCCAGTGATCTAGTAGCAGTCTTCTCAGAGTCACGGAAAAAGCCATACCCATCACTGTGCCTGATAACAGGCCTGCCATCTGTGAATACTGAAGTGGACCCTCATCCTAGCACCAGCCCCACAGACCAAGATCCTGGAAATAGTTCAGTCCACTGGGACCATATAGAATCCATGCCCAGTAAAGCTCCTTGTAGCAGGCCAACTTTGGTCTCCTCTGCAGACCCAATACCAGCAACATGATCTAGATTCAGCCCCACTCAACTAGGATCATGGAGGCAATCTCATCAACCAGATACCCAATATGGTTTGGATTTGTACCCCAACCAAATCTCATGTCAAATTGTAATCCCCAATGTTGGAAATGGGGCCTGGTGGGAGGTGGTTGGATTACAGGGGTGGATTTCTCATGAATGGTTTAGCACATCCCCCTTGATACCATCCTCATGGTCATGACAGAGTTCTCATGAGATCTGGTTGTTAAAAGTGTACAGCACCCCCCCCCGGTTGCTCCTTGTTCCTACTACATGAGACACCTCACACCCCCTTTGCCTTCTGCCATGATTGGAAGCTTCCTGAGGCCTCCCCACAAGAAGAAGCCACTATGTTTCCTGTACAGCCTACAGAACCGTGAGCCAATTACACCTCTTCTCTTTATACATTGCCCAGTCTTAGCTATTTCTTTATAGTAATGAGAGAATGGACTAATACAATACCTAACAGGATAAGATTTTAACTTGCCAACATTTATCTGTAAAAATTGAAAGAGGGTTTTGTTCCTTCAAGTGCACGGCTACACAGATATCACCAAATGAAGTTATAACAACAAATGCCTACATCAAGAAAAAAATCGCAAATAAACAGCCTAACCTTTATGCCTCAAGGAACTAGAAAAAGAAGAACAAACTAAGCTCAAAATCAGTAGAAAGAAAGAATAAAGATCAGAGCAGAAATAAATGAAATAGGGGCTAAAAAGATAATAGAAAACATCAACAAAACTGAAAGTTTGTTCTTTGAAAATGAAAACAAAATTGACAAACCTTTAGTCAGAACAACTAAGAAAAAAAGAGATAAGACTCAAAGAAAATCAGAAATAAAAGAGAGATATTACTGATGTCACGGAAATACAAAGGACCACAAGAGACTGTTATGGACAATTATATCCAAAAATTTGGTTAACCTAGAAGAAATGGACAAATGCCTAGGAACATACAATCTAACAAGACTGAATTAAGAAGAAACAGAAAAAATGAACAAACCAATAATGAGCAATGAGGTTGACTCAATAATAAGACATCTTCCATCAAAGAAAAGCCCAGGACCAGATGGCTTCAGAGTGGAATTCTACCAAATATTTAAATAACTAATACAAATCCTTCTCACACTTTTTCCCAAAAGAATGAAGAAGGGGAAATACTCCCAAACTCATTCTATGAGGCAAGCATGACCCTGATGCCAAAGCCAAGCAATGGCACTACCAAAAAAGAAAGTTCCAGGCCAATATCTCTGATGAACATAGATGCAAAAATCCTAAACAAAATACTAGTAAACCAAATTCAACAGCACATTAAAAGGATAATTCACCATGATCAAATAAGATGTAAGGATGGTTCAACATTTGCAAATCAGTGAATGTGATAAACCATAATAACAGAATGAAGGATAAAAACTATGTGATATGATCATCTCAATAGATGCAAAAAAAAAAAATCTGAGAAAATTCAACATCCTTTCGCAATAAAAAACTCTCAACAAATTAGGCATAAAAGAAGTGTACCTCAACACAATAAAGACTATATATGAAAAGCCCACAACTAATATCATACTCCACAGTGAAAAGTTGAAAGCTTTTCCTCTAAGATGAGGAACGAGACAAGGACGCCCACTCTTACCACCTCTATTCAACATAGTACTGGAAATCCTAGCTTGAGCAATGAAGCAAGAGAAAAATATAAAAGACAGCCAAACTGGAAAGGAAGAAGTTAAATTGCCCGTTTGCAGACAACATAATCTTACATACAGAAAACCCAAAGAACTCTCGCCAAAACTGTTAGAACTAATAAATGAATTCAGTAAAGTTGCAGTATACACGCCGGGCGTGGTGGCTCACACCTGTAATCCAAGCACTTTGGAGGCCAAGGCAGGCGGATCACCAGAGATCAGGAGTTCAAGACCAGTCTGACCAACATGGTGAAACCCTATCTTTATAATGAAAAAAAAAAAAAAAAAAAAAAAAGTTGCAACATGCAAAAATCAGTAGCATTTCCTTACACTAAAATCAAACTATATGAAAAAGAAATTAAGAAAACAGTCCCATCCGCAATAGCATCAAAAAATTAAATATGTAGGAGTAAATTTAACCAAGGAGGTGAAAAGTTTGTGCACTAAAAACTACAAAACATTGATGAAAAAAATAGAAAAGACACAAGTGAAAAAGTATTCTGTGTTTGTGAATTGGAAGAATTAATATTGTTAAAAATGTCCATACTACCCAAAGCAATCTACAGTTTCAATGAAATCCCTATCAAAATTCCAATGTCATTTTTTCACAGAACTAGAAAAAGTAATCCTAAAATTTGTATGGAACCACAAAAGACCCTGCATAGCCAAAGCAATCTTGAGCAAAAAAACTGGAGCCTAAAGCTCAAAAACAAAAGCTGAAGGCATTACACTACCCGGATTCAAAATCTATTACAAAGCTGTAGTAATAAAAACAACATGGTATTGACATTTTAAAAAGATGCATTGACCAATAGAACAGAATAGAGCCCAAAAATAACCCCAAGCACTTACTCAATTGATTTTTTACAAAGGTGCCAAGAATACACAATGGAGAAAGGACAATCTCTTCAATAAAAGGTATTGGGAAAACTGGACATCCACATGCAAAATGAACTTGGATTCTTATCTTACACCATGTAAAAAAATCAACTCGAAATGGATTAAAGACTTAAACATAAAGCTTGAAACTGTAAAACTATTGGAAGAAAACATGGGGGGACGTGCTCCACAACATGAGGGAAATGCTCCACAACAGGCTCAAAAGCAAAGACAACAAAAGCAAAAATAAACAAACGGGATTGCATCAAACTAAAAAGCTTCTGCACAGCAAAGGAAACCATTAATAGAATGAAGACAACTCAAGGATTGGGAGAAAATATTTGCAAACCATGCATCTGACAAGAAACGAATATCCAAAATAAGGAACTCAACTTAATAGCAAGAAAAAAAAAATAACCTAGTTAAAAAACGGACTAATGACTTGACATTTCTCAAAAACAGATATACAAATGTTCAACAGATATATGAAAATGCTTATCATCCCTAATGATCAGGAAAATGTAAATTAAAAGCACAATGGAAATATCACCTTACACCTGAATGTGAGGTGATATGATAGAATATCATAGAATATATAATAGAATTGGTGATAATAGAATTACTATCAGAAAAACAAAAGATAACAAATGTTAACAAGGGTATAGAGAAAAGGGAACACTTGTACATTGTTGGTGGAAATATAAATTAATATAGCCATTATGAAAAACATTATGGAATTTCCTCAAAAAAAACCCCCCACAATAAATAGAACTACCATATGATCCAGCAATCCCACTACTGGTATTAAAAGGAATCCAGGGCTGGGTGCAGTGGTTCACACCTGTAATCCCAGCACTTTGGGAGGCCGAGGTGGGTGGATCACCTGAGGTTGGGAGTTCAAAACCAGCCTGACCAACATGGAGAAACCCCATCTCTTAAAAAAAAAAAAAAAAAAAAAAAAAGAAAGAAAGAAAAAGAAAAAAAAAAAAGGAATCCAAAGGAATTAAAATCAATATGTCAAAGTGATATCTGTACTCCCATGTTCATTGCAGCATTATTCACACAGGGTAAGATTTGAAAGCAATGAAAGTGTCCATCAATAAATGAATGGATTTTTTAAAATGTGGTCTATATATACAATGGAATACTATTCAGGCTTTAAAAAGAATAAAATTCTGTCACATGTGACAACATGGATAAACATGGAGGACATTATGTTAAGTGAAATAAGCCAGGCAAAGAAAGACAGGTATCACGCCATCTCACTTACATGTGAAATTTTAAAAAGTCAAACTCAAACAAGTAGAGAGCACAATGGCAATTCCCAGAGGCTGGAGGAGAAGGGTAGATATGGAAAGTGGAGATGTTTAAGTATGTGAGGTGGTGAATTTGTTAATTTGTCTGATTTAATCGTTCTACAATGTAAACATATATCAAACATCAAGGTCAGGCAAGGTGGCTCATGCCCATAATCCTAACACTATGAGAGGCTGAAGCAAGAGGATCACTTGAGGCCAGGAGTTCAAGACCAGCTTGATCAACATAGGGAGACCTCTGTTTCTATTAGCCAGGTGTGGTGATACATGCCTGTAGTCCCAGCTACTCAGGAGGCTGAGGAGGGAGGATCACTTGAACCCAGGAGTTCAAGGCTGCAGTGAGCTATGATCACGCCACTGCACTCCAGTCTAGGTGACCTAGCAAGACCCTATCTCAAAAAAAAAAAAAAAAAAAAGAAAAAGAAAAAAAGAAAAATTCTGTTTATCACAGTCTGCCCTCTGGCCTCCAGTGATTCATGTCTCTCCTAAATGCAAAATACATTCACCTTCTCCCAAATTTCCCAAGGGTGTCAATCCCATTACAGCTTCAACTCAAAGTCCAAACTCTCATCTAAATCTCATTAATTCAAAAATCCAACATCTTATCATCAAATCACTTAGATTAGGTGTGGGTGAGACTCCTGGCACAATTTCTCTCCATCTGTGGACCTATGAAACTGTAGAAACAATTTATCTGTCACTAATACATGATGATGGAACAGGCATAGGATAAGAGTTATAGACATTCCTGTTTAAAATGGAAGAAAGCTGATAGCATGGCTCAGAAAGATTAAAAATAAATAAATAAAAATACAAAAATAAAAAGGAAGAAAATGGGAGGTAAAAAGGAGTCACCAGTCCAAAGCAGTTTTAAAAGCTGGGAAACTCCCTCGGGTGTCAAGACTCGGAAATAATCCCATGTGCCTTTCAGTTCTGCCCTCTGGCTCTCTTACCTCTACCCCCTGGGCTTTCAGTTCCTCTCTCTGAGCCATCCTTTTTTTCATGAAAGGTAGAATGTGTTTACAGCTGAGTAGTTTTATCAACCTTCTTTCTGCCAGAGGAATTCTGGGAGTTTGACAGCTTCCTTTCACTTCAAACTCTGTCACTTTCAGTCCAAGCTGGCAGTACTTCTGCTGATATAAATTTCTCAAGAACCTTGTCTGCTTTGAGTAGATGTCATGGGAATTTACTACATTGAACAGAAGCCATGTCCACAAATCTGGTAGAGATCATCCCTTCTCTAGCTTTGGCTGCTGCTGAGATGGCTCAGGGACACCCTTTTTTTTTTTCTTTCTCAACCATGTTAGGAAGCAAGGGACACCTTCCTAGAAGCCACTGGTTTGATTGAGATCTGTGAGGCACAGCCTAAACCTCTTGTGATCAAATACTCTAACCTTTTGATCTTCTAAGGTTTCTGAAAAGAGTTGAACAGACACATATACACCTTTTTCTCTATTCCAGGCTTTTTTTGGGAACCAGTCTCTTAATTTTAGTGTCGTCAATCTTGATATGCTGAGAATTACCCAATTTCTTTGTGTTTAACAGTCCTTTCCTCAATTTGTCTCTCACTTCTTGGATTTTACTACAATCAGCAAGAAGAAACTAGATGGCATCTTCAGCACTTTACTTGACCAATCCAGTGAGACCCCATCTCTATAAAAATAAATTAGCCAGGTGTTGTGGCATGTGCCTGTAGTCCCAGCTACTTGGGAGGCTGAGGCAGGAAGATCGTTTGAGCCCAGGAGTTTGAGGCTACAGTGAGCCATAATTGTACCACTGTACTTCTGCCTGGGCAACAGAGGGAGACCCCATCTCTAAAAAACAAAAACAAAAACCCACTTTACTTGGAAATCTTTTCAGCTAAATATGTGAGTTCATTGCTTTCAAATTCTACCTTCCAAATAACTGTAGGACACAAATTTCAATTTTGCTAAGCTTGCTGCCAATACATAACAAGGATCTCACTTCCTCCAGATTCTAACAACGTGAGCCTCTCTTCCTTCTGAGGCCTCATCAGCAGCATTCCCACAGTCCATACTTCTACTAACATTCTGTTCAAGGCAACTTAGGCTGTTATCATGCTCCACAAAATCCTCTTCAGACTTGGTTCTAAAGATACTTCCATATTTTAAAGTATTTTTTATAGCAGCACCACATTTTCAGGTACTAAAATCCATATTCATTTTCTATTGTTGCATAACAAACTGTCATGAACTTACCATATCCTGGCCTATGTTTTGTATTTTGGCATTTATCTTACCTGGCTTTCTCTTTCTAAGGGTTATTTTTTCTGTGCCTTATCCATGTCCTCTACGCCCCACTATATTTTTTCATGGAGTCTCTTTATGCCTCCCTCTGTACTCTGCACCCACAGGTTTGCAGCAGCAGGCAGATGGCAGAAGCTCTATTAGAATTTTGTTTATTTTTCTACTTACAAGTAATTTGAACATGAGAGTATTTTCTTTTACCAAACATCGTTGAAGGCACGAGTCATTGTATTACTCTGTTTTCACGCTGTTGATAAAGATACCTGAGACTGGGTAATTTATAAAGAAGAGGTTTAATGGACTCACAGTTCCATGTGGCTGGGGAGGCCTCACTTATAATCATGGTGGAAGGTGAAAGGCACATCTTACATGGCAGCAGACAAGAGAGAACTTTTGCAGGGAAACTCCCCCTTATAAAACCATCAGATCTCGTGAGACTTATTCACTATCATGAAAACAGCACAGGAAAGACCCACCCCCATGATTCAATTATTTCCCATTGGGTTCCTCCCATGAAATGTGGGAATTGTGGGAGCTACAATTCAAGATGAGATTTGGGTGGGGACACAGCCAAACTATATCAGTCCTATGTTGCTTTATTTTATGAGATTTATTTGTGTGAAGAGGGGTGAGTAGGGAGATTCAGAATGAAGTATTGCCACTGTCCTCCAAACCCAGAAGGCTAGTTTTTCACAATGGTATATAGATTATCTATTCTGAAACTACTTTCTATGTATTCTAGGATTGAGCAAATTAATATATTGAGCCAGACTGTTCACTGTCAAAAAAGGAAGTTACAAATATGGAAAGGGGGGAAGACTAGAATGAACCTGTGGTGTTGGATTGGAATTTGAGGTATCAGTATGTACTCATGGCTTTAATATGTGTGTGTGTGTGTGTGTGTGTGTGTGTGTGTGTGTGTATGTATATATAACGAGACCGATGTGGAAACAAGTATGTGTGTAAATGTAAACGTGTGTATACATGCACATGCATGCACATACACACATTTTCAAGAAGGAAAGAGTGAAAGGAACTGACCTGCAATTTATTTAGTGTCTTTACAGGGGGGATATCCCTAGTGGAAAGAAAACAATGCATACTTACAGTGATTGCTAATATATTGGTATTTATTTTTTTCTTAATTTATGCTTTCGTTTGTTTTTTGTTTTTTTATTTTTGTTATTTATGTTCCCATTCTTTTGCTTTATTTTTCCCTCCTCATTTCATGCCAACTATTGGATTCACTATGCCTCATTTTTTCCCTTCTTTTTCCTCTTCTGGCTTGGAAGTCATATAATCCATCTGTACTCTTGTAGTAGTTTCTCTTAAATTTGGCATACTTGGTTTGAAATCTAAAGTTAATCTACATTGGCCGGGCTCGGTGGCTCACACCTGTAATCCCAACACTTTGGGAGGCTGGGGTCAGAGGATTGCTTGAGCTCAGGAATTTGAGAGACCAGCCTGGGCAACATAGTGAGACCCCCGTCTCTGCTAAAAATACAAAAAAATTACTGGCATGTGCTGGCGCATGCCTGTATTTCCAGCTACTTGAAAGGCTGAGGCAGGAGAATTGTTTAAGCCCAGGAGACTGAGACTACAATGAGCTGTGATAGTGCCACTGCATTCCAGCCTGGGTGACAGAGTGAGTACTTGACTCCAAAAAAAAAAACAAAAAAAAAAAACAAAAATAAAGTTAATCTTTATCTTTACTGTCCTTCTGATGAATGCATGGACCTTGAAATGCTCTACCTCCAATTCCTCCTTCCAATTTTTCATGTTATTGGTAATATTTTAATTCCATCTTGTTTTTAATATACTCAAACATTATTGTCATTTTTCTTGCTTTTTTAAATTTTCTTAGTTTTTAAAAATAGTCAGTGTCTATTTAGATTTATCTGCACATTTACTAACTTATTTCCCACAGGTTTACCAATTTATTTGCTCACCATTACTTCTTGCATCCTACACTGTCCTTTGGGATTCAAAATGCTTCTTTCTAAAGTGAATCCTTTAGAGTTTCTCAGGGTGACAGTCTGTGAATGATAAGCTCCTTCAGTCTTTGTCTGAAAATGTCTTTATTTTGCCCATCTTTGAATACAAAATGTAGTCCCATGGTGTGGCAGCTATGATAATATGCCACTCAGATCTCTTGCTACAGGAAGCATAATTGACAGATGGCCTCAGCTGCTGCACTCCAAATCTACTGCCTGTTAGCATGGAGACCACACTTCACACAGGCTGCTTTCAGTCAGTGATTCCACATGGCAGGGATAAGTTAGATTCATTCCTGTAAGACATGTGATTCCTCTGATGGGCTACTTTGGCTTCAGGATGCCTCATCAACCTGGCTGAACCTTTCTTAGAACCTCAATGTAGTCTTAGACTCTGCCTATGCAATACTCCTTTCATTGGTGTCAGACTTGCAGAGCGGCCTGAAAGTTCTTCCCACCTCCCGGGGATCCCTCCCTTCCCTTTTACCCTTAGAGGATTTCTCCAATCAATCCTTGCATGTCCAATCCCATGCTGGCTGCTTCGTCTCAGAGGACTCAGGCATGGTTTGTGAATTAAACCAATATAAAATGTATACAGTAATACAAGTCTCAGTCCCACCCTTGCCCAAATCTACTATTTCCCTCACCACAACCACATTCAGAGAGATGTACTACTTGTACACCCTCTGAATTTGTTATGGGAATATAATAACATACGAATAAATATTCTTATTTTCCTTTTTCTTACACAAAAGATAGCATTCTATAAACACTGCTCTGGGCTGGGAATGGTGGCTCACGCCTGTAATCCAAGCACTTTGAAGGCCAAGGCGGGCGGATCACTTGAGGTCGGGAGATCAAGACCAGCCTGACCAACATGGTGAAACCCCGTCTTTAAAAAAATAAAAAATAAATAAAAATAAATAAACACGGCTCTGAACCTTATACATTTTATCTTTTAGGTCTTTTTAACTTGTTTAATATTTTCAGTCTTTGGGTAACTCTGTGTCACAAGCATTCTGGAAATTTTCCTTAAATCTATTTTACAGTTTATTTCTTCTCTTTTTAGCTGTCTAATCTGCTTTTTAACTTATTCACTAAATTGCTTTTCCAGAAGCAATTCCAAATTTTTAAATCTTTACATTTTTATGGTTATTTTCCCCTAGTCTGTCTGTTCTTTTTTCATATCATCTTATTCTTTTCTTAGCATTTCAATCCTTCATTTAGGTTTCTAATTGTCTAAAAGATACTGATTTTATATTTTCTTTCAAATTTTAGCCTATTATCTCTGGTTTGGAGGACTCTAATCTTTCCTCTTTTTTTTTTTTTCACATTTATGCCTTTTGATAACATTCAGAGGAAGTAATTTTGGCATGTTTCATAAATATCAAAGCAAAACTAAAATTATAATCCATATTTTCTTCATGAGCATTGCTTTCTCTCTAAGCTTTACTTTTAGCTTAGAATTTGAAGTTTCCTTCCCTTTTGGCTCAATTCTATCTTCTTCAAAAATCACTAGAAATAATGGGCTAATTTTTTTGGAAGTAAAAACGAATTCTGTACAAATCTTTCCACTGGTTTACAGGTAGTCCACCATAGGTCCCAAGGATCTTTGCACAGTCTTACTAAATGTGTCACACTAAGGCCTAACCATCCCCTGATACTGAACTGTGCAGCTGACTCGATCTGTGTATTATTCCAGCCTAATGAATGGCTGGACAGATTTCTACAACACTTTCTCACTCTGAGCTACTTCGTACTTTCTTACTCCTTTCTTTTGGCCAAGGGCTATAAAATTGGGCCCACAGGACATTATTTTGTGAAATCCAGATCTACACCACTGTCTGAGTTCCACTGATAGGAAGGCTATTTGGATAGCTGGATTAAAGTCAATCCTTCATGTTTCTTTCATTGTAAGATGAACTGTTGAGTCAATTTATGTGATAACAACTGAAAAATAGCATTTAAGACTCTGAAGATCACACATACGAACACTGTAACCCAGACAAATACTAACAGTATGTTTTATAATCAGACTTTGTAGTACACTTTTAGGAATCAAGTGTGTCCAAAATTAAACTAATACTACTACAGGTCCTATTCCCAATCTGAAGGGTCTACAGAGCTAGCTATGAGAAAAGGGCCACTGTTCTCCAGCCCCAAAAAAGGTAGCTCCACCAATAGCTTGCACTATGCACCTGCAAAAGCCTCAGGCACTCTACGCCAGCCCATGAAGGAGCTGCCCAAGGCTGTGAGAGCCCACCCCCTGTATCAGCATGCCCGGATGTGAGACATGGAGTCAAAGGAGATCATTTTGGAGCTTTAAGATTTAACGACTGCCCCATTGGATTTTGAATTTGCATGGGGCCTATAGCCCCTTTGTTTTGTCCAATTTCTCCCTTTTGGAATGGGAACTCAATGCCTGTACCCCTATTGTATCTTGGAAGTAACTAATTTTGTTTTTATTTTACAGGTTCATAGGCAGAAGGGATTTGCCTTGTCTCAAATGAGACAAGGGTTAATGCTGAAGTGAGTGAAGACTTTGGGAGTCTGTTGGGAAGGCATGATGTTTTGAAATGTGAAAAGGACACAATATTTGGGAGGGGCCAGGGACAGAATAATATGGTTTGGCTCTGTGTCCCCACTCAAATCTCATCTCGAATTATAATTCCCATAACCCCCACGTGTCCAGGGAGGAACACAGTGGAAAGTAATTGGATCATGGGGTGGTTTCCCCCATGCTGTTCTTGTGATAGTGATTTCTCACAAGATCTGTTGGTTATAAGGGGCTCTTTCCCCTTCACTCCTCACTGGATGTAACTATAGTAACAAAGACTATTATTTAAATTTACTTGTCTATGTATTTTTAAATGAAATAAACAGTTCATTAATTTTTTTTTTTTATCTCTGTGGTTTTTTTTGAGACAGAGTCTCGCACAGTCCTCCAGGCTGGAGTGCAATGGAGTGATCTTAGCTCACTGCAACCTCTGCCTACCAGGTTCGAGTGATTCTCCTGCCTCAGCCTCCTGAGTAGCTGGGATTACAGGGGCCTGCCACCACACCTGGCTAATTTTTTGTATTTTTAGTTGAGACAGGGGTTTCACTATGTTTGGCCAGTCTGGGCTCGAACTCCTGACCTCATGATCCGCCTGCCTCAGCCTCCCAAAATGCTGGGATTACAGTCATGAGCCACTGTGCCCAGCCTTTAAATTTTTTCTTTCTCATAGACATGTGTGACAATTTACCCACATTAGATATTCCTAGAATATGCACATGACTGAATGATTTATCTGATCAATTACATTTAAAATTTTCCATTGCTTAGGGAAGGCCAGGATGGAAGGGGCAGGAGGAATGGGAGACTGGTGCTATGTATCTGTGATTGAAGCCTGATAATCTTCAGTCACCCCTATTCTTTTTTTTCCGGTGGCCCTTAGAGCCTAGGAAGCCTGACTGGTTTCAGCCTAAGGTTAGGCAATAGGTGGAAGGTCACTGCAACCTTTTGCTTCTGCTATGACTTGGTTTCAGTTGTTGGATATGGAAAAGGGCTGTCCATGAGGATAATAGCTAGTGAAATTCATGGGCCTCTGAGTACCCCTGCAGCGGCCTGCTTGGGCAGTGTTAAAGGACATCATGGGCTATTGCAAGTTCTACCCATTGTGCCCGGTTCCCATGAGCCTTCATCCATCTGGGTAGAGGTGGGGGATGGCTGGCTGAAAGGAGAAATACTGGCTACTGGTTTAAACAAATGGACTATATGGAAAGAGCAATAAACCTGGGACCTGGGGAAGGAATACCTCAGTCCCCAGGAGGTGTGGGAAGGGGGGAAACATTTAATGCCTTCTTTGTCCCCTACATGTAGCACTGCAGAAAACAATCACATGGTCCACCTGAGTCAGGCAGCAGCTGCAATTGGCAACACAACCCTGCTGCTAGGTTTACCATCCCCATCCTCATGCTATGAAAACAGAACACTCATGTAGCTATGGCGGGATCTGAACTATTTCGCTGTGCATGACACTCTGACAATAGCAGCACTGTTTAGCCATACCTGACACCCTCATAATAGCATGACTATTTGGCTGTGCCTGACACCTGAGCTCCTTCCTCCTATGTGCACCAAGGCAACTTTGCTTCAGTCTCACTGGTAAGAATTAAGGCATGGAGCCCGCGGCCATGGGTTCTATTAGCTGTGGGACAACTCACTGTGCATATATAGTCTTCACGCTTATCTCATCACTCTGTGAGACGTGGAAGCATTGGAACCAGAGCTATCATGCTCCTGGCCCTGATGTTTGCCATGCTGTCTTACTCTCATTTCGTTGTTTACTTTCAGCAGCTATGGATGGCAGGTTTATTCCTTGCCCCATTCAGAGGCAGGGGGCTCTTCTCCAACAAAGAGAACAAGGCAAGATGAGACTTTTATATCTTAATGAAGAATATAATAATGTATTCTAAATGGATTTCTTCTCTCCTTCTCCTTTCTATTTCTAATAATGCCCTTCTTTTTCTTCTTCCTTTGTTCACCCATTAGAAATCATTTATTTAAAAGATATTGAATTTTAGCCTAGCTAGAAAATGTTAAGATTATAAAATTGTCTGTGTGTGTGTGTGTGTGTGTTTTTTTTTTTTTTTTTTTTTTTTTTTTTTTTTTTTAAGAGTTCCTTGGAAAAATTCTTTTCAAGGCCTGAAGCCAAAACAGTTAAAATATTTGACACTTTTGGCCAGGTGCAGTGGCTCAAGCCTGTAATCCTAGCACTGGGAGGCCAAGGAGGGCAGATCACGAGATCAGGAGATCGAGACCATCCTGGCTAACACGGTGAAACCCCATCTCTACTAAAAATACAAAAAAATTAGCCAGGTGTGTTGGCATGTGCCTGTCCAGCTACTTGGGAGGCTGAGGCAGGAGAACTGCTTAAACTTGGGAGGCGGAGGTTGCAGTGAGTCGAGATCACACCACTGCAATCCAGCCTGGGTGACAGAGCAGACTCTGTCTAAAAAAATATATATATATGGTTATATATTTTTGATACTTTTATCTCTTTTATAGGCAATTATAATTGAAGTTTCCATGTAGTTTTCTTTTTTTAACGTTAGACACTCTGTAAGTTACAATTTTTTAAATCTGAGAGTACATATATATTAAACGCCGTTCATTAGAAAAGATCTGAGCGTTTAGTTGGCTACCCATTTCCTATCTCTTTTTCTTGAACTTTTTATTATGTATATTCTGAAACATACAGAAGACTATAATGAATGCCCATGTATTCATCATCAGCTTTAACAATTGTCAACATTCTGCTAATCTTATTTCATCTAACTGCCAAACATTTTTTCTGAAGCATTTAAAAAAAATATTCCTGAGGCCAGGCATGGAGGCTCACCCCTGTAATTCTAACACTTTGGGAGGCCAAGGCAGGAGGATCGCTTGAGGCCAGCTTGAGGCCAGGTGTTTGAGATCAGCTGGGGCAATATAGCAAAATCTCATTTTTATAAAAAAAAATTAAAAATCAGCTGGGTGCAGCAGTGTGTGCCTGTAGTCCCAGCTGAGGCAGGAAGGTCACTTGAGCCCAGAAAATAGAGGTTGCAGTGAACTATGATTGTGCCAATGCACTCTAGCCTGGGCAACAGAGTGAGACCCTTGTGTACACCCCTACTGTAGTACAGTCAGGAAGGCCTCTCTGAGGATTTTATCATTTAAACTGATACTTGAAGGATGAGAAAGCAGCCAAGAAACAAGTATTTCAAGTATCTGCAACATAATGCAACATATCTTCAGTGGGAGGGAATGATATGCACTATGTAACCAGTGAGATTACAATGTAATAAGGGAGTAAGTGGCAGGAGATAGGGCAGATAGAGAGGTAGGAAAAGGCTACTCTGCTAATGGCTTTAGAGGCCACAGTAAGAAGTTTGGGTTTTATTCTAAATGCAAAGCCATTACAATGTTATCATTTTTTTCTAGGTTGGTCAGACCATGCTGATGGTTCCTCCTCTCAACTTCACTATGAATGCTGCATCTGTTGAATGAATGCAGTTTCTGCTGTTGCTTTCCTTTTTGGATAAAAATTGATTGCAATATCTTATCAAAATAATGAAAAAAATTACTTTTCAATTCCTTTTCCACCCTTTTGAGTCTGAGGGGCAGCTGTATATTAAATGAAACTATGTATCATAATTTCATTTCTTCCATCAAAAGAGCTTTGAAGGAAATTCCCTTTTCTCCATGTTTTGCAATATTTTTTGTTCCTTTTGTTAAAATCAGATTAATCTCACCAAACATCTAAAGCATTTAAGTCAATCTAAGAGCTAGGAAAATATCATGCTGCTAGTTCTGCAACAATCTGAAGTGTGAATCAGGTGATCGCCAAATACAGAAACAACTGAAAAATGTGAATGAAAGAAGTATGTACCTATGCTATAGTGTGAAATATTATACTATAAGCTTTAAAATGATAAATTTGAAACTTTTCAAAAGTGGTTTGAATATGGGTCATTTCTTTAGCAACTCAGCCAAAGATGCTAACATTTTCTCGATCCTTCCCCAATAATTTACTCTACTAGCCCTTCCTATGTTTGCCAAGTGGCTATATTACTGAAATCAGCCCAATTGTCCCACAGAATCGATGTTTACAGTCTTTTAAAATAAACATAGATATTGACTCTTCCAGTTTTAAATCTTGATACTTATATTTGTCTTAACTGAGTTCCTTCCTCGGGAAAATAACCCTCATGCCTCACAGATAGTTTCAAGAAACTCAAACCAAATCACCGTATCTAGACAATGAGAAGCCAGGCCCCTCATCCTTCATGATTTCCTTACTTCTCCCTAATTCCTGTTTACCCACATGTAGTTACATTCCTTTCCCACTATATAAACTCCCAATTTTAGTGAGTCAGAGAGTTGGAATGACTACTTTCCTGGCAATAGTCGTCGTCTCAGTGATTGGCTTTCTGTGCAGGGAGCAATGGGACCGAGACTGAACCCCTGACATTTTGGTAACATTATCTGGTTGGGAGGTGGGATGTCACTGCACTCAAGAGCTTTCATTTACTTTACCTCTCTGGTCTCCAATAATTCAAACACAGTAAGTCTCATAGTCCTACTGCTGAATTTTCACCCTATTTTTCTTTACAACATTCTTTTTGATAAATAGTGCTTTTGCATTTTTAAAGATATCTATTCAACTCACAGAAATGTCAATAAACTCCAATCTGAGGTGGGTGCAATTTTCTCTTTTCTAAAACAATTCCCACTGGTTCATTTTTTTTTCTTTTTCTTGCAAGCTGGTTGTACTCTCTCTAGGTAGAATCTTACCGCCAAACAGAATGACTACCAAAAGGCATGGTGTATAACTACCTTTAATATATGCAATAAGGCAGAATTAAAATCCTATTAACATCACACAGAATCAGAACCTCAGTGTCAGAAAAGGCCTTAAGGATCATCTTGTACAACCACCTATCTTTTGTGTTGACAACCAAAGTTTCTTGACTGAAGTCAACATTTTTTTAAAAGCTAGAGATAGAAAAAAAAAAAAAAACCGCAATAAAACATGTCAAAACAACTACAAAAGAAATGGTCCCATTCTAGTTAACATTAAAAAAATCATTACTTATGCAAATTAAAACCATACAATTAATTTTTGTAGGGAACAAACAAATTGTGTTAGACCGTCTATAAATTAAAAAGATGAAAGATAATAAGCGTTGGTGAAGGTGTGGAGAAATGGGAACCCTTGTATACTATTGATGGGAATATAAATTCGTAGTACAGCCATTTTGGAAGACAGTATGGAGGTTCCTTAAGAAACTAAAAATAGAATTACTATATGATGCAGCAATCTCACTTCTGGGTATATATCCAAGGGAACTGAAATCAGTATGATGAAGAGATGTCTGCACTCCCATGTTCACAATAGCTAAGATGCAGAATCAAAGTGTCCATCAACCAATGAACAGATTAAAAAATGTGGTATATATACACAACAAATACTATTCAGCCTTAAAAAAGGATGAAATTCAGGCCGAGTGCGGTGGCTAATGCCTGTAATCCCAGCACTTTGGGAGGCCAAAGTGGGTGGATCACCCGCTGTCAGGAGTTCAAGACCAGCCTGGCCAACGTGGCGAACCCGTCTTTACTAAAAATAAAAAATAAAAAAAAATTCTTGTACTACTTGTTTTGGAAAAATAATAAAAAAATTAGCCAGGTGTGGTGGCATATACCTGTAGCCCCAGCTACTCGGGAGGCTGAGGCAGGAGAATTGCTTGAATCTGGGAGGCAGAGGTTGCAGTCAGCTGAGATCACACCACTGCACTCTAGCCTGGGGACACAGAGAGAATCCATCTCAAAAAAAAAAAAAAAAAAAAATAGAGTAGAATGGTGGTTACCACCAGAGGCTGGATAGGGCAGTGGGTGGGGAAAGGGGAAATATTAGTCAAAGGATACAAAGTTTCAGTTAGACAGGAGGAATAAGTTCTGGTGATCTATTGAACAACAATGTGACTACAATTAATAATAATTAATTGTATCTTTCAAAGATACCAAAGATCTTTGGTATCTTTCAAAATTGCTAAGTGGATTATTTGTTTATTTTTGAGAGTCTCACTGTGTGCACGATCTCGGCTCATTGCAACTTCCACCTCCCGGGTTCAAGCAATTCTCCTGCCTCAGCTGGGACTACAGGCACACACCACCACGCCCAGCAAATTTTTGTATTTTCAGTAGAGACACGGTTTCACCATGTTGTCCAGGATGGTCTCGATCTCCTGACCTCGTGATCAAGCCCCCTTGGCCTCCCAAAGTGCTGGGATTACAGGCGTGAGCAACAGTACCCGGCCTAAAAGTTCATTTAAAATTTTCTCACCACAAAGAAGTATGTATATAATGTGATAGATATTTTAATAGCCTGGTTTCCTCATTCCACAATGGATACATGTTTTAAAACATCACATTGTATGCCATAAATATATACTATCATCAATTAAAAATAACACTTAAAAATGAGGTAGCTGCCTTCCAGCAACCGTACCTGCAGGGCGTATAAATAATCCCAATGCATTTTAATAACTAGTATAATGATATTCTGTTTCAATGTGCTTTAGGACCACCAAGGGAGGGAGCGAGTGAGGTTACACCTTCAGAAGCAGATGAGCCAGTTTCAACAATGCTAAAGAATTACTCAAGTGATGACAGTGTGAGTACTCTAACCTTAGGGACCAGTATGAACCTCTGTTACACCTAAGAGAAGAGGGAGATGAAACTGCAAAAAGATGTTTAAGAGGGGTCACAGCAATGAATGCTTCTAATAGTGAATCTCTCTGTTAGCTGCATATTAGAATCACCTTGGGAAAGTTCAGGAAGTCCCCAAACCCAGACCTCACGCCAGATCAATTAAATCTGAACCTATGGGGGTGGAACCCACAGGCCTAAGTATTTTTTTAAAAAGCTCCTCAGGTAATTCCAAAGTACAGCCAAGGTTGAGAATATATGTTTTAAAGCAGATGCAAAAAATTAAATGTGGATTTGACGTGGGGGGAAGTGGTGGTAGGGATGGACGAACTGAAAAGCCCTTCGGAATAGAGCGGTGACTGCAAGAGTAGGGACAAAAACTGCATGAAACCCCATAGCAGGGGATTCAAGGACCGTTTTTGTGTAGGACTGACAGGATTTGGGGGACGGTGACGACCTCGGCATACACCCGACTCTATTAAAGTTCAGTTATTCTGCCAGCGGCCCTGTCCCTACCCGCAATCATATTTTCTTGCACGTCTTCCCACAGTTAAAAAAAAAAAAAAAAAAAAAAGGCGAAAACGTTCTCCCACGTAACGCGCCGTGGACGTGTATGGGAGGAGCAAAGGCCTGAAACTCACAAGCGCGCGGCCGCTACTATTTCTTCGCGATTCCAGATCCAGAATTCACGAACATCTAGAGGAGGCTCTCCCGGCTGTGTGTTTGTGCCCCAGTTAGGGAGCCATGGACGATTTCTCTAGGCAAATTGTCGCCTTTACAACGCCAGAAGGCAGAGGCTGGAGTGAAAGCGGCGGGGGGTAAGGGCGGGGCAACTGCTGACGTCCCCGCTGACGACTCCGGCTCCGCCCTCATCCCAGTTTCCGGCGGCGCGCGGCTCCCTTTTCCGCTTTCCCGCGCGCGCACCGATACCGCCTCACTCCCACGCGCCCCCCAGTGCTGCCGCGCTAGACAGCGGAGAGAACAGATACTGAGCTGTCGGAAAGGTCCACTGCAGATCCCCCTTCCGCTCTGCCGAAAGACTTCCGCTTCGGGCGGTCAACATGTACGTTGCGGCTGTCTGGCGAAGCTGCTGCTGAGCATTTGCGGACGCGCAGCTTCCCCTCTGCGGGGCCGCCCTGCTTCCCCCGGTTCCCCGCCTCCCCCCGCCCCTCGCTCCCGTCCCTGGGGTCGGCGGACTTCTCGCTACATGGGGGCGGGCTTCCGCGGTCAGCGCACGGTTTCCTGTTCTGAGGCTGCCCGGCGGTAGGCGGGGGCGACTCTGCCCGCGCCGGCTTCGGCGCGGTGACCGAGCGCCTGGGAGGCTTGAGGACCGTATCCTGTGCCGTTGAGCCAAGCCCGGTCCTGCGCCGCCATGGCCCCAGTGCAGCTGGAGAACCACCAGCTGGTCCCGCCCGGAGGCGGCGGTGGGAGCAGTGGCGGACCCCAGTCTGCCCCAGCCCCTCCTCCCCCGGGAGCCGCCGTGGCGGCGGCCGCTGCAGCTGCTGCTAGCCCGGGCTACCGGCTGAGCACCCTCATTGAATTTCTGCTGCACCGGGCCTACTCGGAGCTTATGGTGTTGACGGACCTGTAAGTGCCCCGAAACCCCTGCCTGTTCCCCAGCCCCCCTTCCCGCCCAACCGGCCGAGACGTTTGCACCTCCCTCTCTCCGAGAGGCTGCTGTGTTCTCCGCTGGACTGCTTAGTCTAGAATTTCTGAACTCGTGGGGTTCGGCGGAGGTGGAGAAACAGCTTTGTATCTGGGGTCTTCCTGACAACGGTGTAATCGAGACTTGTTAATTTTGCGTGTTGTTACACTTACACTGAAAATTGTATGAAATTTTTGTCCGAGTTCCCAGCAGAACTCTCTTGATTTCTTGGCTGGAATACATAATATTCCAGCTTTTAGAAAAAACTCCATAGATGGGAAATCTGTGTTACAGTCTCTTGACGATACGTTTTAAATATAAGCTGTAATTTCTTCTAAGTTAATGCAGGAGCTCTATTGTGTATAAAATACAAACTTGGATTCAGAGTACTTTTTTCTGCAGCCTTTGAGTGTTTGAGGTCTTAATGAAGTTAGTGTGAGTAGAATATTTTTTGGTAACTAGTCTGTTATTTCCTGGAGTATGAAGGGGGTTTATAAATCACCTAGTTATCCATGAAATGCCTTGGGGCATGATTAAGTTGTTAATCCCTTCAAAATAGGATCAGAATATACTAATGAATTTCAGTGTGTGAAGAAAAGGCACCATAACATTTTGGGAGTCGGTTGTACATCTTATAACCCAGGTTCAGGAAAAGTTAATCAGAATTTTATTTTTTCATCTGTTGCAAGACTTCAGATCAGGGTTATCAATTGAGATACATTAGTATGCAGATATTAGGCTGTAAAGCATCACAGTAATTTGTTTTTAGAGACTGATAACAGATACTTGTTTGAAGATGACTAGAAGAATAGGTTCCACTTACTCCTATAAACATCATTCTGAGTTTTGGTGTACTGTAGTTTTTTGAATGGGACCAAAAAAAGAAGGTAAAGAAGCCTACCCATGGCTAATGAGAAATTTAAATAGCTGTCTAGGATTAGGGACTATTGTTAGTGATATACTTCTCTATACCATTTATTATTGGAGTCCATAAAAATCCAAGAATATTATCCATGAGAAAGTTTCATGTATATGAAGGTCACCTGTCCTATATATAGAGCTACGGACAAAAAATGTTGAAAACTGCTGTTGTCAGTGGTGTAATTTGCTTTTCCATAGTGGATTTGTAGAAATTCCTTGAATTGTGATTTTTTTGTTTTGTTTTGTTTTTTACTATTTTAGGACTTGGTTTATGAAGAGAGGAACATCTGTTTTATGGGTGTAGAATAAGTATGTAGTTATAGTCCCACACCCTTTATATGGTGATGATTCCCATATTTGTATTTCCAGCACAGAGCTCTCTGATGAACTCCAGACTCTATATGCAGATGCCTACATTTCAGTATCTAATGGGCATTTCAACATAGCAAGTCCGGGACTTAACTCCTGATTCCACTGTCCTCCCTCCTGCAAAACCTTTGCTGTCTCACTAAAGAGTATCTCCATTCTTCTGTTGTTGCTCAGGCCAAAAATTTTGGAGTAATTCCTGGCTCCTGTTTCTTCACATCCCACATACATCAGCAAGTCCTGTCATCTTTGACTTTAGAGTCTGACTATTTCTCAAGACTTCCATCAAGTGTTGGTCCAAGCCACCTAATCCTTTACCTCTGTACTGCAATAGTCAGCTCACTAGTATCTCAGTAGTTCCCTTGCCCCTTCTACAGTTTGTTCTCCACAAAATAGCCAGGATGATTTTTAAAAAGTGTCTCTGCTCAGAACCCTTCAATGGTTCCCCATCTCACTTAGATTAAAAAGTTTTGATAATTGTCAGGCGTGGTGGCTCATGCCTGTAATCCCAGCACTTTGGGAGGCTGAGGAAGGGGGTCACCTGAGCCCAGGAGTTTGAGACCAGCCTGGGCAACATAGCAAGACAGGTATGCACCACCACACCTGGTTAATTTTTGTGTTTTTAGTGGAGATGGGATTTCATCATGTTGACCAGGCTGGGCTGGAACTCCCCACCTCAGGTGGTCTACCCCCCTTGGCCTCCCAAAGTGCTAGGATTACAGGCATGAGCCACCGTACCTGGCCTCCAAAGCTTGATGTTTCTTGTTAGTACCTAGCACACTGCCATCTTAGAGCCTTTGCTCTTTCCCTAGAAATCTGAGTGTATTGCTTTCTCATTAGTCCTTTAAGTCCTCATTTACATACAGTTTATCAGAAAGATTTTCTCTGACCACCTAAAAAATAGTACTCTGCTCCTTCACTCTATCCTTACTTGCTGCTTTTTCTTACAGCACTTATTACCACTTGACATTATTAGTTTGTTGTCTGTTTCACCCCATGAGGATAGAGATTTCGATTTGTTTGTGACTTTCCTTGGGGCCTAGAACAATGCCTGGTACACAGGGCTTAACTAAGTATTTATTGATTTCATACATGAATGAGTGAATTTTTGATACACAGGTATATTAAAAAACTTTTTTCAGCTGGGCGCAGTGGCTAATGCCTGTAATCCCAGCATTTTGGGAGGCCGAGGTGGGCGGATCACAAGGTCAGAAGTTCGAGCCAGCCTGGCTAATATGGCGAAACCCTGTCTCTACCAAAAATATAAAAATTAGCTGGGTGTGGTGGCGGGCGCCTGTGGTCCCAGCTACTCAGGAGGCTGAGGCAGTAGAATCGCTTGAACCTGGGAGGCGGAGGTTGCCGTGAGCCGAGATCGCGCCATTGCACTCCAGCCTGGGTAACAAGAGCGAAACTCCGTCTCAAAAAAAACCAAAAAAAACCCATAACTTTTTCAATTTTGATTGTGGTAATTATTAATAAAATTAGTTTGGGAACTTACCATGGAAGTTCCTAAATAGTGTATTTTCCCTAGAAACTGTCAGGATTACTATGTTAATGTAGAGCCAGTGTCCTAGGTATACTTTGAGTCTTTAGGGAAACAGTTATTTCAGCAACATTTGATGCTTGTCTGTGAACTAGTGAAGGTAAAAAGGACAGTGTTGGCAACTTAGGTGGTTTTGTTTTCGCCTCAGATTTCTGGATTTTTTCCTTCTGCTTGTCCACCTCCCTTCCTCCTTAACATACATACTCTCTTCCTAGAGTTTACTCTCTGCGTTGACTTTTTAGAGAACTAGGTTCTACTCTTTATTTTTTTTGAGACAGGGTTTTTCTCTGTCACCCAGGCTGGAGTTCAGTGGCACAATCATGGCTCACTGCAGCATCGACTAACAGGGTTCAGATGATTCTTCCATTTCAGCCTCCCAGGTAGCTGGACTACTTGCCACCACACTTGGCTAATATGTATTATTTGTAGAGATGCGGGTTACCATGTTGCCCAGGCTGGTCCAAAACTCCTGGTCTCAAGCGATCTGCCCGCCTCAGCTTCCCAATGTGCTGGGATTACAGGTGTGAGTGAGCCACCGCACCTGCCCCCCCCCCCTTTTTTTTAAATTCTTTTAATTAAAATCAGAAAATGCCAGGATCTCAGTCATGTAAACTTGTCTTATTGTGCTTTGGTGTAAATAAGTTTCTATGCCTTACTTGCCAGCATTTGCATTTTAGGGCTTTTACCCTAAATAGTAGCTTTCTTATCCATAAAAGAATTTCAAATAGATTAGGAGGAATGGGGGAAAGGGGAGGCAGGCAGCAAAGCCTGTCTTTTATCCCTGATATGATACCACTTCTGACATGAGATGGTCCTTTTGGGGTCTCTGAGGCAGGTAAAAGATGCGGGAACAATGATTCCTGTTCTTTCTATCCCCAGAGACTCTACTCCTCCTCTCCCGCATAGGTCTTTCTCATTCTCCCTCCCTTGAGGTGAAAACAAGGGCTGTGGCTTCTCAAGGAGTGTTCTCAGGAGGTTTGACATGTAGAGGAACTTGCCAGTAGCTGTCTTTATTTGCAGTGTTCTAGCAGGGCCGTAATTTCTGCTTTATCCTTCGGTTCTGCTGGCTCTTCCAGCCACTACCTAGTTCGCTTTGTCATCCTGAACATAACTTTAACTCTCATCTCACTGTCTACCCTAATAATAGCTTGTAACTATAAGCCAGAGCTCATTTTAATATTTTCTCCTCCTTGTACTTTGAACTTCTGAAAGTAGTTTTAGTTTTTCTGTTCCTGTGGCACAAGGGTGGGAGACAATCTGAGTGGCTGAGTGTGTATGCTTTAAGAACTGATTAGCTGTGAGAGAGGCATGAGAGTTGTTTAGGCCATTAAATCTTGGACCATGGGATAGAGGTTAACAGAATGTGGCAATTCAGGAGGCATTAAGGATCTTTCTAGGCATCAGTGGACGTGAGTGTTAAATGGTCTAACTTGTCAGGGAAGAAGTTGACATTGGTTGCTGGCTATCAGCATTGGAGGACTAACAAAAAGAAATATAAAAATCCTATTAGAGCTGTTTAAAAGCAATAAAAAATTTTTCATCTAACCACCATGCAACATCACAATTACTGTAAAACCCTTGATATACATTGGCCCTTTTGTATGCTTAACTTCTAATTTTGTCCACCATAACACAATGTGAAGGGATTATTGCTTGGAAACAGGTATCCATTGGATACAGGGAGGCTGGCAACCAAGTAGTAAGTACTTCTGCATCTGTGACCCTTTTGGTCTTAAAGTAATCTTTTCTCTGATACCCTATGATATAGTGTGCTAATGTGGAACTTGGGTTTTTTAAACGTTTGAGGTTCATGCAATATGTTTTGAAGCATTTTGAATGGAGAGAAATGTTCTTTTGTTGGTTTTTGCCTTACAGCCAAATCTAAAAAAGAATAGGTAGCCATATGAGCCTGTAGTAGCTGTTTACCCAGTTTTTCTGAAACATTAACATATTTAATAGAGTAAAAGTAAAGATTATTATCACTTTAGAATGAAGGTGTGCATGTATTTAATCACTTTCTTTTTTTTTTTTTTTTTTTTTTCCTTCTTAGACTGCCAAGGAAATCTGATGTGGAAAGGTGAGTACGAAAAAACCTTAAAGTCTCTTTATTGATCAATCTATATGAGTGTTGGCATGTAGGTATGGGTGGTGTAGGGCTGTGGATTGGAAACATAGGCCCAAAGAGTCTAGAATGATTTTTTACACCATGTGTTTAAGGAGTCTTAGGAAATGTAATTTCCTCACCCTTAGCAATACTTGGCATGGGACCAGTTCTAGATCTTCTATTCTACAAACCTTTATTGAGTGACTGACCTGATCAAGTCCCTAAGGGTGATACTAAGACATAGAAGATATAGTCTGTAAAGGAAAGTGCTGAGGAGCAGCAGACTGGCTTTAGAAAGTTGGCTGCTAATTTATCACTTGCTACAATGATGCTATTAAGTACTTTGGAGAATTGATAGTTGCCTACTTCTCCTACTGTTACATAGTTAACATTTTGGTGCAGTTGGAGGTTGGAGCTTAAGATTTAACACAAGGCTAGTATGTTTCCAGAGGCCAAAGGAACAAGCTACATTAAAGTTCCAAATAAATCATATGATGGAGATTTAAATTGTAACTACAGTGTAGACTACTTGACCATGTCTTTGGCACTACTTAAGCTCCTTGGTTGATTTTTTTTTTTTTTTTTTTTTTTTTAAATATCAAGTCACTTGGCAGCTTTTTAGCATTTTTTTTTTCTTTGAGATGGAGTTTTGTTCTTGTTACCCAGGCTGGAGTGCAATGATGTGATCTTGGCTCATCACAGCCCCCGCCTCCTGGGTTCAAGCAATTCTGCCTCAGCCTCCCGAGTAGCTGGGCCTACAGGTGCACACCATCATGCCCAGCTAGTTTTTGTATTTTTAGTAGAGGTGGGGTTTCACCATGATGACCAGGATGGCCTTGATCTCTTGACTTTGTGATCCATCCACCTTGGCCTCCCAAAGTGCTGGGATTATAGGCGTGAGCCACCGTGCCCGGCCAACTTTTTAGCATTTCTTAGTGGCAGCACTCTTCAACCCCAGCTTACCTTCTGATCAAATTAGACATGGATCAAAAAGGTAGAAGTGGAAGAGACAATTAAGGCAACCTGTGTTATGGTTTGGCCGGTCAGTATTAAAGTAGGAAAATGCTAAGTCAAGGATGTGTTCTGTCCAATCCGGGATATGAAGGGAAACTGGGCCTTTGGAAAACTGACTCATGTTCCCTATCGCTTGAGACAACATGGTGTCAGAAAACTGCATTACTATCGCTTACAAAGGGGAACATTTCCATTATAGTAGAGGACTGCCTTTGGGCAACTGAATTAATAATAGACGAGTGTGTTTGCTCTGTGAGAGGAGCAGAGACCTTGCATCCTCTATAAGCCATTGCTGAGTTAGAGTGAAGAAGGTACGGAGGTTCCCATCCCTGAGATCTCCCGGATCTTAATGTGTTTAACATTTCTGCTGTGTTTCAATCTTGTCTTATGATCTTTCATGGACACTGGCAAAGAGTCATAATTATGCCTTGATTCTTCCCTTTATAGTACCACTAATCATATTGCTGGCTGATCTTTAAGAGCCTTTTAGGGTGCTTGTGGGCTATGTATGCTCTCTGTAGGAGCCAGCCTCTGTAGCCTTCAGTCAGGATTGTACTTCAGCAAGAACTTTGGTGCATTGCGTCATGGTGGTGGTATTGGCAAGATGCAGAGATGTGGATTGGATCTGTAGGTCATTGAACAGCTGTACTAAGATTAATAGGTCAGAGTCTGCTTGGAGGGAGGTTGGTGTCCTGCTGAGTCCTGTCATCAGTCCTGGCTTGTTGAATATTTTTTTCGGCATCTTAAAGTAAACCATGAAAGATATAATTAATCAGTTTTGTAGCTGCTATGAAGTTGAGAGATCTAGCTAACACGTTGATTGACAACATAAACTTTAAGTAAAGCTTTTGGGGCTTTAGGATGAGATGATAAAAGTACTGATGAGTATTCAGGGAAAAGGAATAATAATAGTGAGTATAGGATAAAACTAGATATGGACAGACCTTTTATTTTTGGTACTCAACATAATTTCTTTAACTTTACATGGATATTTTTTAATGTATCCAAGCTTGTCGTTGAAATTAGTTTGGTAAAGAGTTACATACTTAAGTTCTTTAATTATTCAATCTTTAAAATCATGCTGGTCCAGGATGGGAAATGGTGCCCTTTTGTAGAATGAATACAGTTTCAGGCTTTGGTAAAGATCAATTTCAATTCTTTTCACTTACTAAAAGGGTTACTAATTACTTACTAATTAAATTACTCCTAATTTCAGTTATGAACTTATAATTCATAACTCCTCATTTGATCCCTTCTGTGAGCCAGTTTACTTATACTGCCATATGCTAAATTTAGTACATTTTTGTAAACAACTTTCGTTACAATATAAAATGAATTAAAAAATGTGATTTATTGCTAAAACATTCTATTGGGTTTATTGTTCTGAAGTGAAAACTAAAACATACAGATAGTATACAAAATGTGATAAAAGTTAATATTTAGTTAAATATTTTAGGTGGCTCATTTCGTAGTGGTTGTAAGCAAAGGTTGATTTTTTTTTTTCCCCTCGGTTGAAATAAATTGTGAAATACTCTTTCTAATATGTTGGTTCATTAAGCGTTGTTTTATTTTATAGGAAAATAGAAATAGTGCAGTTTGCTAGCCGGACACGCCAACTCTTCGTTCGATTATTAGCTTTAGTGAAATGGGCCAATAATGCTGGCAAAGTGGAAAAATGTGCGGTGAGTTAAATTTTTTTATTTTACTTTGTATAAAATAACTTTTTGAATGTTGTAATAGGCATAGTTTTACAATTTAGCTTTAACTTATCCCTGCTGATTTGAGTGACATGTGAACAATCATGTTTCTGTATGATAATATATATTTCTGTAGAAACTTAATATTTGTTTATGGACACCTGATCAGAAAGAAGAGTGGGAGATATCTGGAGACATCATTACATGAGGAGACTTTAAATATGAGACTGGGACTAAAGGGGAGAAATTGTTAGTTTATATTTGTGCAATTCCTTAGAATTTGCAAGCTTCTCTGTTAAATTTTGCTTATTAATTCTTGACAATCCTGTGAGAATGGCAGAGTTAGTATTTTTTTTTCCAGTTTTTTAGATGATGAAATGATAAAGTCCCTAGAAGTTACATGGGTTCCTCAAGGTCACAGAGGCTGATAAAAACATTTTTCTGTTTATTTATTTATCAACTCTCCAAACTTCCACTGAGCACAGGGTATAGGGCACAGAGGATGGAGTCTTCAATAAGGAATAGTCCCTGCCTTCGAGAACCTCATAGTCTTTTGACTGTTGAATCGCTCTTTGGAATGCAAAGTAACATGCAGTGCAGTGTACCAAAGATACTAAAATCTACCAAAAATAAAGTTTTATGCTATGTTTAAGAAGCATTAAGGAGTAAAAACTTGATTTTTTTTTTCAGATTGTTCACTGTTGGCATATAGAAATATTACTGATATTTTGTATGTTGACTTTTTATCCTGTAACTTTACTGAATTTATCAGTTCTAATAGTGTTTTGGTGGGGTCTTCAGGTTTTTCCAAATATAAGATTATATTATCTGCAAACAAGGATAATTTGACTTCTTCCTTTCCAGTTTGGTTGCCCTTTATTTCTTTCTTTTGTCTGATTGCTCTAGCTGGGACTTCCAGTACTATGTTGAATAGTAGTGGTGAAAGTGGACATCCTTGTCATGTTCCAGATCTGAATGAAGGGCTTTCAGTTTTTCCCATTTAGCATGATATTAGCTGTGGGTCTGTCAAATACGGCTTTTATTATGTTGAGGTGTGTTCCTTCTATACCCAGTTTTTTGAGGGTTTTTATCATTAAGGGATGTTGAATGCTTTACATGTGTTTTCAGCATCAGTTGAAATGATCACATGGTTTTTGTCCTTCATTCTATTGATATGATATATCACATTGATTGATTTGTATATGGTGAACCATCTTTGTATTGCAGGGAGAAAAATCCCACTTGGTCATGATGAACGATCTTTTTAATGTTTTGTTGAATTTGGTTTGCTAGTATTTTGTTGAGGATTTTTGCATCAATATTCATCAGCTATATTGGCCTGTAATTTTCTTTTTTTGATGTGTGTCTGGTTTTGGTATCAGGATAATACTGGCCTTGTAGAATGAGTTTGGAAGTTTTCCGTCTTCCACTATTTTTGGAATAGTTTAAGTAGGATTGGTATTAGTTCTTTAAATGTTTGGTAGAATTCAGTACTGAGGCCATAAGGTCCTGGGCTTTTCTTTGCTGGGAGACAAGTTCTAATTAATAATGAGTTATAGCTTCAATCTTATTACTTGTTATTGGTTTATTCAGGTTTTGGATTTCTTCATGCTTCAATGGTCACAGATTGTATGTGTCTGGGAATTTATTTCTTCTAGATTTTCTAATTTATTGGCATATAGTTGCTCACAGTGGCCACTAATGATCCTTTGAATTTCCGTGATATTAATTGTAATGTCTCCTTTTTCATCCTTGATTTTATTCATTTGGGTCTTCTCCCTTTTGTTCTTTGTGAGTCTGGGTAAAGGTTTGTCAATTTTGTTTATTTTTTCAAAAAACCAACTTCTTGTTTCATTGATCTCTTGTATTGTTTTCTTCATTTCAAATTCATTTATTTCTGTTCTGATCTTTATTATTTCTTTTAATTTTTGTTTCAGGTTTCTCTTGCTTTTATAATCTTTAAGGTGCATTGTTAGATTATTTATTTGAAGTTTTTTTTCTTTTTGATGTAGGTACTTATAACTCTAAATTTCTCTCTTAGTGCTGTATCCCATAGGTTTTGATATGTTGTGTTTCCATTATTTATTACAATAAATTTTTAAATTTTCCTCTTAATTTGTTCATTGACCCATTGTTCATTTGGGAGCATATTGTTTCCATGTGTTTGTATAGTTTCCAGAATTCCTCTTGTTATTGTTTTCTAGTTTTATTCCATTATGGTCAGAGAAGATACTTGATATTATTTGAGTTTTTCTGAATGTTTTAAGACTTGCTTTGTGGCCTAACATATGGTCTGTCCTTCAGAGTGATCTATGTGCTGAGAAGAAGAATGTATATCTTGCATCCTTTGGATAAAATGTTCCATAAATATTTATTAGGTCCATTTGTTCCATAGTGCAGATTAAGTGCAATGTTTCTCTCTTGAGTTTCTGTTTGGGAGATCCATCCATTGCTGAAGGTGGGGTGTTGAAGTCTCCAGCTATTATTGTATTGACATCTTACTCTTTAACTCTAGTAATGTTAATATTTGGTTTACATATCTGGGTGTTCCAGTGTTGGATACACATGTATTTGCAATCATATCCTTTTGCTGAATTGGCTCCTATATCATTAATGACCTTCTTTGTCTCTTTGCATAGTTTTTGTCGTGAAATCTATTTTGTCTAAGTATAGCTACTCCTACTCCTTTTTGGTTTCCATTGGAATATAAATCCTTTTCCATCCCTTTATTTTCAGTTTATGTATCTGTGCCTTTACGGGTGAAGTATGTTTCTTAAGGGCAACAGATTGTTGAGTCTTGCTTTTTTTAAATCCATTTCAGCCACTCTGTGCCTTTTTATTGGAGAGTTTAGTTTATTTACATTCAGTGTTGTTATTGATAAGTAGCATTTACTCCTGCCATTTTGTTATTTGTTTTCTGGCTGTTTTGTGGTCTTCTCTTCCTTTTTTCCTTCCTCCCTGTCTTTTTAGTGAAGGTGATTTTTCTCTGGTGATATAATTTTTTGTTTTTTATTTTTTGTATCCATCTTTTTTTTTTCTTTTTTCCTGAGATGGAGTCTCTCTGTTGCCCAGGCTGGAGTGCAGTGGTGTGATCTCGGCCCACTGTAACCTCTGACTCCCGGGTTCAAGTGATTCTACTGTCTCAGCCTCCTGAGTAGCTGGGATTACAGGCTTGTGCCACCTCACCTGCTAATTTTTGTATTTTCGGTAGAGACAGGGTTTTGTCATGTTGGCCAGCTGGCCTTGAACTCCTGACCTCAGGTGATCCACTTGCCTCAGCTTCCCAAAGTGCTGGGATTACAGGCGTGAGCCACAGCTCCCAGCCTATTATATGATTTGAGGTTACTGTGAGGCTTGCAAATACTATCTTATAACCCATTATTTTAAACTGATGACAACTTTGATTGCATAAACAAACATGCAAAAGGAAAACTAATGAAAACTCTGCAATTTAACTTCATCTCCCCACTTTTTAACTTTTTGTTGTTTCTCTTTAGTTCGTATTGTCTTGAAAAATTCTATGTCTTTAAAAGTTGTTGTAGTTATGATTTCCTGTTGGTTCATCATTTAGCCTTTCTACTGAACATAGGAGTAGTTTACATAGTACAATTACAGTGTTAAAATATTCTGTTTTTCTGTGTGCTTACTATTACCAGTGGGTTTGTACCTTCAGATGATTTCTCATTGCTTGTTAACATACTGTTCTTTCAGATTAAAGAACTCCCTTTAGCATTTCTTGTAGGACAAGTGTGGTGTTAATGAAATCTCTCAGCTTTTGTTTATTTTTCCTTCATGCTTGAAGGATATTGCTACCAGATATGCTATCCTAGGATAATTTTTTTTTTCCTTCAGCACTTTAAATATGTCATGCCACTCTCTCCTGGCCTGTAAGGTTTCCACTGAAAAGTCTCCTGTCAAATGTATTAGAGAGCTCCATTGTATGTTACTTGTTTCTTTTCTCTTGCTGCTTTTAGGATCCTTTCTTTATCCTTGACCTTTGAGAGTTTGATTATTAGATGCCTTGAGGTAGTCGCCTTTGGGCTAAATCTGCTTGTACTTGAATGTTGTTGATACTTTCTCTAAGTTTTGGAAGTTCTCTGTTATTATTCTTTTGAATAAACTTACTACCCCTATCTCTCTGTTTCTACCTCCTCTTTAAGGCCAGTAACTCTGAGATTTGCCCTTTTGAGGCTATTTTCTAAATCTTTTAGGTGTGCTTCATTCTTTTGTCTTTTGTCTCTTCTTACTGTGTATTTTCAAATAACCTGTCTTCAAGCTCACTAATTCTTTCTTCTGGTTGATCAGCTCTGTTATTAAGAGACTTTGATGCATTCTTCAGTATGCCAATTGCATTTTTCAACTGTAAAATTTCTGCTTGATTTTAAAAAATTATTTCAATCTCTGTGAAATTTACCTGATAGAATTCCGAATTCATTCTCTGTGATATCTTGAATTTCTTTGAGTTTCCTCAAAACAACTATTTCGAATTCTCTGTCTGAAAGATTACATGTATCTGTTTCTCCAGGATTGGTTCCTGGTGCCTTCTTTTGTTCGTTTGATGAGATCCTGTTTTCCTGAATGATCTTGATGCTTTTAGATCTGGGCCTTGAAGAGTTAGGTATTTATTGTAGTCTTTGCAGTCTGGGCTTGTTTGTGCCTGTCCTTCTTGAGGAGGCTTTCCAGATATTCGAAGGGACTTGGGCCCCAAGCTCAATAATGCTGTGGTTTTTGCCTACTCATGGAGGTACCGCCTTGATGGTCTTGGATAAGATCTGGAAGGTTTCTCTGGATTACCAACCAAAGACTCTTGTTCTTTTTCTTTAGTTTCTTCCAAACAAACAAAGTCTTGCTCTTTGTGCTGAGCCACTTGGGACTGGGGATGTGGTGATGCAAGCACCCAGGTGGCCACCACCACATGGGTGCACCTGGTCAGACCTGAAGCCAGCACAGCACTGGGTCTTGCCCAAGGCCCACTGTAACCACTACCTGGCTACCACTTATGTTCACTCCAGGCCCTAGGGCTTTATAATCAGCAGGTGGTGAAGCCAGTCAGGTTTGTGTTTTTCAGGGTAGCAAGTTTCCCCAGGCTTTGGGTGGGCCCAAAGATGCTATCTAGTGGCCAGGGATTAGAGTCAAAAAACCTTGGTAATTTGCCTGATATTCTTTTCTTACTGCGGCTAAGCTGGCACTCGAACCACAATAAAAGTCTTTCCTGCTTTTCCATCCCCTTTCCACAGGCAGAGGAGCCTCTCCCTTTGGCCGTCGCCGGCCCATGGTGGGGGGTTCTGCTAAGCCACCACTGATGTTCACTTAAAACCTAAGCGTTCTTCAGTCAGCTTGTGGTGAATACTGCCAGGCCTGGGACTCATCCTTCAGGGCAGTGGGCTCCCCTCTGGCCCTGGGGAGGTCCAGAAATGCTGTCCAAGAGCCTAGTCCTGGACTCGGGGACCCCAAGAGCCTTCTTGGTGCTCTACCCAACTTTGGCTGAGCTGGTACCTAAGGAGCAAAACAAAGTCCCCTTTACTTTTCCCCCTGCTTTTCTCAAACAGAAGGAGTCTTTCACCATAGCCACTACAGCTGAGTATGTGATTGGTCGCACCTGAAGTCAGCACATCTCGGATCCCAAGGTCCACGGCCCACTACCTGAGTATCGCTGCTGGTTATTCAGGGCCCAAGGGCTCTTTTATTCAGCAGATGATGAATCCTGCCAGGATTTGGTCCTTTCCTTCAAGGCAGCAGGTACCCTTCTGGCCCACAGTGTGTCTGTGTCATCCATGTGCTAGGGCCTGGAATAGGGCCTCATCACTCTGCCTGGTGCCCTGTCCTACTGTGGCTGAGCTGGTATCCAAGATGCAGGACAAAGTCCCTACTCTTTGCTCTCCTCTCCTCAAGCAGAAGTAAGGAATCTCTTTTGTTGTTGCAAGCTGTGCTGCCTGGGGTTTGTGGAAGGGTAGTGCAAATACTCCCTGGTCCCCCCAGCTGGTGTATCCCTAGATCATGTGCCACCCCAGTCCTGTGGCCCTGAGCCCAGCCTAGCATTAGGAGTTGCCTAGGAATTGCAGTGCTTGTATCCTAGACTGCCTTTCATGTTTACCTAGGACTCCAGGGTACTTTGGCCTATAGTAGCAAGGCTTGCCCAGAAACTGAAGTTCTGACCGCTGCGATGGGCAATTCTCTGGCCAAGGCTGCTCCAAATGCTCCTTCTGTACACTGGTGCTGGCTGGCCCAGCACAGCTTTGCTCTCCACTATGACAGGGCAGCTCTGAGTTCAATGTAAAGTCCCCCAGTCACTGTTCTCTTCCCTCCCTTAAGTACATAGATTCTTGCTCTGTACAGCAGGGCCTTTGCTGGGGTGGTAGGGGAGGGGCGGTGTCAGTGATTCAAGACTCTCTCTCTCCTGCCCTCCTCAATGCCTCCCTCAGTGATAGGAAGTTAAAACCAAGCACTGTGATTGCTCACCTGATTTTTCATTTTTGCAATAGTGCTTTTCTGTGTGCAGATAGTTGTAATTTCATGTTCCTGGAGAGGGGGTGACTGGTGCTGGCTTCTATTCCACTATCTTGCACTGACCCTCTCAGCAGTTTTGTTTCTGATACAGATGTGTTTATGTCAGGGATAAAGTCCATCAAGGAGAATTAGAGGGATTGTTCATGTTTCAACACTTCCGTTCTCAACCTAATGTTATTTAACTAGTTTTATTAGAGATTCTCGATAATGATCTTTGGCTGTGCCAGACGTGTTATGAGTGTTTAGATCCACAGTTTATAGAACTTTGACTAATGATAAAATAACTTGGATAACATTTTGCCTAAGAAAAAGAGAAAATATCTGTCATTCTCCTAGAGATTATTTTTCAGTAGCTTTATTGAGATATAATTTACCCACTTAAAGTATGCAGTTCAGTGGTTTTTATTATATTCATAGATATGTGCAACCATCATCACAGTCAATTTTAAAACATTTTAATCACCTCAGAAAGAAAACCTGTGCCCATTAGTTATCACCCCCCAGCTCTCTTCCAGCCCTAAGCAGCTGCTAATCTACTTTGTCTCAACTGATGTGCCTGTTCTGAACATTTCATATACATGGAATCAAATGTGTTGTGTTGTGATTGGCTTCTTTAATTTAGCTTTTTTTTTTTTTTTGCTTAGTATTTTCAAGATTGATTCGTGTCATAAAATGTATCAGTACTTCATTCCTTTTTATGGCTGAATTGCATGGATAATACTACATTTTGTTCATCTGTTCATCAGTTAATAGGCATTTGCGTTCTTTCCAGTTTTGGATTATTATGACAAATGCTGTTGTAAATAGTCACATCCAAGTGTCTGGACATATGCTTTTATTTCTTTTGAGTGTATACCCAGGAGTGGGATGGCTAGGTCATATAGTAACTCTTTGTTGAACGTTTTGTGGAACTGCCATCCTATTTTACGAAGTGGCCACACCATTTTACATTTCCACCAGCAATGTGTAGAAGTTCCAGTTTCTCTACATCCATGCCAACACTTGTTGTTTCCCGACTTTTCGAATTTAGCCATCCTAGTAGGTATGAAGTGGCATCTCAATAAAGTTTTAATTTGTGTTTTCCTGATGACCCATGATGTTGAACATGTTTTCATATGCTTATTGACCATTTGTATATCTTGTTTACAGAAACATTTATTCAGTGTTAAATTCTAAAGGAGATTATTATTGAACATATTTACAGCTGGTGTGTGAATACTTAAAAACAATATGGATTAGTTCTTTGTAAACTAAGACTGTCCATCCATGTGAATGGATTCACTAATCAGTTATTCAAAACTCAAGTTTCATTTATGTCTTTATTTTTAAGACATGGAATCTTACTCTGTCACCCAGGCTGGAGTACACTGGTGTAATCACAGCTCACTGCAACCTCAAACTTCTGGGCTCAAGCAGCCCTCCCACCTCAGCCTCCCTGAGTAGTTGAGACCACAGGCACACATTACTGTGCCCATGTGATTTTTTTAAGAGTTTTTGTAGAGGCAGGGGTCTCACTTTGTTGCCCAGGCTGGTTTCAAACTCCTGGCTTCAAGCAATCCTCCCACCTCTGCCTCCGCCTCCTAAACTGCTGGAGATTACAGGCATGAGCCACCACACCCAGCCAAGTTTCATCTTTGTTAATTATATTTCTAAGTTCAGGGAATGTAGCTGAAGCTAGTGTATTTTGAGTTCAGTGAAGTAGTTTAGAGAGTGTTTCATTAATTGTTTATATTTAAGTGGAGCGGTAGAGGCTGGATAAACTGTGGCATCCCAATAGGGTTGATGCATGTCTTTCTCAGGGAAGGTCTTTGGTACTCTTTGAGCTTGACTTTGGTCTGATAAGCATTTTTACAGTGACCTGAGTTAAGGGAGACTTAAGATGGCCTAAATCTGAGTAAAAGCCAGTTCAGAAGTTGAGAATGTATTAGCAGTGTCATGGCTGCTAATAAGTTAGGGTTGGTGGCATTGATAGAAATTCATTGTACTAGTCATAGAAAGTAGCATTTTCACTGGGTCATGTTGTATACTGGGTCTAACTAAGAATTAGAAGAAATACTTTTTGTGTTGTTGTTTCAGCTCTTCTGATTATTGACTTTCTTTGGGCAAGTGTCTTAACCTAAACCTCAATTTTCTCATCTCTGAGGTCATAGTAATTATCTGGTTCTATTTCTTAGAGTTGCAAAAATCAAATAACATGTTTGAAAACACTAAGAGATTGTAGAGCATTTTTACATGTTTGTGTGATGTTGGTATTAATTCTGGGTACTATGTCTTCAGTTGGCCACTGACAGCCTGTTTGAAGGACATGAGAGAGAAGACTTTATTGTTCTAGAATTGAATTAGAAGATGGCTGGGCACGGTGGCTCATGACTGTAATCCCGGTAGTTTGGGAGGCGGAGGCGGGTGGATTACCTGAGGTCAGGAGTTCAAGACCAGCCTGGCAAACCTGGCCAACATGGTGAAACCCCGTCTCTACTAAAATTACAAAAATTAGCTGGGTATGGTTGTGTGCCCCTGTAATCCCAGCTACTTGGGAGGCTGAGGCAGAAAAATTGCTTGAACCCGGGAGGCGAAGGTCACAGTGAGCAGAGATCACGCTACTGCACTCCAGCCTGGGTGACAGAGCAAGACTCTGTCTCCAAAAAAAAAAAAAAGATACAAGGTTTAGGGAGGTAGTTTTTAGCTCAGTGATGAGCTCTACTAGTTTAGGTATCGTTATGAAATGCATTGAGTGGAAAACTGATGGAAAGGATTTCTGTATTGGGCATGAAGTTGACCTATATCTCATAATGCGTGTTTTGGAGTGTTTTTCTGTCTTCTTTCTAGGCACTGTTCTAAAGGGTTTTTATGTGTTAACTCTTTTTTTAATTGATATAGTTGTACGTATTTTGGGGGTACATGTGATATTTTGATATATATAGTGATCAGATCAGGATAATTGGGATATTCAGTACCTTAGACATTTTTCTTTGTGTTGGGAATGTTACAGTTCTTCTCTTTTGGTTGTTTTCAATATACAATAAATTATTGCAAATTATAGTCTCTGTACTTTACTATCGAATACTAGAATTTATTCCTTTTAACTATATTTTTGTACCAACTTTTCTTCATGCCTCCTTCCCCCTTCCCTGCTTCTCCTAACCACCATTCTAGTCTCTACCTCCATAATATCCGCTTTTTTAGCTCCCACATGTGAGAGAGAATGTGCAATATTTGTCTTTCTGTGCCTGGCTTATTTCACTTAACATGATGACCTTCACTTCCATACATGCTCTTGCAAATGGCAGGCTTTCATTCTTTTTTATGGCTGAATAGTATTCCATTGCGTATATTTACTGTATTTTATTTATCCATAAACTGTTGATGGACACTTGGGTTGATTCTGTATCTTGGCTATTGTGAATAGTGCTGCAGTAAATGTGGGAGTGCAGATATCACTTTGGTATGCTGATTTCCTTTCTCTTGGTTAGATAGCAGTGGAATTGCTGGATCATATGGCAATTCTATTTTTAGTTGTTAGTGGGTTTTTTGTTTGTTTGTTTGTTTTGAGATAAGGTCTCTTTCTGTCACCTAGACTGGAATGCAGTGGCACAGTCACGGCTCTTTGCAACCTCAACCTCCTGGGCTCAAGTGATCCTCTTTATTAGCTGTGACCACAGGCATGCACCAGTATGCCAGGCTAATTTTTTTGTTTTTTTTAATTTGTTGTAGAGACAGGGCCTCCCTGTGTTATCCAGGCTGGGATTACATATGTGAGCCACCACACACAGCCTATTTTTAGTTTTTTGTTTGAGGAACCTCCATACTGTTCTCTGTAGTGGCCATAGTCACATGGTCACCAACAGTGTATGAGGGTTCCCCTTCCTCCACATCCTCACAAGCATCTGTTATTTTTTTGTCTTTTTGATAATAGTCATTTTAACTGGGGTGAGATGATATTTCATTGTGGTTTTGATTTACATTTCCTTGATGATTAGTAATGTTGTATTTTTTCATATACCTTTTGGCCATTTGTATGTCTTCTTTTGAGAAATGTCTATTCAGGTATTTTGCTTATTTTTTAAGTGGAGTTATTTGGTTTTATTTTGCTATTGAGTTGAGTTCCTTATGTATTCTGGATATTAATCCCTTGTCAGGTGGATATTTTGCAGAATTTTCTCCCATTCTGTGGGTTGTCTCTTCACACTGTTGATTATTTCTTCTGCTGTTTAGAAGCTTTTTAGCTTGATGTAATCTCTTTTGTCTATTTCTGCTTTTGTTGCCTGTCTTTTTTTTTTTTTTTTTTTTTTTTTGAGATAGAATCTCACTCTGTGGCCCAGGCTGGAGTGCAGTGGTGCGATCTTGGCTCACTGCAACCTTCGCCTCCCAGGTTCAAGCGATTCCCCTGCCTCAGCCTCCTGAGTAGCTGGGACTACAGGCATGTGCCACCACGCCTGGCTAATTGTTTTTGTATTTTAGTAGAGATAGGGTTTCACCCTGTTGGCCAGGACGGTCTTGATCTCTTGACCTTGTGATTTGCATGCCTCGGCCTCCTAAAGTGCTGGGATTACAGGCATGAGCCACCATGCCTGGCCTGTTGCCTGTCTTTTTAAGATCTTACCCAAAGAAATCTTTGCCCAGGCCAGTGTCTTAGAGCATTTCCCCAGTGCTTTCTTCTGATAGTCTCATAGTCTCAGGTCTCATGCCTAAATTAAGCCTTTAATTCATTTTGAGTTGATTTTTGTATAATGTGAGAGATGGGGATTCTAGTTTCATTCTTTTGCATATGGTTATTGAGTTTTCCCATCACCATTTATTAAAGAAACTGTCCTTTCCCCAACGTATGTTTTTGGTGCTTTTGTGTAAAATGAGTTGGCTATGTGTGGATTTCTGGGTTCTCTATTTTGCATTAACTCTTAATACTGAGAATAACTTTATGAGATTGGAAATCATTATCACCTCCATTTTACAGCTGAAAAAACTGAGGCACAAAGAGATTAAGTTACTTGCCCAAGGTTACAGGGCTTACGTAAGTAGCAGAGTTAAAATGGAGAACAAGGCAGTGTAGGTCTAGGAGTCCATGCTGTTAACTCCTTCATTATCAACCAACTCTGGAAGTGTGTAAGAGGAAAACAAACATTATTCTACTTATTTTTCCTAACTTTGATATTATGTATGTGTAATGTTAAGGATGTAGAAATGAGTTAGGAAGCTTTTACTTTTAAAGTGACAGAAAATTATTGCTCTTAATGTCAAATACAAATGTATTAAATATTTCTTCTTCAAAATAGTAGAGAATATTTGAAGAACTACTTTGAAATATGGAAAACTTATTATATTAATTCCTCTTGAAGTTTACTTTGGAATGATTTAACAATATATAGTGTGAAAAGGAGATCATTTTCAGGGGAGCTTAATACATTTACCCTTTACTTTAAAGATGATCTCAAGCTTTTTAGATCAGCAAGCCATCCTGTTTGTGGACACTGCTGATCGCCTGGCCTCGTTAGCTAGAGATGCTCTGGTCCATGCACGCCTGCCTAGTTTTGCCATCCCATATGCCATTGATGTACTGACTACTGGATCTTACCCACGGCTGCCAACCTGCATTAGGGTAAGTGCTTTGCCATGTTCCTAAAGACTAAAGGTTTTAGCATTGGATTGGATTGTATAATAATACAATCCAATTAAGTAGCCCAGCAAAAACCATATTGTTAAAACAAACAGTACATATAGTTCACTTTTTTCTCTATAACTAAAATTGTGGTTTTTAAAAATAAGTTGGGACCAGAATGTGAGTAGATATAAAAATGGGTGAAGGTTTTATTTTTTCCCCCAGGGGTGAGCGGTTGTACAAACATAGCAACATCTATTTCAGTTGTGAAAATGCTACATGCTAGTTGCTTTTTGAAAGTGTTTTAAACATTGTTTTGGTAGTTTACTGACTTGGTGCCACATTGTATTTTATACTTGTTAAGAACTTGTGGAAGTTATCAAGTGATATTACGTTGGTTCATAAATAGAGCATAAAGGAGGTTATGTTGTATTATGATCTCAGATAAATGACTGGAATCATTGTTGCTCTAATGCATGATAGTAATGGCCATTGTTATTGGATGTAGACTGCAGAAATGAGTGTTGAGATTCTCTTGGGTAAAGTATGAAAACACTATATAAAGACAGACAAAGGTAAAAAAAAAAAATTATCCCTTTTTGTACATTATTTAAAAATCACTTAAATTTTTTTTCAGGATAAAATTATTCCTCCAGACCCAATTACCAAAATTGAAAAACAAGCCACACTCCATCAGCTGAATCAGATTCTTAGACATCGGCTTGTAACCACAGATCTTCCTCCTCAGTTAGCAAATCTTACAGTTGGTATGTACATGAATTTTCTTTTTTTAAGAGTTGATGGCCAGGTGTGGTGGCTCATGCCTGTAATCTCAGCACTTTGGGAGACTGAGGCAGGCGGATCACTTGAGGTCAGGAGTTTGAGACCAGCCTGGCCAACATGGTGAAACTCTGTCTCTACTAAAAATACAAAAATTAGCCAGGTGTGGTGGCACACACCTGTAATCCCAGCTAATTGGGTGGCCGAGGCACGAGAATTGCTTGAACCTGGGAGGCAGAGGTTGCAGTGAGCCAAGCTTGCACCACTGTACTCCAGCCTAAGTGACAGAATTTACATGTTAGAATATTTTCTTAAACAGGTTTTTTAGTTTTATAGTTTTATTCAAATAAATAGCATTATGAAAATTCGACTCACAATTTTGTGGTGTTTGATTCTATAACTTGTCAGCCATGTCATTTCTCTTTACTACCTAGAAATACAGTGCTGGTATTTGCAGCTTGGGAGTGGGACTGGAAAGAGAGAAGAGTTCCCAGAGTTGAGCCTCAAGAAAATATTGTTCATTTATGTTAGAAGAGTTGCCTTTCATTTCTTGACCTGGAAGCTGGTTACTTCTTCTTAAGGAACCATTGAATTGTTTGAACACTTATGAAAGAACCTTCACTCTATTTAAAAATTTTTATAAGTAAGACTGAAAGTTCTAGGTCAAGAGGAAGATTCTCATTTTCTAGTGAAGTATACTTCCTTTTCTTCATCTTTTTCTTCTAAAAGCAAATGGCCGGGTGAAGTTTCGTGTTGAAGGAGAATTTGAAGCCACATTGACTGTGATGGGAGATGACCCCGATGTTCCATGGCGTCTTCTCAAGCTAGAAATTCTAGTTGAGGATAAGGAAACAGGAGGTAAATCATAAGTAGTGATTTAAATCATAAATGTTAATTTAAATGTTTGATATTTTTATATTATTGAAATATTCCTGCCTGGGAATGATGGCTCATGCTTGTAATCCCACCACTTTGGGAGGCTGAGGCAGGTGGATCACTTGAGCTCAGGAGTTTGAGACCAGCCTGGACAATATAGCAAGACTCCATCTCTACAAAAAATTTAAAAATTAGCTGGGCATGGTGGTGTGCTTCTGTAGTTCCAGCTACTTGGGAAGCTAAAGTGGGAGGTGGGAGGATCACCTGAGCCTAGGGAAGTTGAGACTGCGGTGAGCCATGATCATGCCGCTGTACTCTAGCCTGGGTGACAGAGCAAGATCCTGTCTCAAATATACATATGTATGTGTGCGTGTGTATGTATATATATATATGTATGTATGTGTGTATATGTATTTATATATATATATATAGCTTCAGAATAATAAATGCATGTAGCAATTTATCCTGTAATATGAAGCAAGTTTTATAATTGTAACTACTTATTGACCATGGAAGTTTTAGTGTTTCTCAGAGTGCAGTGTTGTCTAGTTTCTGTAGATAATTTCAGTTCTTTTTTTAAAAAATTCATTGTTATTATGTGCTTGCTTAGTTGGTACAGTGACACACTTGTACACCTATTTTACTAACCACCTTCTTTTCTCCTGCCAACGGAAGATGGGCGAGCTTTGGTTCACAGCATGCAAATCAACTTCATCCATCAGCTGGTGCAGTCTAGGCTCTTTGCTGATGAGAAACCTCTTCAGGATATGTACAACTGCCTACGTATCCTTCTGAAATTTGAGACATGTATTTGTAAGGATTTTGTGGTGCTTCTCCCACGTTTTTCATTTGTCCTTAATCTTGAACTGTAGCAGCCTACATTCCTTGTCCTCATCTCCCCTACCCTTTTTGGGTACAAATAGGGCTAGAGAACTGGCCACTATGAAGAATAGTGATATGTCTATAATAAACCAAATTTGAAATTTTACTGTTGACTTTGCAGGTAAAAACAAAAAGTGATTAGTTAAAAATAGTATTGTTTGAGGCTGGGCAGGGTGGCTCACCCCTGTAATCCCAGCACTTTGAGAGGCTGAGGTGGGTGGATCACTTGAGGTCAGGAGTTTGAGACCTGCCTGGCCAACATGGTGAAACCCCATCTCTACTAAAAAAAAAAAAAAAAAAAAAAAAAAATTAGC
>NW_022437065.1:3294036-3408153 GCF_009761245.1 Sapajus apella | reverse complement strand
CAAAAAAAAAAAAAAAAAAAAAAAAAGTACTGTTTGATGAAAAAAATAGTACTATTTGGTCAATCCATGTTCTCTAAACTATGATGAATTAAGACACAACCCAGACCTTATGGTTTTATATTGGTTCAAAATTAAATATAAAACCTTTTTCTGAAATTATGCTATAAATTATAACAACTTTTTAGGATGAGCCATTGGAGAAATATTTCAGAAATTTTCTTCATAGACAGTTTTTCAGAACCAGAGCTTTCCTTAAATCAAGTTTGCCTGTACTTGATTGACTGTTGGCATAACATATTAAATTTACTTAACAACATCTATCAGATTCTTTCTGTTTATCACTTCAGTTAGAAGTCTTACATTCCCAAACTCTAATGTTAATCCGAGAACGGTGGGGAGACCTTGTACAGGTGGAAAGATACCATGCTGGAAAGTGCCTCTCCCTCTCAGTTTGGAAGTAAGTAAAATTAGTTCTGATGGGTTCGTGCTATGACTGTAAATGCTCTTTTTACTTCTCTTTTTCTCTCATACATCTGATTAAATACACAGTTTACCCTTGAACAACACAAGCTTGAATTGTGTGGGTCCACTTATATGCAGATCGATTTGCAAAATGTGAAACCTGTGTATAGGGCCAACCTTCCCTATATGTGAATTCTGCTGGGTGACTCTAGGACTGACTGCTGGATGTGAGTATGTGTGGATTTTGATATTAGGACAGGAATCCTGAAGCCAGTCTCCCAGGCATACCGAGGAATGACTGTATACCAATAGCTATGCACCTCTAGTAACATGCTTTTGTGTAGTAAGGTCCCATAGTATTATGTAGACCACATAGGACATCCATAATTGACACCTGTCTTAGAACATGTTTTAAATACATAGACATTTACCTATTTGCACTGAGACTTACTATTCCTAGAAAGTTTGAGAGATTAGTTTACTCTGGGCTTATACCAAATTTCTACAAGACCGTTAGGTTAGATTGTTGGGTATCATCTTTTAAAACATGCATGCTTAAGTTTTCCACTTTGAATTGTGCCTGTTAAAAACTTTTCTTTGGGAGAAGATTGGTACTGGGCTGTTTCCAACTCGCAGTTCCCTGTTTGAACTTTACTTGATTGCTATTTTTCTCCTCACCCCTGCATCTTATTATCCCAAATACTCCCATTTTCTGTAAAGGAATCAGAGGTGAATAGACACCACTTAGAAGACAGCCAGTTTTGTTTTGGGGTTCTTTTTCATGTGTGCATATGTTTTATTTCAAAATTCTGTGTTCTTTTCTTAATGCAATAAATCAAATATTGTATTGGATTACAGAATAGCTACCTTCTCATTATTAATTTATTCCCTCCACAAATACTGAGGACCTGCCATATTCCGGGCTCTGGCTAAACTGCACGATGGATTGTCTCTATTTTATTCTAGAAGTTAACAGGCTGTGTTGAAAAGATTCTTCATTTCTTTTTTTTTCTTTAGTCAACAGGTTCTTGGAAGAAAAACTGGAACAGCATCTGTTCACAAAGTTACAATTAAAATTGATGAGAATGATGTCTCCAAGCCTTTACAGATTTTTCATGATCCTCCTTTGCCAGCTTCTGATTCCAAATTAGTAGAAAGAGCCATGAAGGTAAAAGATCTCAATATATTTTAATATTGGTTTAAATGAATGTAACTTGCCATTTATGCTTAAACTCTTAGCACAAATTTTTAAAAATACCTAATTATTCCTAAAATCCTTCATGAAACTTATTTCAAGTAAATGGTACACTTCTTACATTTGTTGGTTTTTTTTAAAACATCTGATACCATAATGTATAATTTTTAATATATTCTTTCATATTTTATAATTTAGATCAGATACCATTTTAATTTTAAGATCTGGCATTTGAGCACCATGATAACTGATTTGTAATATCTTCACCTATACTTATCAAAATGTTAACTATAGTTTTTAAGCTATCAATACTATATAAGTTAATTTTTAACTCAATACCGTATTAGTTAATTTTTAACTTTAAGTTTGCTTTCTTTTAGTAGCTAATCAATGTGATTTCAAAAGGAAATATTTTGAAGCACGGTAATCTACTCTTGGGCTTTTAAAGTAAAAACGTTTAAATTGCACATATGAATTTGTTGTTCTTATTTATGCAGATTGACCACTTATCAATAGAAAAACTCCTGATTGACAGTGTCCATGCAAGAGCTCATCAGAAGCTCCAAGAACTGAAGGCCATTCTTAGAGGCTTCAATGCCAATGAAAACTGTAGGTTTTTTAAAATTGACATTTGTTTTTCTTTTGTTTAAACTAGTATCCGGTTTTGTTTTATGAGAATCTTAATATGACTTTTTCCTGATATTTTGCTTTTATTGTGGAAGCTGGTATTTCTGCATTTTAACTGGTGATCTGCCAAACTTATTCTAATTTTCTTCTTATTTCTTACTTATTTAGCTTATCCTCATTTTTGAAATATTTGTGTATTGGCTTTCCTTAAAACTTTATGAAATGGTGCTGGGCATGGTGGCTCATGCCTGTAATACCAGCACTTTGGGAGTCTAAGGTGTAAGGATCACTTGGGGCCAGGAGTTCTAGACAAGCTTGGGCAAAAAATGAGACCCTGTCTCTATTTATAAATTTTTTAAATAAAAAAGAAAAACCTTGTGAAACGTGAGCTAACATCTTAATATGAGTTTTATTTTTAAAGCTTTTTTCTAGTGATAAAACAGCATTGCAAATATTTATAATATACTGGTAAAATATGCCCCTTTGAATGAAGTAGAATTCACCCCTTGTCCTTTTAAAAAAGTTTTTAAAATTGTTAATACATTAACAGAGTTCAAATAAGAAATGCAGATATGTGGACATAGTGAAAAATCTTCCAAGTTTAATTACCTAGTAAGTATATTCAGAGCTTTGAGGGACAGTCATTTAGAAAAGTAAACCCTTTCATTCTAGGAATATAGTTTCACAACATCATAATGAGTGTATTTACTATCCCTGCCCCAATTGTTTTTGGCCATAATTACCTTGGGCCCACAGTGCACAGTCTTTAATTAAGTGGGATGACGTAAGTGAAGTGCCTTATAAGTAGGAAGTCTTAATAGTGCTAGTAGTAAAGATACTGCCTTTTGTCATCACAGAGCCCATCTGCTCAATCCATTATACTTAAAAAAGCAGCTTCTTAAGTATGCTGGTAACTCTGGATTAAAACCACTTTGACAGAAATAGATTAAAAAAAAAAAACAAAAAAAAAACACTACCTGAAGGAAAGACAGAAAGTCAGAAGAATAAAAGTGTATTTAGAATACATACTCCTTCTTGGAAAGTGAAAATATAGAGGTGAAAAAGGGGATCTAAGATAAGCCAAACCATTAGCTTATATTTTTAAAGAGACTAAGGGGAGGGGCAGCCTAACTTAACAAAAATGCAAATATGGGCCTTAAAAAAGAAATAAAGGGTATATCAGAAATCTGGTGAATGTATTGGTTAAATGTATATTGGGGGTGCCTATCCATTAGCCCTATCAGGGTTTAACATTAACATCATCAGTACTTCATTATGTTAATTTAATTAAAAGCTTCAGTATAAGGCCCTCCCCTTTAATCCCTCAAGCAAAGATATTAAATGCAGACCTAAGAATTATGATTGGAAAGTATAATTGAAACTTCCATTGGAGTTAGAAAGGCGTCTAACCACTGCCCCCTTTTGTTCTTTTTTAACAGCTTTATTGAGATATAATTCACACATAATTACTTCATTCAGTGGTTTTTACTAAAAGAGTTGTGCAACTATCACTACAATTGGATTTTTGAACATTTCATTTTATTTACTTAATTATTTTTTTGAGACAGAGTCTTGCTCTGTTGTCCAGGCTGGAGTACAGTGGCGTGATTTCGGCTCACTGCAGCCTCTGCCTCTTGGGTTCAAGCAGTTCTCCTGCCTCAGCCTTCTGAGTAGCTGGGATTACAGGTGCCTGCTATCATGCCCGGCTAATTTTTTGTATTTTTAGTAGAGACGGGGTTTCACCATATTGGCCAGGCTGGTCTCAAACTCCTAACCTTGTGATCTGCCTTCCTTGGCCTCCCAAAGTGCTGGGACTACAGGCGTGAACCACCGCGCCTGGCCTGATTTTAGAACATTTTAATCATTTCAGAAAGAAACCCTATACCCATTAGCAGTCACAACCCATTTACCCCTCTCCCTCCCCGCCTCCCTTCTGGCAGTCATTAATCTACTTTCTATAGATTTGCCTATTTGGACATTTCATATAAATGGAATCCTAACGTGTGATCTCTTCAATATGGTTTTTAACAATTTTTTTGAGCTTCATAGCATGTTTCAGTACTTCATTCACTTAATTATTGTCAGATAATCCATTGTATGGCTATACCATCTTTTGTTTATCCATTCATCATTGATGAACATAGGGGTTGTTTTTCTTTTTTGGCTATTGTGGATAATGCTGCTACGAACATTCATGTCCAAGTTTTTGTATGGACATAAATTTTCATTTCTCTTGGCTGTACACCTAGGAGTGTAATGGCTGTGTCTTGTGGTAACTGTTTAACACCACTTTACGATCTAACCAGCAATGTGGGAAGGTTTCATTTTCTCCACATCCTCACCAATACTTGTTATTGTCTGCATTCTTTTACGTGAGGATATGCAGTTATTGCAGTAACATTTGTTGAAGACTATTTTTTCCTATCTATCTAATCTATCTTATCTTATCTATCTATCTATCTATCTATCTATCTATCTATCTATCTATCTATCTGTCTGTCTGTCTATCTGAGTCCATGGCCTCCTGAATAGGCTGGTCTTATGCTCCTGGGCTCAAGCAGTCCTTCCATGTTGGCTTCCCAAAGTGCTGGGATTACAGGTGTGAACCACCATGCCTGGCTCTTTTGTTCTTAAAAAAGACTAAGTATTTTGCCATCTTAATTTTTCGAGATAGTAGAATGCTAAAATTTCATTTGTTGAGATTCACAACAAATGAATCTGTAAACAAGGATTAGCAAGTTAAAAAACAAACACAAAAAAAACTAACTCTGATTGCCAAGGGACAGTTAAGTTATTTTGAAAAATAAACTCAAAGCATATGTTTATATAGGAATGGTTTTGTGTACTGTTCACCTAGGTTCTGAAGATTTCTAAAGAGCAATTTAGAGAAATCTTTAGAACCTAGGTGTAAAATCCCTTCTGAGTTCAGCTTTCTGCTCTTGAATAAATCATTTATGCTATTTGGGCCATTCTCCTCATCTGAAATTTTAGGATATTATAATAGTCCAGGCTCTTCCTAGATCTTAAACTCTAGTAGGAGTGTGCTATACCAGTGATTTTTGAGTCCTAGGTGTTAGAGAAGGGTGCTTTAGGGACTATAAATTTGGAAGGAAAGGAGCTCCTCAGTCCTACTTTAATCAGGACACTTCTAGAAATGAGGACTGCTAGAGGAAAGAGTCTGCTGACCCACCATTTTAGGGCATGTGCTTTAACTTGTTTTTTAAATTCACATGCATGCATTTATACTCTTCATATAGTCTTACTTGATTCTTTTTGTGATGGGTAAGCATGCTTTAGTAAGATCCTTACTGGAACCAGGGACTACATAGTCTGTTCTTAGAATCCCTTAGTGCAATCACCCCTAAATCAGGTGGCTTTTCTTCTAACACCTAACTGGAATAACTCAAGGAAATGAGTAGCTCAGAGAACAGAGCATTTCAAGGGAAGGCTAGGGGAAGCCATAGACTTCAGGTTTTGAGCAGTTCAGGTATGTGGTTTCGTGGGAGTGGGAATGGTTCAGGAGAGAGGAGACAGGACTTTGGAGATAAGTTCAAAAAAGGCAGTGCAAGGCACTAAAGGTAACTTGAGATATGGCCCATTTGGCAGCATTGCCTAACTCCTGAAAGCCAGGGTGCTGCTCTTTTGTGTTGTACTCTACCCTTCAGCGCTTGTAATCAGGGCATCATGATCAGTTTGGAAGCTGTGAACCACACACAGCCATTCCTAATTGAGCTTAGTTGCTGCTCTTCACTCTTCATACTTTATATTACTGTCTGTTCATCCATTCCTCATCTTGTTCTCAGTAAATGATAGAAATAAAAGAGGAGTTGCAACAGCGGGGCTGCAAAAAATAAATGAATAAATAAAAACAAAAAACAATAAAAAAGAAATAAAAGAGGAGATATGTATATGTTCTTGCTGGAGTAAATAGCAGCAAGTCCTGTCATCTTGCACTGCTTTTAATTGCCTCATTTTTATTTTCTTTTCAAGTTTCCCCATTTTTGTATACCTAAAACCTGTTGCCTTTGAATGCTTTAGGGCATTTTGTATTTTATTTTCTGTAAAGAAAAATAAGGACATGGTGGTAAAAAAATATGTACATGATTTGTGTCAGTGTTTCTTGTCTTTTGAACTGTGTTCTCTGTATTCTTCTCTGATGCCCTATTTTTCTAAGAATACTCAATTGTGATAATTAGATTGAAATTATAATTGTTATCCCAATTCCCAGAACTAGTTTTACTCTGTTGCCACACTTCAGAAATGGTTTTGATTTAGAGAATTCACTTCTACCATGTCAGGAATGGTAACAATATGGAAATGTTTCAAAAATCAGCAACTCTGTTTCACATTTGTAATAACTTTTTATTATGTTAACATAGTAAGTTGAGCAAAACATCACTGATTTGAACTAATTTGTCACATTGGTCTGAATTATATGGTAAAAGAAATTTTTGTTTGTGCCCTTTTTTTCTGTTTTTTTTTTTTTTTTTTTTTTTTTTTTCCAGGTCAGAGTTCTGCTGGATTTGCATGTTTAAAAATTTTGTATACAAATATATATTAGATGTACAGGTTGAGTATCCCTTATCTGAAATGCTTGAGACCAGAAATGTTTCAGATCTCGGATTTTTTTCGGGTTTTGGAATATTTGCATTTATACTTACCAGTTGAGCATCCCAAATCTGAAAATTCGAAATCCAAAATATTCCATTAAGCATTTCCTTTGAGTATCATGTCAGTACTCAGAAAATTTTGGATTTTGGAACATTTCAAATTTTGGAGTTTAGGATGCTCAACCTGTGCTTTAAAGCAATTTATTTTCCTCTAATATGTCTTCTGCAATGTTTCATTAATTTGTTTGATAATTTATGTATACAGTACCAATGGTAATGTCACCTATTTGAATTATTTAAAAATTTTAGTAAGAGATTTTGGTTGGTTTCTTTGATTCAAAAGCAATATAGATAACGTGCATTTGTTGAACACTTTGCTTTTTAAAGCACTTTTACAGCTTTGTCATTTCTTGCTCCTAACGACCTGTGGCATGGAGGGGAAGATGTTATTGTCCTCATTTGACAAAGTAGCAGGCAGAGGCCACGCCTGGTGAAAGGCCTGCATCACCACTCCCCTCTGCGCCTGCCACGTTACCTGTCCTTCCTGCACCTGCATCACCATTCCCCTCTGTATCTACCTTTTTAAAAAATTTTTTTCTGTGCTGTAGCTTCAGAGGAACTTGGTAACAAGAAGAGCATGTTCCTTTTACAACACCTCAATCTGATCAGCACTTAGTGTATTTTCAATGTTTTGCTTGTTTACTGGATTTCATTATGTCACTTGCAGAATTAAGAGAAAAGTTAATTGGGCCTGGTGGAAATACTATGAAACTCTAGATCAAGTATATTGTCAGCTTTGGGGATTTGTGTTTAGCAATTACCGATGTTCTTAGTTCATCTGTGACTTGAAATGGAGTACACAAATGACTTGAAAAAAAAAGTTTCTTCCTGGGTAATCTATAATGTTTATTAGTTTTCAAGTGTTTCTTAAACTCATTGGCTCTAATTGCCAGAATACCTCTTTTTTATGAGGAATGGCATTGAAAATCATGAGGCCATAGGAGATATTTCTTCTGTTTACCAACAATCGATTTTCTTTCCATTATATAAAAAAGAAAATCCTTAAAAATTAACTTATTAGTAATTACCAAGTAAAAGTAAAACTAGAACTCAGCTCACTGGTGAGGTTGAATTTTCACTAGCTATTTCAACCCTCTTTAAGAAATTTTGGATTTTTATTGCTGTAATATTTGAGACAGGCATGTTTGTTTCAAGTCACCTTGAAAATTACATTCTTTGCTTTTTGAGCTACTAACTGACGTAATAATACTATTGCAAATTTTGCAAAATCATGTTTTTTGTCTAACAGTTAGGATCCTTCAGTAGTTGGTTGGTTTGTAGTCACTGATTGAGAAATAATTTTTCCGGAAAATGTTCAGATAGAAAAGTAATTTTTAATTGTTGATTGTTCAGCTTCCATAGAGACTGCACTCCCAGCTCTTGTTGTTCCCATCTTGGAGCCCTGCGGTAATTCGGAGTGTCTGCACATTTTTGTAGATTTGCATTCTGGAATGTTTCAATTGATGCTTTATGGACTTGGTAAGTTACTAAAACATATAGTCATTCAATGTAAGAAAAAATATTTTAAACAAAAACAAAATAACATTTTCTGTTATTAGGTATCAGAAGGAATGATATATGCAGTGTTGAAAGTGGTTATGGAAACAGTACCTCTGGCTGATGTCAGTTAACTTAAAACTTAAACACACAAAAATTAGAAAAGCAACAGGAAATAGTCCTTTAAGGACGTATGCTTGTCTTAGCAGCTTAGGCTGCCATAAAAAAAAAAATCATAGACTAGGTGACTTAAACAACAGAAATTTATTTTCTCAAAATTCTGGAGGCCAGAAATTCAAGATCAAGGTGTCAGCAGATGAGGGCTCTCTTTCTAGCTTGTTATAGACAGCCGCCTTCTTGCTGTGTCTTCACGTGGCTGAGAGAGCAAGTTCCCTGGCATCCCTTCTTCTAAGTCTACTAATCCCTTCATGAAGCCCCTACCCTCAAGACCTCATCTAAGCCTAATTGCTTCCCAAAGACCCTTTCTCCAGATAATATACACTGGGGATTAGGGGTTCAACATATAGATCTGGGGGGGACATAGTTGACTCCATAGCAGTGCTTTTCTAATTTTTTTCTATACTTTGTCCCCGTTAATCAAAATCATTTTGTATATTACTTTTTTTGCTTATTATGCTATTTACTGGCATTTTCTAGTGTCATTAAAAATTCTAAGTGAGTTAATTAGCAAGCTGATCTTCAGCCAATAGCTCTTGCATATGCCAGAGATCGTTTGTGTTTCGTAAATAAACATTGCAGTGGAGTTTTTTGTTTTTATGATTTTTAAGGTTCTAAGTCTAGTAATACTATGAATTTTAAATACTTATTATTTAAAAATACTGATTAAATAGACTAAGAGTTTGGGAAATTAAAATATAGGCAAAGAATGAATTTATGTATTTATTAATTGTTCTTTCTGCCAGTGTATACTTGCTATTAATTAGTTGTCTTATCTATAATGCTCCCTAAATGTTAAAGAGGGAAAACAAATTAGGTTGGCTTATATCTAATGATGCATTTAGTTAAGTTTTTCTCTGATTCCAAAATAACATGATTTTCTGCCTAAAACAATAATTTTCATTTGTTTTAGGCTACCTAGATAAAGATTTTGTTTCTCATGTAAGCAATTAATTAATGAAGTGCTTTATTCTGTAGACCAGGCCACTCTGGATGACATGGAGAAGTCTGTGAATGATGATATGAAACGGATCATACCCTGGATTCAGCAACTGAAGTAAGCTTATTTAGCTCAAGACTAAAAATGGAAACTTATTTGGACAACATATATTTTCTTCTCCATCATTACTCTTGATCAATCACTGTCCTTAAGATGTATGGCATGAAACTTAAGTACCTTTTGGTACCTTAGAATCTAAATTCTCTTGGAATAGTTCCAAGATGGCAGTTTCTCATATCAAATTCTCTTCTAGAGCAAATATAGGTGTGAAGGACACAGCACTCAGCTTTCATCCCTTACCACATTTTCTTCTATATAAGCACTTTATAAATCACTTACACAATGAATTTTATTGTATTGAGTGTTCTCTGTAATAAAGTCCTATTTGTTCTTATCCAGGGTAATCGTCATGGTTGACTACCAGCTGACACTTTCAAAATAGTCATTTCTGCTTCCTGAATACTGTCATTCAATTTGTCTCAAAATCCTTTAAATGCTTCATACTGTTAAACATTTGTTGAAAATGGAGCTAGATATAATTCTGTAGAGTTTCATTACCACCCTGGTACACAAAGGTACCCTTATAGCAACTTTAACAAACTCTTTCTTAAAATTAATAAAACAAAATTCCAAAGGATAAAAAAAAAATTCAGAGATTAAAACCAAACCTGGCAAATGGAGAAGGCAGTGGTGGGGCGGGGAGTGCCTAAAGAAAGACTATAAAGTTGGATCTATTGTTCTTATAATACTTTAGTCTCTGCTTTTCCCTTTAGCCAATACTTGAAAAATTCAATATAACCAAGTAATGTTTTCATTAATGGGGCATGACTTTTTTTTTTTTTTTTTTTTTTTTTTTTTTGAGACAGGGTTTTGCTTTCTTGCCACTTAGGCTGGAGTGGAGTGCAGTAGCATGATCTCAGCTCACTGCAACCTCTGTCTCCCAGGCTCAAGCGATTCTTCCACTTAGCCTCCCAAGTAGCTGGGACACAGGTGCATACCAGCAAGCCCAGCCAATTTTTGTATTCAGGACAATTTTTTTTTTTTTTTTTGAGATAGAGTCTCACTCTGTCACCCAGGCTGGAGTGCAGTGGGGCAGTCTTGGCTCACTGCAACCTCCGCCTCCCAGGTTCAAGGGATTATCCTGCCTTAGCCTCCTGAGTGGCTGGGATACAGGCATGTGCCACCATGCCAAACTAATTTTTTCTATTTTTAGTAGAGATGGGGTTTCACCATGTTGGCCAGGCTGGTCTCAAACTCCTGACCTTAGGTGAGCCACTGTGCCTGGCCCCGGGCTTAATTTGTACTGCCAGTAGATAGGTAATATTATGTGAGTTTTTTTATGTAAGCTTTTTTTTGAGCAGCTATTTAGTTTATCTGTTATGTGAAAAAAAATCAGTCATTAATCTGGGTAATGATTTCTAAAACTTAGCAGTTTAGGCTGCCATAACAAAATATCATAGGTGACTTAAACAACAGAAATTTATTTTCTCAAAATTCTGGAGGCCAGAAATTCAAGATCAAGGTGTCAGCAGATGAGGGCTCTCTTTCTAGCTTGTTATAGACAGCCGCCTTCTTGCTGTGTCTTCACATGGCTGAGAGAGCAAGTTCCCTGGCATCCCTTCTTCTAAGTCTACTAATCCCTTCATGAAGCCCCTACCCTCATGACCTCATCTAAACCTAATTACTGTTTTAAGATCATTGTGCATTTTGGCTAAATAAGCAAGATTGAAATATCCTAACATGCTTAACAATTCACGTCTTGCATAACTTGAGGTTGTTTATCTGGCAGTTCTAGCTGCCAGAAATATAAACTAAAACCTGAAAGTTAAGTCCCAAAAGCCTTTAACTTACCAAATGTGTGCCTGTACATAAACTTACATAGTTTATTTATAAGAAAAGTCACCTGATTGTCACTTATAATAGTGTTTTTCAAATGATCTGTGGTGAATGACCAGTTTATCAGTTAATCTATCATGGGACATTGATGTTTTGAAATAACTTTATTGAGGTATAATTTACACACCATAAAAATCCACCCATTTTCAGTGTACAATTCAATGATTTGTAGTAAATTTACTGACTTTTGCAACTATCACCACAATCCACCTCTAAAACATGTAAGACATTTCCATCACCCCAAAGAAATGTTCATTTATAGTTAATAACCATTCCCAATTTCAGAAAACTATGAATCTACTATTTGCCTTTTCTCATCATTTCATATAAAGTGGAATCAAAACATGCTGTCTTTTGTGACTGGCTTCTTTCACTTAGCATAATGTTTTCAAGATTCATCGATATTGTAGCATATATCAGTACTTCATTCCTTTTTACAACTGAATAATATTTCACTGTATGGATATACCACATTTGGTTTATCCATTCATCAATTGATGAACATTTGGGTTTTTTCTACTTTTTGGTTATTATGCATATTGATGCTGTGAACATTCATGTTTAAGTCTATATGTAGACTTATATTTTCTTTTCTCTTGGAGTGGAACCAAGGAGTGGAACTGCTAGGGCATACAGTAAATTTGTTTAGCTTTTCAAGGAAAATGCCAAACTGTTTTCCAAAGTGCCTGTGCCATTTTACAGCTCCATCAGTAGTGTTGCGAGAATTTTTGTTTCTCTACATCCTTGCCAACCATTGTTACCATCTTTGAATATAGACATACTAATGAATATGAAGGGGTATCTCACTGTGATTTTATGTTTTCCTAACAAATAATGATGTTGAGCATCTGTTTGTTCATATGATTACATTTAAAATAATGTGCAATAAAAATGAATTATAGGAAAAAAGAAATGAAAGAACATGTATAAGACATAAGCCCCAATGTTTTTTATTAGAATCAACAGATAAAGTTATATTTCCATAAATATGATCAGAACAAACATAACATAGGAAAAAAGAAAATTATAGAAACTGTGTACATTTTTCATTGAAAGTGTACAGACAGGCAATTAAAATAGAAAGTCACTAAGACTCAAGTTTTTTGTCCCACAGAATCATAACAAATAGTGAAGAGGGAAATAGCAGCTCCAGATCGACTTTGAAAAGACCACGTTGTATATCAGTATTTAGAATTTTTAATGTGACACATGAGCTTGTTTCTTGTTGGTAATAACTTGTCTGTGTTGGATTGATGAACATGCTAATCAAGAGATGTTTCTCATGTTTTCCTTTTAATAACATACATAGTAGAGATATCATTCTCACGAAGATATGTTGATGGGAATCGAAGTAGAGATTTGAAAAAATGTTTAGCAAGTTCAGGATGTTTATTTTTAACTTTTTTTCAAAATGAAGCAAGTGGTGGTATATTTTCGAAATGGATCCTCATTCCTTCATCAGTAACCAGTTCTTGCATTTGATCCTGTAAAGTTGTAGTTAAATTTTGTCTTTCAATGAAAAAAATGAAATGGTTTCTAGAACAGTTGACAAACTACCCTTAAAATGTTATATATTACAACATGGTTTTACTGCACATGACTGGTATATGGTTTGTACCACATGCAAGTTGCCACACAAATATATCAGCCCCAAATTGATCTCTGCCCTAATTCATCAAGGCAAGGCTGCTGATCTTGAGCTGGGATGTTGTGGCATTGATACACTGCTGTGAAAATTCTTATTTTCTGTAGTTTTAATTATGTATCAATGGAGTTTGTGAACCAGCCATTTTATCCCTTTTTTACATATTATATGGTATCCTAGCTTCAAGGATAGATAATCAAATAAAAGGAATGAGAGGAGTACTATATTAAAAACATCAGCGAAATCTGGCAGCTTACCTGAAAGGGACATGGGAGCAAAGTTAATACTACTGGCACCTGCTAGGTATACTACACACTTCACATATACACAGTTTAAAAAGAATGTTGAGATTAGTTGGTACTGTCTTTATAGGAAATCTGTCATTCCTTATAATCAACTAACATAGTATCTCATCCTCATCGTTAATTCTACCTTGTGACTAAGATCATTCACATTGCAGTTTAAACTTCTTAAATTAAAACTGGAATTGACAGTCTAATGCAAAACTATGAAGAAATGATTTGTCATTATGGTCGTGTGTCCTTTAATTAGTTAAATTTCAATTAATTGTTTTTTAAATGGTCTCTAATCACTTATAAATCAATAGCACACAGATGAAAAATCTATGATTTTATGTGGATTATAACTTTTAAATTCAGGTTTTGGCTTGGACAACAGCGTTGCAAGCAGTCTATAAAACATTTGCCTACGATATGCAGTGAAACATTGCAGCTTTCCAATTACTCAACTCATCCTATTGGAAACCTTTCTAAGAATAAGCTGTTCATTAAACTTACCCGCCTTCCACAATACTACATTGTAAGTATGCAAAGGAGTGATTTGGTGTGATAAGCTTAGTAATTCTATTAGTATCTTGAATGATTTATTGTTTAAGTTGCAAATGAATTTTATTGAGTATTTGACTTTCATATAGTGATTCTCAACCCAGGGGGTTAAAATGGGGTTGTAGGGGGTGGGGAGAGGAACGTCATGTCTCAGTTGGGGAACATAAGGTATAACCCCATCCCTCACTGTAGAGTCTGTCCTATCATGAGGCCTAGTCTTTGATTGGAATGAAATATCTCTAAGAATAAAAAATTTGAGGGCAACTACTATAAAGGTCTGGTGATGTTTCGATGTCAGATAAACTTGTTTCACTAGAATATTAATTAACTTGTATAATGAAACCTTTCAAATATGGACTGGCTGAATTAGCTTTATTTTTTCATCCTTCATTGATTGAAGGCATATTTCATTTTATTGAGTATGTGTTCCTTTTAGTGCACAGTAAGGTCCTCTCTTATTCCTTTTTCACTCTTTCTGTATGTTTTCTAGTTTCTTTTTGAATTAGTTAAAATTTGCAAGAATTTGAAATGTGAACTCATCCTGAATGTATTTTCCTGCTTGTTGAAATTTCTGTGTATACCAAGTAGATATGTTGGCTAAAAATCTATGTTTTACAATTTTTAATTCAGGCCAGGTGTGGTGGCTCACATCTATAAAACTAACACTTTGGGAGGCTGAGGCGGGAGGATCACTTGAGCTCAGAAGTTTGAGGTCAGCTTAAGCAATATAGTCAGACCTTGTCTCTTATAAAAATAAAATAAAAAAGTTTTAATTCAAGACTGTTGGTTGAAAGTAATGGGAGTGAACTTTTTAAGGTTTTGACCTATACTTTTAAAAGATATTATTTTAAAAGAGCACCATGTATAGGCCGGCATATCTTAAGCTAGGGTTACTTATGTAGACTAATGAGTCTGTCATTGACATGAATTTTAATTTTTTCTGAGTTTTAAAACTGCAACTGTAGAACTAGATTTGGCCCACAACAAAAGGCTATTGTTTCAGTTCTCAGTGAGCTTGCTTGGTCTACATGTGAAATGATAATGCAGAATACATGCATCATGGCAAAACCCATGAACATACAAAGACCTCTTATACTCATCCATGCACAAAATAAAATAAAAATGGTTCTAATTTATTATTTTCTGACATTTAGCATCAGTGAACAACCAGGCTTTAGTGTCAATGACCAGTGATTTATTGTAAAGTAATAATTTGTTTCACATGGTTTAGACCAAAACTGAATGCAGGTTACTCCTTGTCCTCTAGATTTTATCACTTAGGGGTGATATGTTCATGGAAGTGGAAAGAACTACTACCATGGAATTTAAGAAGAACAGAGGAAAGTCTTGCTACAGTTGATCTCCCTTTAAATGTCTTTCTTCCATTTTGCCTTTCTTTTTTGGTTAGCTTTATTGAGATATAATTGGCAAAAAGTAAAAATTCAGACTTTTTAGCATGAGTTCTGATAAATACATACAGTTGTGTAGCCTCCATCTGAGGACACAGAACAGATCCATCATACCCCAAAATTCCCTCAGAATACCCCTTATAAACAGTCAGCCCCCTCCAACTGGTAATCACAGGCCTATTTTCTGTCTCTATAGTTTTGTTTTCTCAGTCCAGTTTCTTTGACTCAATGTAATGCCTTTGACATTCACCTGTGTTGTTGTCTGTATAATAGTTCCTTTTGTTGCAGAGTAGCATTCCATGGTGTGGGCGTGCCACAGTTTGTGTTTAATCAGTCACTCATTGAGGGACATTGGGGTTGTTTCTAGTTTGGGGCAATTGTGACTAAAGCTGTTACAAACATTTACATATAGATTTTTATGTGTGCATAAGTTGTCATTTTTTATTTCATTTTGGATAACTGGGAGTGGGATTATTGGGTCATACGGTAAATGTGTGTTTAACTTTGTAGAAAACTGCCAAACTGTTTTCCAGTGATGTACTATTTTGCATTCCTGCCAGCAATGTATGAGAGTTCTCGTTGCTTCTCATTTTTGACAACAGTTGGTCATCACCATAAAAAAAAAAAATTAACGATTCTGATAGGTATTTAGTGGTGTCCTATTGTGGGCTTACTTTATACTGCCCTAATGGCTGATGATATTGAGCATATTTTCATGTGCTCATCCTTATATCTTCTTTGGTGAAATGGCCATTCGACTTTTAATTTTAACATTTCCTGAGGTACATCATCTGTGTGATGCTTTCCTGAAGAGTATGTGTGGGGAGAAGTGGGGGAGCAAAGGGGAAAGGAAGCAGGAAGAGAGATAGGAAAGAATGTGTGTTGGTTAGAAGCCTTTCCTAATGGCATTTATTTTCATTGCTAAAGTATTTAGGGGACTTTTCTTAAATTTTAGCTAGACCTTGGAAACAGTAAGCAGGTATACTAGGAAGAGCAAGGTCTCTGGAGCCAAACTTCCGTAATCAAAGCATGAGTCTATCACTTACTAGATGTGTGTCTGGAGCCAAACTTCTGGAATCAAAGCATGAGTCTGTCACTTACTAGACGTGTGACCTTGGGCAAGTAACTTGCTTTTTTATGCCTCAGTTTCTTCATCACAAAAATAAAGATAGTCTGGGCATGGTGGCTCATGCCTATAATCCTAGTACTCTGGGAGGCCGAGGTGGTCAGATCACCTGGGGTCAGCAGTTAGAGACCAGCTTGGGCAACATGGCGAAACCCCACCTTTAATAAAAATACAAAAAAATTAGCTGAGTGTATTGGCACATGCCTGTAATCCCAGCTACTTGGGAGGCTGAGGCACGAGAATTGCTTGAACCTGGGAGGCAGAGATTGCAGTGAGCTGACATTGCGCCACTGCACTCCATCCTGGGTGACAGAGTGAGACTCTGTCTCAAAAAAAAAAAAAAAAGAAAAACCTAATTCACAGGATTATTAGAAAGATTAAATATGTTAGCATCTGTAAAGTATTAGGATAGTACTTGGCACATAGTAAGCTTTGTATCAGTGTTAGCTGTCAATGTTGTTACCCTCACTGTGACCATAATGTTCAGTTGAAAAATTATGGTTTATTTTTACATGTTTCCAAGTATGAGGGATGGTTGTCGTTTTTCTCTGCCTTAATAATGGAATATTTAGGGTGTTTGAGTGGTTAAGGAAGGCAGCAGAACAATTTAAAATAGATACCATTCTAGAAAATCTAGCAGACTGTATTAGTCCATTTTCATGCTGCTGATAAAGACATACTTGAGACTGGACAATTTACAAATGAAAGAGGTTTAATTAGACTCACACTTCCACGTGACTGGGGAAGCCTCACAATCATGATGGAAGGCAAAGAGGAGCAAGTCATATCTTATGTGGATGATGGCAGGCAAAGAGAGAGCTTGTACAAAGAAACTCCCATTTTTAAAACCATCAGATTTCATGAAACCTATTCACTATCATGAGAACATCACAAAACCTGCCCCCATGATTCAGTCATCTCCCACTGGGTGCCTCCCATAACACATGGGAATTATGGGAGCTATAAGATGAGATTTGGGTGGGGACACAGAGCCAAAGCATATCACAGACCTTTTGGATTTAGGCATCATTTTTTTTTTCAATTTATAAGCTGAGGTATGAATATCAAGAACACCTAACACGTAATAGTTTAAATGTCCCATTTGTTGCAGTTTATGGTTGCTTTTGCTTTTATCATTCTTCTTTGGTCTCATCTACTTTTTGGAAAACAAATTATGTATTTACTAAGAATGCTTATTTTTTTGATATGATTGATTTGACCTTTTTTTTTTTTTTAATGCGTCTACGTTAGATTTATAATTCTGAGCCTTACTTGATGAAGTACAGAGGAAAATATCTGACATTTCTTATTTCTTTGAGTCTTATTTCTTTTTGGGATTTTTAGGTTGTGGAGATGTTGGAGGTTCCCAATAAACCCACGCAACTGTCGTACAAGTACTACTTTATGTCTGTGAATGCTTCAGATCGTGAAGACAGCCCTGCAATGGCACTGCTGCTGCAGCAGTTCAAGGAAAACATCCAGGACTTGGTTTTTCGTACAAAAACCGGGAAACAGACCAGAACCAATGCCAAGCGCAAGGTATGATTCCATATGGAAATGAGAACAGAATTTGTGTGTGTTAACTTGGTTGTGTTCTTTACTCATTTTTAATATGAGAACTAACATATGGTTTTTAAGAGACGAGGCAGCAACAAGGCTTAAATAACAATTGTCTACATTTTCTTGAAAATGCTTCTGTTTTAATTGAAGAATTATCCACCATTTTCCACGAGAGAACTTGTTAAACACAAAATATTTACCAATAAATTACCAGTGTTTAGGTCAATATTTACTCAATAAATACAGTGACATTTGTTTTGGTTAACCCTTAGCTTTCTTTCAGTATTTTAACTATCTTAATGAATTGCATCACATGTACTTTTTTTACCTGTTTGTGTTCTTTACTTAAATTCTAGTTGTCTGATGATCCGTGTCCAGTAGAATCCAAGAAAACGAAACGATCAGGAGAAATTTGTGCCTTCAATAAAGTTTTAGCTCACTTTGTCGCTATGTGTGATACAAATATGCCATTTGTAGGACTTCGGTTGGAGGTAATTTTTTTTGGAACAGTTCTGGATATTCCAAATGAAAGAGTAGTTTTTAAAATGTGTTGCTCAAGGTATATAGATTCCATTAGGAAAATCAGAATATTTGTGATCCTGTTCATTTTGGGAGGAGTGGTAGGGTTACAATCATAGCATCTCATGGTATACATGTAAAACATAACTTGAATTATTTCATTTCTCTGATTCCAGATTCTGGGCTTTCTGCTCTTTATGGAAATTGAATGTAAATGTTTCCCAGTTAAAAAAAGTGGACAGGACAGGGTGTGGTGGCTCACTCCCGTAATCCCAGCACTTTGGGAGGCTGAGGCAGGTGGATCACCTGAGGTCAGGAGTTTGAGTCCAGCCTGGCCAACATGGTGCAACCCTGTCTCTACTAAAAATACAAAAATTAGCCAGGAGTGGTGGCACATGCCTGTAGTCCCAGCTGCTCAGGAGGCTAAAGCAGGAGAATTGCTTGAACCCGGGCGGTATACGTTGCAGTGAGCTGAGATCGCCTGACTGCGCTCCAGCCTGGGTGACAGAGTAAGACTCTGTCTCAAAACAAAAAAGATAAAAAAAGTGGACAGGCTGAGTGCAGTGGCTGAAGCCTATAATCCCAGCTCTTTGGGAGCCCATGGTGGAAGGATTAATTGAGCTCAGGAGTTCAAGACCAGCCTGGGTAACATAACAAGACCTCATCTCTATTAAAAAAAGAAATTTAAAAAATTAAAGAAAAACAAGTGGGCAGTTTTTAAGAATTAATATTTTACTTTCATACCTCTTGGTAGGAGCATTGTTTAAGCCTATTAGAGACGGTTAGTTGATAATCGGGTGGCTTATTTTTGAGTTAGTAAAGCCATGTATATTGCTTAAGCACTAGTAAAACTGGGATCATTTCTAAGAAGCAGATCAGAAAGAATATTAAATTAAATTTTTACTTTTGTCACTTGGGAGAAGCAATAGATTTATGCAGAATTAGTGTCTTTCAAGAATACAAAGTTGTGATATCCAGTATAATCCTCTAAAACATGAAAGGGAGGTAAAATAACCTGTATTTTTTGTGTTTCCAGAAAGAGGTTTGGCCAAGGATGGGTAACCCCTCAAAAGTGTTACACTAAAACCCCAGTTATTTCTGTAGTATAAAGTTTTTTTTTTTTTTTTTTTTTTTTTTTTTCCAGAGACAGGGTTTCACCATATTGGTCAGACTGGTCTCGAACTCCTGACCTCAGGTGATCCACCTGCCTCAGCCTCCCAAAGTGCTGGGATTACAGGCGTGAGCCACCATGCCCGGCCTAAAGTTTTATATTTTGTAAGAATCTCCTCCTCTGTAAGTTATTGTGAATGAAGGAGAGACCTGGAAAGGTAGAAATGGACTTTTTCAGTTGGGCTGATGGTGATGGCCTTGGGAAAATTTGTTGAAAATAGCTTTTATGCTTTAGAACAGAGATTGACAAACTTTTTCTGTAAAGAGCCAAATAATAAATATTTTAGACTTTGTGGGTCAAGTGGTCTCTGTTATAGCTACTCAAATCTGCTGTTGCAGTGTGAACTAGCCAGAGCTGATATTTAAACAAATGAGCATGACTGTCTTACGATACAACTTCGTTTACAAAAACAGGCAGTAGGCTGGTCACGGTGGCTCATGCCTGTCCTCCTAGCACTTTGGGAGGCTGAGGCAGGCACATCACCTGAGGTCAGGAATTCGAGACCAACATGATGAAACCCCATCTCTACTAAAAATATAAAAATTAGTTGGGCGTGGTGGCAGGCACCTGTAATCCCAGCTAACACGGTAGGCTGAGGCAGGAGAATTGCTTGAACCTGAGAGGCAGAGGTTGCAGTGAGCCGAGATCATGCCACTGTACTCCAGCCTGGGCAACAGAGTGAGGGGGAAAAAAAAAAAAAAAAAAAAAGAAAAAAAACAGGCCATGTGCTGGGCTTGGCTCATGAGCTGTTGTTTGCCAATCCTTGATTTACAGGACTTTGGGATCTGTAGGCAAAGGATAAGGTGTGAAATTGAAAAGAGCCCAGAGAGAAACCCAAGCCCAGAAACAGGCACCTAAAATAAATACTCATGTCCTTGATGACCCAGCTCCTAGAACTGTGAGCTTGATGAATGTCCTCTTTTCTGGATACTGGCCTTAGCTCCTAAACTGTGGAGTGTGTCCATGTTTCCTGTGTACTTGACTGTATTCTTGGACTCTTTTATTATGTTATTTGGATCTATTATATGAAAGCCATTCAGTTACTACCTTTGCAGTGGGAAAGGAAGATGGATATATGGTGCTGGGGCAAAGCAATGCATTTATATTCTCTCTTCCTCTACCCACAGGCCAGAATTTGCAAAAATGTGTGTCTTTGTAGGTCTACATAGGTTAATGACTATAGACATACGTCTTCTGTGTCCACCTTCTCTGTATTCCTATATCTGCTGCACATAGGGGACACAGATGAACATTCTGCAGTGCTCTGTTGAACTCAGTCAAGCTCTTAAAAACTTACCTACTTTTTATTCTCAGTGAACATTCTAGCTATGTTAAAGATAAAAGCAAGTATGTTTTCTGCTTAAAGTAGTTTAGGCTGAGATGTGAGTAAAACTAAATCTAATTTTACGAGGGATGTATATATCTCTTTTTTTTTGGGTCGGCGGGGGATGGAGTTTCACTCCTGTTGCCCAGGCTGGAATGCAATGGTGCGACTCAGCTCACTGCAACCTCCGCCTCCTGGGATCAAGCAATTCCCCTGCCATGGCCTCTCAAGTAGCTTGGATTACAGGCATGCACCACTACGCCTGGCTAATTTTTGTATTATTAGTAGAGATGAGGTTTCACCATGTTGGCTAGGCTCGTCTTAAACTCCTGACCTCAGGTGATCTGACCGCCTAGGCCTCCCAAAGTGCTAGGATTACAGGTGTGAGCCACTGCACCCAGCTAGATGTTTATATATCTGATTGAGAGAATAGCAGCAACGTTTTTGAGCTGGCCCACACTTCATTTCCTTTTGAATCTGAACCCCTACCTCCTATTTGGTCACCAGCTATTTTTCTAAACTTTTCTCTTTCCCAGGCCCAAAGAAGAGGGCTCATTTAAATACTTGGAACTTCCTTAAATCCTTTCCAGAACATGGTAGATATAAATAAATAGTCTGTCATGTAAGACCTGGGAATGTCTGCCAAAGGCAAGCATTTCTTTAGATCAGATGACTTTCTGGCATACCATAATTATTTGCAGTCCCATGGAAAGGGTTTCAGGGACTATCTACATTTATCTTTTTAATTTGCTTTCTGAATCCTTTAATTGGGAAAGAGATGTTATTGGGTAAATGCACAAATTGGAAATCTTTTCTTGGGTTTCACATAGGAAGTAGCTTATTTTTTTTATTTGTTTTTTTTATTTTTTATTTTAGAGATGGGGTTTCTCCATGTTGGCCAGGCTGGTCTCAAACTCCTCACCTCAGGTGATTCACCCACCTCAGCCTCCCAGAGTGCTGGGATTATAGGCGTGAGCCACCACGCCCAGCTATTTTTATTTTTTTGAGATGCGGTTTCACTCTTGTTACCCAGGCTAGAGTGCAATGGCGTGATCTCAGCTTTCCACAACCTCTGCCTCCCTGATTCAAGCAATTCTCCTGCCTCAGCCTCCCAAGTAGCTAGGATTACAGGCATGCGCCACCACCTCTGGCTAATTTTGTATTTTTAGTAGAGGTGGGTTTTCTTCATGTTGGTCAAACTGGTCTCAAACTCCCAGACCTTGGCCTCCCAAAGTGATAAGGCCACAGGCATGAGCCATCGTGCCCAGCCAGGAAGTAGTTTAATTGTTAAGAATATATTTCAGAAAAGTTATGAACTAAAAAATATTGTTTAGAAATAAGCTATGACAGTGACTCAAACATTGTTTTAAACGAACAGAGTAGAATTACACAAGAAAACTATTCTTATTTTATAGTTGCCTCTTTTGGGACTACTAAAATTGGTTCTAGATTACTTTTGGCTCACTGCAAATATTAGATTGATTTCCTGAATTTTGAACATTTGCCACTTGTGGAGGTGTTTCTTAAACTAGATGCGCTGGGGCAGCTTTGAGTTCCACTGGACTTTGTGTCATTTCCCAGAAATCTAATTATGGGGATAATACTCATGCATAATGTGTTGTAACTTGGGGAAAGAATGGCCCGAGAACAGGTGCCACAAAAATAGAGACCGTAGTACTTAGAAATGGTAGTCGTTTTTGTAAAATTGGTGGTCTGATACAATTCTTTTTTTCTATTTCTAGTTGTCCAATCTGGAGATTCCACATCAAGGAGTGCAAGTGGAAGGTGATGGCTTCAGTCATGCAATTCGCTTATTAAAGTAAGCCCCTGTCATGTGTCTCACTTGGTGCCACATGTTGCAGTCATACTCTAAAAGCTCCTTGTTTTCCATGAGACAACATAAAATAGTGTTCAGAACCTGTGGGTGTTGTGGATTCCTGCATAGAGTTATTAGGGTCTGGGGGAAGATTCCCTTTAATCTATGGAGTGGCAGTCCAGCATCATTTGTGGGTTTTTTGTTTTGTTTTGTTTTGTTTTGTTTTTGACAGTCTCATTCTATTGCTCAGGTTGGCTGGAGTGCAGTGGCATGATCTTGACTCACTGCAACCTCCCAACCTCTGCCTTCTAGGTTCAAGCAATTCTCGTGCCTCAGCCTCCTGAATAGCTGGGACTATGGGCGTGCACCACTATGCCCGGCTAGTTTTTATGTATTTTTACACAAAGAGACAGGGTTTCACCATGTTGCCCAGGCTGGTCTCAAACTCATGGCCTCAAGTGATCTACCGTCTTTGGCCTCCCAAAGTGCTGGGATTATAGGCATGAGCCACCATGCCCAGCCTCACTTGATGTTTTTGGATGTCTTTTCTCTGCATTTCTTTGATTCATTCAGCAGATATATATTGAGTGTGACTGTGTGTCAGGCTTGAATTCTGACATCTGCTCAGAATGCTGTGGGTTCATAAAGCAGAGGAATATGGGCTAGTTCAGAAGTCAGGAAGGGTATCCCTGAGGAAGTACCAGTTGTGCTTCGACTGAAGGAGAGGTGAGAATTAGTCAGAGGAAAGTGGGGCAGAGGTAGTGAGAGGTCCAAACCAGAGGGTTAACTGCTAATGTGAAGGCTTGAAGGGAAGAGAGAGCTCTGCATTTTTTGTGCTGAAAGGAGTTCAGCATGGCAGGAGACAGGAGAAATGAGGCTGGAAATGTAAGCAGGAAGGGATCAGATCCTTTAGTCCTCTGTAAGTGTCCTTAAACAATTTAGGCTTTATCCTAATGGCACTAAGAAGGTATTCAGATGATTTTAAGCTAAAACTGACGTCATTAGATAGATAGGTGTTTTTGAAAGCTCAACCTGATAGTAATATGGAGAATAAATTGAAGGGGAACAAGACTAAAGTAATGAAACCAGTTGGTGAAATTGTTCACACTAGAGTTGTTGGTAGCTCAGAGCAGGGTACATCCCACAAGGAGTTAGAAGAGAAATATTCACAAGTTATGATTAGACTGGCATTGAAGGGAAGAAAGAGGGGAAAGTGGCAAAGATGATTCTTGGTTTTATCTTGGGCAAGTAATGGTTGGTGGCAGTGTTTTCTGAGATAAGGGACACCAAAGATGTGAGTTTGAATGGACTTTGCTAAGTTTAAGGTGTCTGAAAACCCTTTGGGCAGGCAGAGATGTGTCTCAAGCTCAGGTAACAGATCTGGGAAGGAGAAGTAGATAAAGTCATCACCATCGGGATAGTAATTGAGCTGGGGTAGTAAATTAGATCACCAGGAAAGAGTATACAAAAGGAGATGGGCATAGGACTTTGTTCTAAATGGACAAAGGATGAGAAGCCAAAGGATGCTTAGAAGTAAAGTTAATGCGGTAAATGTGCTTTATAAAATGACCCAGTATGGACTTGCAAAGCCAGAATACCATCTAAGAGATCAACCTTTTTGGTCCAGGAAACAGGTTCCTTTGCAAAGGAGGAGTACACTTTATTGTTTCTCAGATATTGCTTAATGATATAAATTATATAAGCAATGTTTATTTATCAAACTCCTCTGTCTGCCAAGACATAGCAGCTCTGCAATTTGAGAAATGAGGCTTTACCATTTGTTATATAGGAATCTGTTTCTGTGGAAGGTGGATAGAGCTAGCAAATAGTGTCACATAACTCATGTGTCGTCATTAGTGCTCACTTTAGATACTACGGAATTGAAGAACTAGAATAGTTCCTTGTCCTGGCTATCTTAACACCATTTCTATAAAAAAGTTTTCAGGAGAGAGGGAACTAGTCTTATAATGGAAATCAGTAGGAAAATGCAATATTTTCAGTTGCGTTTGGTTTTGAATTGCTTTGCCTCGAATATAGGTTTTTTTCTTTTTACTCTTCTTGGCACCTGTAGATAAGTTGATTATGTTAATTAACATTTGCATTCTATTTTGTTAGTTGTATTTTTCATGGTTTGCGAGATTTTAAAAGTATCTTGTTCTCGGCATTTTTTCAAGAGAAATTTCAGTCTCCTTTCTTCTTGAACTCAAGAGAATGCATAAGACTTCTACCTAGGAAGGAAGTACTTCATACTTTTTAGCTTCATTTTATAACAATTCTTAAAGTCTTGAATCCTGGCTTTTGTTTTCTGTATTTTAAAATGTAAAGGAAAAGATATATAAATGGATACATTAAAGATGTCTGTTGCTCCAGTAAGTGCTGTCCATTATTGGGGTAGGGTATAGAAGTGAAGAAGGAAAAAGTAAATAATAGATGTCTCAACATTATTTTATTAGAATTCTGTATAGACCTAATTAGTATGGAATTGGACTTACACATTTAATCTTTAGAAACTCTTGTAAGCTTTTAGTCCTGGATATGTTAATATTAAATATGAATATGAATATGAGTTGATACTTAAAAGCTTTACACTTGGCACACTTTCCTTCTGTTTGCCAAAAATACATTATGTTCTTGTTCTACTTTATCTCCTTGAAAATTTGTTGAGCAGGCCTCCTTGATGCATCTCTGCAATCAGAGTATCAAATGTATCATAGTAAACTTCGATTGCTATGGTTCATGGACCTGTTGCCTTGTGCAAATTCAAGAGCCTTGATCCTATAACCCAAATGAGGCTTGGGACACAAGTTTTGAGAGAGCAGCATGCTCTTGGTGCCTAGTTTAGAGCTCATCAGCACACCTCCCACCTTCTTGTTGAACTCATGTTACAGTCGTGCTCAGTCATAAAGGTCCTCTGGCCATACCCACAAGGGTTTTTCATTTCCTCCATTGTGTTTCTTTGCTTCCTGTAGCCTATGCTGAAAATGCATAAGCTCAGCTCTTTTTTTTTTTTTTTTTTGCAAGTTGTGTGGTTCAGCTTGTCCTTCATGCAAGTGTGCAATCTCTATAAAAAGCTCTTCACTTCCCTTTTAGGCACACTCATGCTGCTTTTGCTAGCACTTTCAGTGATCTCCCTGCTTTTGCACTGCAGGGCTATAGTGGGGTTAATGATGTTTGTAAAACCCCTCACAACAAAGCTGACACACATCCGCCAGACCATAAAAGACCATAGCCTGGCTCCTCAATTTGCTTAGTACTGAGAAGTACAGGAGAAAAATTAGTTAGGAGCAGCTGTGTAAATCAGAAATTTTTGAATTGGGAGAAGTTTTCAGATAGGTTAATTCATTGTCCGGAAAACACCTTCCTGGGTTCTTAGTTTTTAGCTACTATAATAGTATTTTGCAGTATTTTAAGTTTGTAACTATTTTGTCAGGTTTCCTTTTGGGGAACCTGGCTTTGGGTTGTTTTTGTTTTCCCCTCACATGGTCATACTCAGAAGATTAAAGTTATAGTTTATTTTTATTCATTCTGTTTCATTCATAACCTTAAAAGCAAGTAACTATTTTACGGGTTCCTTGAGGTAGAGCTTACTGTATCTGCATCACAGATTAAAGTGATAAACAATGCACTTTCAGGGTTCCACTGTCCCTAAGAACTTAATTTGAAAGGAGGCTTACACTGATGTTAGTTCTCACTTGAACACATGTCCTTTTCTAACTAGATAGATTTTATTAAAAACCTGCTTTATTTGAAAGGAAGATAATGCACTGCATTTATATTTTCAAACTTGAGATTTAAAAATCTATCTGAATTGGCTACTGTATAATTCCTATGAGAAGGGCTGTGTTGTGAGGGGTAAGGGTAGACAAGTCCTCCGTATACCTGTCAAGTTGAGGAACAGATAGGTAGTGTATGCAATTTCTGTAATAACTACCCAGAATATAGTTGCACAAAATCTTTCTGGTAGTGATAAAAAGTATGTAGTGTGAAAGATTAACTTTTGAAAAACTTCAAAAGCTGTATATCGAAGAGGAGCTGTGATAGAAGTTTAAATTACCACATGCAATCTATTTTTTGCTCTCTTAAGTTGTTTTTTCTAGGTCAGTGGTTCTCAACTTCAGGGCAGTTTTGCCCTGCAGGGGACTTCTAGCAATGTCTGCAGATGTTTTGATTGTCATTAACTGAGAAGAGGGAGTAGGAAGTGCTGCTGGCACCTAGTAGTAAGTAGAGGCCAGGGCTGCACAAGACAGCCCCTCACCCCGCAACAAAGGATTTTCCAGCCCCAAATGCCAGTATTGCCAAGACTGAGAAACTCTGTTCTAGGTGTTATATTCTGAATTAAAGGGTCTGAACCAAGATTCCACAATTTCAGTTATATTTGTTGGTCTTTTTGCCTCAATATAGATATTCATTATACCAAATCTGAGAATTAACCACCTTCTGTATGAGTTAAAGGTTATGTATAATTAAATAATATCTCATTATTTCATCTATTACTGAAATCTCATTAATAGCTGAAATATATTACCTCATAATGTTTTATGACCAATGAGATAGTTTGTAAAGCTGTAGAAGGAAAATGGATAGGTAGATATTTTAAGATATTAGGCTACTACATTATTCTTGTATATGTGACATATGTGTGACAATATGTATATTAAATGAGTTAATACATGTAAAACTCTATCAAAATAAGAATTGCCTCTACAGAGGAGGTGGTAGCAAAGTGGGGATAACGAACCTGGAATTTTATCGTGGCTATTCAGTCAGTGAACAAGATTTCGTTTTACTGCAAGGGAGAATTAACATACATGGGGCCAGGCTTGGTGGTGTGCACCTGTAATTCCAGCTACTTGGGAGGCTGAGGTGGGAGGATCGCTCAGGAGTTCAAGACCAGCCTGGGCAACACAGCAAGACTCCATCTCTTAAAAAACAAAACATATGAATACCTGCTGTGTCAGCCACATAAGCACTTTCATTTTCTTTGTCAATGACACATAAAGTAATTCTTCATCTCTATTTTATAGTTGGGAAATTCAGAGACACTAAATGTGGCTGAGTCAGAGTTAGAATGAAGGTCTCTGACTCCAAGGCCCTTATTCTTTGTACAGTATTATCCTGTCTTCAAAGAGTGGTTTTATAAGGGTTTGTTCCCGTTAGCTTTTCCTTGAGGATGTTCTAGATAGATTTGTAGAAAACCAGTATTCTTAATTTTCATTCTGTAGAATTGTAGTCTTTTTTAAAGAACAAAATTATGAATAAAGACAAACATCACTAAAATGAGAGTTCTCATCCATATTGATATGAATGGAAATGGATTAAATACTGTTAATTACTGTGAACTGTTTCTTCCCTTTGCAGGAGGTATCTATATATGGAGTTTGAACTGAAGCTCTGATGTCATACCCTGCCTGTTATTGTGTACATTGTGCTTTGTCTGTGTAAAGTATACTTCATATGCTGTCTTTTATCACCAGAATTCCTCCCTGTAAGGGTATAAGTGAGGAAACCCAAAAGGCTCTGGACCGTTGTCTTCTCGATTGCACTTTCCGATTGCAAGGTAGAAATAACCGCACGTGGGTAGCAGAGTTAGTGTTTGCGAATTGCCCGCTTAATGGCACTTCTACTAGGGAGCAAGGTGAGATGTTTCACACATTTTGTCTTTGCAGGTTTCTGGATTTTTAAAGTATTGATTACTATTAATATTCTCTTAATCTTATAGGACCATCCCGGCACGTTTACCTGACATATGAAAATCTGTTGTCTGAGCCTGTTGGTGGTAGAAAAGTGGTTGAAATGTTTCTTAATGACTGGAATAGTATTGCACGATTATATGAGTGTGTGTTGGAATTTGCACGTTCTTTACCAGGTACATGTAATAATCTCCTTTTTAAATAAGAAAAAAAGCCCACCCACCCCCCCTTTTTTAACCGAAGAAGTAAAACATGTACAGTGTTAAAGGCAAAAAAATCAAAATTATATCTAATAAAACTTAAGTGTTCCTTTCATTTCAGACTTTAGTTTCCTTTCCCTATACACAACCACTGTTAAGTTTCTTTTGTTTGCGAAAATTATTCACACAGGTATACTGTCTCATAATAATAGTGCCTATTTACTGTGTGCCATACAATATAATAAACTGTGTTAACTCATTTAATCTTCACAATCACAATTATGAGGTGGGTATTATTCCTCATTTTACAGAATAAAACAAGTTGCAGAGACTAAGAACTTTGCATAAAGTCCCATAGCTAGTGAGTGGTAGAGTTGGAATTGGAACCCTCTAACCGCTATGCTAGACGCTTCAGTATGTCTCACCTGCCCTTGCCCCCTTTTGTAGAAATGGAAGCATATTATCTATTTATGCTGTTGCCTTTATTTTTTTTAACTAAATTACTTAACTGGAGACCTGTCTTGGCATATAATATTGCCAAAATGCCCTCTTAATCAAATTTGTATTTTAAAATTTTGCGCATATAATATTAACCTCCTTTTTATTTTCTTCTGTTTAGACATACCTGCTCATCTAAATATTTTCTCAGAAGTTCGTGTTTATAATTACCGAAAACTTATCTTGTGTTATGGAACCACCAAGGGAAGCTCAGTAAGTCTGTTAATTAAAATGCTGAACTTCCTGTCTTAGGAATATTTTAAAAATCAAGATTTCAAAAAACATGAAAATTACCTTAATATAAGTAAGAGCTCAAGTAAAAGGGATAAAATGGTAAATTTTAAATGCTTTGTGGCTATAAATATAGTATACTACAATGCTTAACTCCTTAAAATTGATAACAAAAATAATACTCTGTGATGGGGTATGTGATCTTGAAGCATTTTGGACAAGGTGATATACTGTTGGTGTTTGTATTTCTTCACTGATTCCACATTTGCTTGGCAATGTGATTATTATAAGGAAAATTATGTATGAGTGGTTATAACAATATGGTATGGTTTTGCTTTTGGTCACATGAATGTTAACATTGTTTCATCTTATTTTAATCTTGAAGTATTTCCTGTAATCTATAGTTCTTTATTTTTTTCCCCACCTCATATGTAAAGTCCTAGAAATGTAGTATAAAAATGCAGCCAGCAGGCTTCTCTCTAGACTTCTGCATCAAGTAATGTCAGGTTACTTGAGTGTTTTAAAATCTGTTAACCAAGTATATCTGTGTTCGGAGTGGCTTCCTTCCCCTTTATGACAGTGCTTTTTAGTTGGTGGTACCAAGAGTGTGACCCTTCTTCAGTTCAAGAGAAAAACGAAAAGAAACACTAATGATAATTTTCAAATAAAGTTTAGTAAAGAAAGTTATTTTAACGCCTTTCTGTTTTATTTTGTAAAAGAGGGCTAACACATGGTCAGGAAATGTACTGTTCCATATTAATAGCACATCTGGAATTCAAATCCAGTCTTATTTTATTGCTTGTTTAAAAAAAAAATCTCATTTAGATTTTTGGTATTTTGCCTTTTAACATTTTTTTCTTCCTACTTGAATCTGTTATTTTCTGTTTCTGAAACATGTAATCTTTTTGCTTTAGATTAGTATCCAATGGAATTCGATCCATCAGAAATTCCACATTTCTTTGGGAACTGTTGGCCCAAACTCAGGTTGCAGTAACTGTCACAATACCATTCTCCATCAGCTTCAAGAAATGTTCAACAAAACACCAAATGTGGTTCAGTTATTACAGGTAATTAAGTTTATTTTCTGTCTAAAAATAAGACTTAGTATGCCAGGTGTGGTGGCTCACACCTATAATCCTAACACTTGGGAGGCCGAGGCAGAAGGGTTGCTTGCGCTCAGGAATTCAAGACCAGCTTGAGCAATGTGGCAACACCCTGTCTCTACAAAAATACAAAAATTAGCCAGGTGTGGTGACGCATGCCTATAGTCCCAGCTACTTGGGAGACTGAAGTGAGAGGATCACCTGAGCCTGGGGAAGTCAGGGCTGCAGTGAGCCATGATTGTGTCAGTACAATCCAGTCTGGGTGTCAGAATGAGACCCTGTCTCAAAAAACAAAGAAAAAAAAAAACCCCAGCACTTAGTGTCTCAGGCAAAACTCTTCAAAAGATCATGGGGACTTAACTTGTCTTTAATGACTAAGGCTGATAACTTTTGTCTTTTATATCTTGAACACTTCTTTGAGAATTTTTTTTGATTCAATGTGGACTCAGTGATCTAGTTTGCATTCTCTTCAAGGGGAAGTTTTATAGAATGTGCCAGGAGGACGTTGTCTCATTTGTGACAGTTATATACTGAAAATTCTGAGGTTTTAACATTTGTACAGAAACTGGCTCCTCTCACTGTGTTTTTGGTCCTTATAGGTACTGTTTGATACTCAGGCTCCATTAAATGCCATCAACAAACTCCCCACTGTGCCGATGTTGGGCTTGACCCAGAGAACCAACACTGCATACCAATGCTTCTCCATTCTGCCACAGTCGTCCACCCACATCAGACTGGCCTTCAGGAACATGTATTGCATTGATATATACTGCCGGAGTCGAGGTGTTGTGGCAATACGGGATGGTGCCTATAGTCTTTTTGATAACAGCAAATTAGTTGAAGGTTTTTATCCTGCACCAGGACTAAAGGTAATAGACTTTAGTGTTATAACATGAGTAAACATAAAAATCATCTCTAAAATAATTTCTTTGAGGGGGAAATAATGGGGAAAAGCAACAAACTCCTGTTTAAATTTAACAAGTAGCAATGTTAATTCATCATCTCTTCATTCTGAAGGTGCTGGAACTTCTGATAAAGTGCCGTGCTTGTGTGTATGAGATTATTAAAAATCCTTTTCTTTATATTCTTACCTTTTGATCAGTAGGGTGAAGATACTAAAAAGAGTTACATTTGCTCTTTGGAACTTTAGGGAACTTTAAAAGTAGTTTTTATCGTTGATTTTTAAAAAGGTTTGGTTACTGATTCTACTGCGATGCTTATTTATTTATTTATTTATTTATTTTTGAGACAGAGTGTCACTGTGTCACCCAGGCTGGAGTGCAACAGCATGATTTTGGCTCACTCGTGCCTCAGCCTCCTCAGTAGCTGAGATTATAGGCATCCGCCACCATGCCTGGCTAATTTTTGTATTTTTAGTAGAGATAGGGTTTCATCATGTTGGTCAGGCTGTTCCCGAACTCCTGACCTCAGGTGATCCACCTGCCTCAGCCTCCCAAAGTGCTGAGATTACAGGCATGAGACCCTGTGCCTGGCCTGATGCTTTTTAAAAATGTAAGATCGTGGACCACAACTGCCAGAGTGGTTAACTGAAGTGATAGCTCAGTTGTATGTGTTTATAGTTCAGAGTCAAATAAATCGAAAAGGCTTGATTTGAAAAATAGTCTCCTGCAACCCACTTTTGTCATTTTCTTGCTCCCCAGATGCCCTGTTTTGAATTCTTATATAGCTGATTCTCTTCGTATTTATATCTTTATCTCTAACTAGAATGCCCACATTGCTATTTGTTTACTTTTTGGTTGATGGCATTATCTGATTCTCATAATGGAATATTAATATTCTTTTTTTTCCCCCTTTTTCTTTTTTTTTTTTTTGGACACAAAGTTTTGTTCTATCCCTCAGGCTGGAGTGCAGTGGTATGATCATGGCTCACTGCAACCTCAACCACTAGGGCTAAATCCATCCTCCCACCTCAGTTTCCCCGGCAGCTGGGACCACACCTGGATAATTTTTATGTTTTTTTGTGGAGATGGGGTTTTGTTGTGTTGCCCAGGCTTTAATTCTTACTAAATTCTTCTTTATATGTTCCTTCCCCCTTCCAGGCTGCACTCAGTACATAAACACATTTGTCTTTTCCCCTATCTTTGTAACATGGTTAGGTAGCAATTTTGATTAGATCATTTTTCAGTGTTTGCACTGTTATGAATATGTAAGCACTGCTGTAACCAAGCTTACTATGATTATTTTTCCTGTCTTGCTCAACATTATATTTTATTGGGAATTATTAATTGGGTCTTTTTTTTTTTTTTTTTTTTTTGGTTTTGCTTTCTCTGTACCTATTGCTAATTAACCTTAAACTGTCTCCTACTTATGTAACTCCTTTTGGTATGTTCAAACATATCAGATGCCTTACTGATTTCATCTTGAAGAAATATCTTCAACAGGCCTCCGACCTGCTCTAATTTGGACTGATAGCAGTCTGGGCCTTTTACACAGTGTTGACTTAGGTATCTGCAAAAGGATGAACGGGGAGATTCCTTCAGTTCTCTTTTATGTTGCACATTTCATGCCTTGTGTTGCAGGCCCCTTGGTTTTTTTTTTTTTTTTCTTGGTTTACTTCATTGTTTTGATTATTGGGATAAGGTACATGAGGGGTGGGGAGTTAATTTGAGATCTTGTATGTCTGAAAGCATCTTTAGTTTACCCTCATCTAACTGAAGTGGCTAGAAATAGAATTCTAGGTTGCAGTCATTTTCTGTAAAAATTTTGAAGATACTGCTTCATTGTCTCCTAGCTTCCATTGTGACTATTGAGATGGGTAATGCTGTTCTAATTCTTAAACATTATGTGACTTGAGTGGGCTCTTTCAGTCTGAAAACTTACATCCTTTTGCTTTGGGAAATCTTACAATATTTATTGATTCATCTCTGTTGTTTTCCATGGTAGCTCGTTCAGGTACTCCTAATGTTCTGATGCTAGGCATTGTGGACTTGTCCTCCAATTTTCTTGTCTCTTCTGTTTTTTTTGTCTCTTTGTTTCTGGGAGATACCTCACTTTTTTCCTCTAATCCCTCTAATTTTCATTTCTACCAACATTTTATTTTGGCCATCCTTTAAACATTTTTTCAGAAGGTCTTTCTTGTTTCTAAATGTTTATTTTAAACATTCTATTATATGGCGACATTACTTTTTCTTCTTTTTATCTTATATAATCTCTGTTCACCTGCTTTTGTGGGGTGGGGGTGTGTTATGTTATGTTAGTGTCTTTCCTCAAATGTTAAGTGATTCTTAACTGTCTGCTCTTATTTAAAAGTAAGACTTATTGACTGTGGTCTTCATTGCAGGATGATCTCCTTAGGGCATTTCTTCGGGAAACTTCCAATATCAGTAGCTTTAGGTCTTTTTGTTAGGCTGGTGTGAGTACTGAGAGAAGAGTATCCAAATCTTCTGCATAGATGGTATGCATCTGGCTCTCAGTTTTGGGAAAGTCAAATGAGAAAACGAGTATTCTCAACTTTATGTAGAGTTTGATCCCCATTTTTTATATGCTAGTCCTCTCAATTGATCTTTGGTGTCCAAGTCAGAGATCCTCCTCCAGGGTGGAAGAGATCAAAGAGCTAAGTGAGAGTAGCAGAGGATCTGGGAGGGACTAAGTGTCTCTTAGACTTTCACTTAGTCCTTCTGTTGTTAGTCCCACTTTTATCCCCACTTTCAAAGGTACCCATATTAGTCTTTTTTCACATTGCTATAAAGGTATTACCCGAGCCTGGATAATTTATAAAGGAAAGAGGTTTAATTGACTCACAGTTCCACAGGCTTAACAGAAAACATGGCTGGGAGACCTCAGGAAACTTACAATCATGGTGGAAGGTAAAGGGGAAGCAAGCACATCTTATATGGTGGCAGGCAAGAGGCACGAGAGCAGAGGAGACTTCTTATAAAACCATCAAATCTCTTGAGAACTCACTATCACGAGAACATCATGAGGGGAACTGTCCCCATAATCCAATCAATTTGTCCCTCTCTCAACACATGGAGATAACAATTTGGATTACAATTCAAGATGAGATTTGGGTGGGGACACAGAGCCAAGCCATATCAGTGCCTGTTACTGCCCATTCCAAAGTGTTTTGGGGATCTGGATGGAAATAGCTTGCTTCTTGGCTTTTCCCACAGTTTACTTAGCATACAACTTTCTCACATTGGGTCGCTCTAGTTGCTACTCAGCCATCTGCTTTGCAGCCTCGAGGATGTATTGCTATTTTTTCTCTTCTCCCATTCTTTTTGTCTTTGTTACTTATTGCTTCAAAAATTTTTTCCAGTAGTTTTAGTGGGGAGAGAATGCAATGTGTGTTGTGGGCCCATCATCTTTAATTAAAAGTAGACTGTGGACTTTTTTTTGAGACAGGGTCTTGCTCTGTCGCCCAGGCTGGAGTGCAGTGGTGGGATCACAGCTCACTGCAGCCTCAACTTCCCGGGCTCAAACAGTCTTCCCATCTCATCCTCCCTGGTAGCTGGATCCACAGGTGTGCACCACCATTCCTGGCTGATTTTGTATTTTTTATAGAGATGAGGTTTTGCCATTGTTGCCCAGGTTGGTCTTGCAAGGGATCTTCCCACCTCAGCCTCCCAAAGTGCTGAGATTATAGGCATGAGTCACCGTGCTCAGCCCACTGTGGACTTTTAATAGCTCTCTAGTGATTCTGATAAGCTTATGATACACACACACATACACACGCACTTGAATACTGGGGATGTGAGGAGTGTTAAAGAGAATCTGTGTTTGAAACACAAACTCTGGTAACCTTACTCAATTTTGACAATATGTAAAACGAGGCTGTCCTACTCTTAATGATTCAAGATTAAATCATATAAAGAAAAAATTAGATTGTGTCTTATTCAATTTTCCTTTCATATTTTCTAGTTTAAGAAGTGAGAGTGCTCACTAGCTGGGATATTTTCCAAGTCATTGAAGTTATGGCCAATATGTTCTTCATTTTTTACCCTCATTTCTGGATTAGAAGTTAGTAAGAAAATATATAATCTGGTTGTAAGACATGCCAGGATGTACTTCTTTCTTTGACTTTTTGCTCAAACAATATTTCTTAGTTGATATGACTTTTTTCTTAGATGCTGTTTTTGTTAACTGTTTTCCTCAATTTCCTGCTTCAAAATTAACAATATTTCTTCTAGGTTATCCTACTAATGGTTTTCAAGGATCAGCATACTATGTTTCTGTTGAAATATTCTAAATAATTTAAAATATTTTACTAATAATGTTAGGCAGAATAATCTAAATGTAACCTGTTTCTATCCATAGACATTCCTAAATATGTTTGTGGACAGCAATCAGGATGCTCGAAGAAGGTCTGTAAATGAGGACGATAATCCCCCTTCTCCTATAGGAGGAGATATGATGGATTCTTTAATATCACAGCTCCAGCCACCACCCCAGCAACAGGTAAAATCTAGCCAAAATTCCAAGTGGTACCATATTTCTGTAACTTCACAGGTTCTACAGGCGTCAGGGCTTCATCGAAAGACAAGGAGGTCATTGGTGGGCCTGAGATGCCCAAGAAATCCTTATGAAATAAAGAGTTGCAGAAGGAGGTGAGGAGGAGACTTCCAGTGACAGGAAATGAATAGTGGTAGAAACAGCATTAATCTCAGATCATTCATGCACTTAAAATGATGTTATATGATTCCGTGGGTGGAAATATCATCTGCAGGATCCGAGCTCTTTGAGAGAGTTTCCTCACCTTGTCTTGAAAGACAGATGCTATTAAAGTAGAACACAGTGGACCAAATGTCTAGTGATGTTCAGTGGGGACTCCTACAGAGAACAGGTGGACAAATTTCCAGGGTTCTGTCCTCAGACCATTTGGATAAAAGCCACATTATAGAAACATAAGAGCTTTCAGTTCTGTCCTGTCACCTTTACATGTCTGAGAGTTGAACAGGCCCCGAGGCCAGCCATTGTTCTGTCACTGAGCCTCCTGAAATAGAAGGTGAACAGTGATCGTTTAGCCCTTCAAGAGTCCTGTGTGACTCCCTAGACTGGGAAATACCCATTGGGGCTGTAGACTCTGGGCTGGAGTCTTCAGTGGCTCCATTTTTAGTTGTGTATGAGCACACACCCTGTAGGCAAGGCTCTTTGGTACATCCTTTAGTTTTGTTTTACAAAATAGCTCACTGCTTTTCACCCAGAAGCTTTCATGAATAGCATTGCTTGAAACCAGCATTGTGCAGAGAGTCTTCTTAGCTTATTTTATTGCTTAGCTTCTGATCTGGCTACTTAGTGACTATAACTTCCCATTGCTTACATCTTTGAAAAAGTACTAGATTCGTACTAGAAGGAGTGTTTTGTGGAAGGTGTATTGTTCCTGGCAGCTATTTAGGGTTACTTGTCTTCTCACTGTTTCCCATCTTGGCCTTCATGTGGAACAGGGAAGCTCACTAAAGGTCTATGCCAGTGTCTCTATGTAGCTAAGGCACGGGGCTCTTGTGACAGACATTAACTCAGATGAGATACTAGCCCTCTAAAGATGCTGAGCCACCATGGAAGAAAAGTACCTTGGCCCAGCAGATATCAGACCAGCTTTTTTCTTGTGGAAGCGACTTCCTTGCATTTTCGATCTTTCCTATACTTGTTATGGAGCAGGGGATCAGCCACATCCTTTGGGAGAAAGATGTAACTGAGATGGGCTGCTGATGACCATGACCGTAGCAGGGCCAGTGTTATAGGGGAATGGGGGGAGAATGTGGTCCATTACTCTCTTCCTCTCCCAAAATAAGTTGTTCATTGGCCCCTCTATAATTATTTTATTTTATTTATTTATTTATTTTTGAGACGGAGTTTCGCTCTTGTTGGCCCAGGCTGGAGTGCAATGGTACGATCTCGGCTCACCACAACTTCTGCCTCCCGGGTTCAAGAGATTCTCCTGCCTCATCCTCCCGAGTCGCTGGGACTATAGGCATGCGCCACCACACCCAGCTAATTTTGTATTTTTATTAGGGACAGGGTTTCTCCATGTTGGTCAGGCTGGTCTCGAACTCTCGATCTCAGGTGATCCGCCTGCCTCAGCTTCCTAAAGTGCTTTTGTTACTGAAAAATCATAGTTTGACACAGTGAGCACCTGCAGCGCTAGCTTATTAGATATTCTGATTTGGCTAAGAGCTCTGTACACCCGGTAGCATTTCATACTGAACATTTCTAACTAGGAAAACAGTTACAGGCTAAGTCAGTAGGATTAGAAGTGGGTAGATTGGCAAAAGGTTAGGATATTCTAGAAAAGTTAGAATTATTTGTCTTTGGGAAAACTTGAGGAATTTTCTGCTTTTTCTTGCTCTGTATTCAACCTGCAGGTAGAGCTTTTTTATTTGTTTTGTGTTTAAGTTAAAAAGTTTGACAATACCAAGTCAGAATTATTTTAAAAGAATATTCATCTGCCATGGTTTAATGTCTTCGGTCGGTGGCTTTGACTTTACATACTTCCTAAAGATTGAGCCTTTTATTGAGCAGTTTCAGTTTTCAGCTTTTTTGTGTTTATCAGATACCTGTGCTATACTTCTATTTGTAAACTATTTTTCTCCCTGATAAGACAGTTGTGAGCAAAAAATGTTCATAAAGGGATTCATGTACATTTTACTTGATGTCAGCAGGTAGCTTTTCTTCTTTTATATAAAAATGCAGTTTTAGTGCATAAGCTAGTCCTTGAGAAAGGAAAGGAAGAAAAATGTAAAAGTTTATGACTATTGTAGTTTTAGTTAACAAGTTAGTGTGGCTTACATCTCCAAACATAAAGGTACATTCTACATTATTGGATAAAACAGTACTGGCAAATATATGATTTTGGAGCTTATGAGTTAGAAAGCCTGAATGCTATAATTTCTTTAAGATAGCATAGAAAGAATCAATAAAAAAAAAAGTAGACAATCTGGTTTTAAAAATAGGTAAAAGATTCAAGTCATTTCACATACTAGGATGTCCAAGTGACCAGTAAGCACAGAAAAGGTATTCAAACACCATTTGCCATTGCAGAAATACAAATTAAAGCTACAATGAGATAATGCTCCACACCCACAAAAATGGCTTTAATAAAATAGATAATTATTTCCAACATTTGATATTAGGAACAACTGAAACCCTCATTTACCACTAGAAAATGTGTAAAATGTACAACTACCTTGTGATAGTGATAAAGATGAGTAAAGCTCAGGCTGAACTACCATATTTCATTGATACTAAATGCCACCAAATGTAAGATGCACCAGTTTTTATCCGCTGCTCAGAAAGAGAAAACACTGCCAGTTAAACTAACATTCCATAAATGGAAAGACATACCCTGATTTTAGAGATGTTGAAGTGTGGGGGAAAAATGTTTTAGAATCAACGAAATGGTAGGTAAATGATAGAGATAAATCAATGATATGCTAGATATAAAATGAGCAAAAAAACATCTTGAGGGATAGAAAGCAATAGCATTGTAAGATCAGAAATGAGGATGTTGCTATTTTAAAACATTTTGGAAGTCAGGGTTTATAAAGACTTGTGTTGTTGATGTGTATTTATTTTGCACACTTTATACCTCATGTTTTCTATTTCGTAACCAGCAAAGTATGTAAATGTTAACACTGTAGTTATAATTAGGGAATGCCACACGCTTACGCTCCATGCAGTTGGCCATTTTACCAACGTTTAATTTTCTTTTCAGCCATTTCCAAAGCAGCCAGGAACATCAGGCGCTTATCCTCTTACTTCACCCCCTACATCTTATCACAGCACAGTCAATCAGTCTCCCTCTATGATGCACACACAGTCTCCAGGTAAGATACTACTTACTCTCTTGTCATGTTCAACTTTCAAATCCAAAACACACACACACACCCCACGTTAAGAAGCACTGTGCATCTAGCCTCAGGCTTTAGAGAGAATTCCCTTTCTGGTCTGTGGCTAGATAGTTGTCACTCATTTATTATGGAAGGTTTGTGAAGTCTGTGTCCAGGCTCAGGAGCACGTTAAAAGGCTTACATTAAGTAGAGGTGTCACTCAGAGCCAGACTCACAGCACAACTCCAGGGGGGTACTAATCACAACATGGTCTATGTTACAGGTTGACAGACTCTGCTATGAGCCAAATCCTGCCTGCCACTTGTTTTTGTAAATAAAGTTTTACTGGAATGAAGCCACACTTGTCTATGTAGTGTCTATCGCTGCTTTCCCACCACAACAACCCTTTACAGAAAAAGTTTGCTAAGCCATGGAATAGGTGAAGGGTGGCCTGCCCCCAAGCTCCAGAGTTAGGCAGTGCATAGCCTGCTTGTCCAGACATAATGGCTTTGTTGGCAGCCCCATGAAGTGCACTGTAAAAGTGCTTGATAATGCCAAATGTTTGCTTTTAATTGAATGCTTCAGTGGCATCTCTTGAGCACTTGGCCTGTGCCAACTGCTGCCTAGTGCTAGTGATTCAGCGGTGAACCAGATACCAGCCCTGCTCTTGAGCTTATCATCTAGCAAGGAAGACTGGTCATCAGATTTCTTGGGGAGAATGACCCTTGCCTACTAGGTCCTAGTAATATTTCCAGAGCATAATGATGGGGTTTTCAAAGAAAATTTTAGCATAAAAGATGTGATATGTAATATAGGATTAAAAATGTAAGAAATTAAATGATTTTTAAAAGCATGCATAATAAAACCTTTTGTCTACTATAAGTATATCAGTCCAATCAACTAAAGAATGCAGTAAGTAGTTTTGTACTAACTGAGGGCATTCAGGCTTATCAGAAAACAGGACAAAACCAAATTAAATCCTGATTTTTAAGTAATAAACCCAACAAATACATCTGCTTTTAAGTTCTCACTGTGAAAAGCAGAATTTGCAGTGCACACTTTCCTCCTTTACAAAATGCAAAAGAGGTTCTTTTATATATGTATATGTGTGTCTATATATGAGAAATTTGTATTGACCAGTAGAATCTGTTAACCTGCAGGTGGGAGATATAGTGACATCACTTATTCAGTAGCTAATTCCATTTGTAAAATGAGAATAATGTAAAACCTTTTCCATAGAGATGTTACGAGAATTGAATGAAATAGTTCATATAAAGTGTTTAGCCTGGGGCATGGCACATGACAAATGCCTCTTTGACCAGCCCATTGTAATCTGTCTTGTTGCCCAAATTCGGCCGCTCGACATCCCACACTGCTGAGGCACTCACACCCTGGCAGATCCCACCCCTACCACGTCTCATACTTAGCCACTCATATTACTCTTTACATTACTCTTCACATTACTTCAGTGGTGTCGTTTTTAAAAAAATAGATCCTCATTTTTAAAGTCTTTAAATTCGCTTTTATTTAGGGGGTGGGGTGTGCTTCCTCTGCTTAGATTCCTAGATAAACACTCTTCATCTATAATGCCAAGTATGATAAGTGTTACAAAAAGGGTCACTTGGGCTTTTGAAAGAGCATTTGGTAAGGGGGTTTCGATTGTTCCTTTCCTGGGGATGCCTTGTTTGCCTCCCTCCTTTCGACACTGCTTAAGCTGAGACTTGAAGGGTGAGTCAGAGTTTCCCACCCTGGGACATGGACAAGGAGGATCTCTCAGGCAGACTGTGCAGGGTGTGTGGAGTCTGAACTCCCAAAAGATGGTAGACTGTTCCAGATGGCTGGTGTGTGGAGAGACAGAGCTCTGTTCAAGATTTTGGCCTCTATTATATGGGTAAATAGGAAGCCATTGTTGGATTTTAGCCTGGGTTAAATTTGTACAACCGAAAGTGACAAGAGTGGTGGATGGGCAGATTTCACAGAGAAAGGAGCAGGTAGTTCTCTTGAACCTGTTGATTGTACAAGTCCTCAGAGATTCCTAAGTCAAGATGTCCAGTAGGCAGTTGGCTGTATGAGCCTATGGCCCATCAGAGATGGTTGGACTACAGATGAAGACTTGGAAGTTGTTGTTGTTGTGTCTAGGGTCATTGAACCCCAAGTGGGTGGTTGAGTCAGCCCCTAGGAATACCAGTGGTCAGTGAGTGGGGAAGCAGCAGCTAGGGAGGAAGTAGGCAAAACAGGAGAAACAGGGTTGTAGAACTCCATGGGAGTGTGTCTTTAGGATATGAGTTGACATTGTTTTTGTATAGTAGGAAGGAAAAAATATTTTGAAATAATTATAGTCGTAGACAAGCATATAGTACTATGTGCCAAGCTCTATTCTAAGCACTTTATCCATTTAATCCTCACAGCAAACCTGTGGTGTAGGTCCTATTGTTATTCCCATCTTATGAAGGAAAACTGAGACATGGAGAAGTTAGGTCACTTGTCCAGATACACAGCTAAATAAGTAAACATAAACACTTAAAGGTTAGTCAAGTTGATCAACATACTGATAGAAAGTAAGGCAGTGCTTTAGGTATTACAGAACACAAAACTATGAAATTATCTCACATAGTACAGTCCCTCTCCCTTATTGCTCTCCGAGGTTTTAGTTGCCTGAGGTGAACTGTAGACCAAAAATGAGCAAGTGTAGTACAATAAGATATTTAGAGACAGAGAGATACCATATTCACATAACTTTTATTACAACCTACTGCTAAGAGTGTTCTATTTTACTGTTATCGTTAATTTCTTACAATGCTTAATTTGTAAATTAAACTTTGTCATCTGTGTATATAGGGAAAAAAACAGGTTTCAATATTATCTGAGGTTTCAAGCATCCACTGGGGGGTCTTGGAACATCTCCTGTGGATAAGGCGGGGACTGCTATAGTAGGGAATTTAAAACATACCGATGTTAAAGATAATTATGATAATGTAGCAAGTGTTTAAATGTTGCATTTACTCATTGTTTTGGTAGCCATAGTTTGCTCTTTCATAATCCTAAATTAAAATTAGTCCTGTGGCTTTAAATAAGTTAACGTTTCCCTGTTTTTTATATCTCCAATCTCAGTCTCTCCCTAAGCCTAGCATTGTTTTTTTTTTTTTTTTTTTTTTTTTTTGACAGTCTTACTCTGTCACTCAGTCAGGCTAGAGTGCAATGACGCGATCTCAGCTCACTGCAACCTCCACCTCCCGGGTTCAAGCGATTCTCCTGCCTTAGCCTCCTGAGTAGCTGGGATTACAGGCATGTGACACTGTGCCTGGCTAATTTTTGTATTTTTAGTAGAGACAGGATTTCACCATGTTGGCCAGACTGGTCTCTAGTCCTGGCCTTAGTATTATATTTTCTAGCTGCCTATTCTGCATTGTTTCCATATAGTGTCTGGTAGACACTTGAAACTCAGCATGGCTGAAACTAAACTCCGGAATCTCTTCACTGCCCCAGTGCTCCTCTTCCCACAGACACCCCAGCTCAGTAAATGGCAGGCCCTTCCTTCCTGTGACTTGGGTCAAAGCTCTTTGAGTCAGCTGGATGTCCCTTTCTTTCATACCCATATTTGGTCATTTACAAAATACTGTCAACTTGATTTTCAGAATTTACCCAGAATCCAACCACTTTTCACTACCATAGTCTGCCACCTTTACCCAAGCTACTCGTCCTCTCTCAGCTGAATTATTGCAGTCGTTTCTAACTGGTTTTCCTGTCCTACCCCTACCCTTGCTCTGTAGTCTGTCCCACAGCAGCTAGAGTGATCCTTCTGAGACAGAAGTTCGTCCATGATTTCCGCTCCAAACTCTGCATTGGATTCCCATTCATTCAGGGTAAACCCTAAGTCCTTAGAGTGGCCCACAAGTCCCTATGTGATCTGGGATCCACCCCTTTTCCTCCAGCCTCCCTGGTGTCCTCTCTTCCCACTGCCCTGCTTGTTCACTCTGTTCTTGCCACACTGGCTTCCTCCCTGTTATTTATAACTGCTTCCACCTTTGGGGCATTTGCACATCTGTTTGGCTGGAATATCTCATCCCCTGGGTATCCTCATGTCTTGTCCTTCACTTTCTTCACATCTCAGTTCACATGCCCCTTCCTTAGAAAGGCCTTTTCTGATTGCTTTATATAAAGAACAGTATTCACCTCCTTCACTACACGATATTGTCCCCTTACCCTGCTGTATTTTTTCATAGCGCTTACCTGACAGATACTTGTCTTTTTCATTCTATTAGAATATAAGCTTTGTGAGGGCAGGAATTTTTGTCTCTTTTGTTAACTGCTGCATCCCCAATGCCTAGAACAGTGCTTGCCATGAAGTTGGCATTCAGGCCTTCTTGATGAATGAGTGCGTAACTGAATAAAAAGTGCACTGGATTTTTTTTTTTAATCAGTCAATATAAGAGCTAGAATTTGGGTCCACAGAATTGAACACTCTCTTTCGATAATGAAATCTTGCCAGTTTTTCTCTGTGTTATATATATGGGAGCTTTACTACTTGTTTCTTTAGATCGTAGGAAGATTTTTAACTTGGGGTCCTTGGACAGGACATAAAGTGTGTCCTGCAAGATTATCTATAATTATTTTCCTTTATTAGGAAATCTGCATGCTGCCAGCTCCCCCAGTGGGGCTTTGAGAGCCCCATCACCAGCGTCATTTGTTCCAACTCCTCCCCCATCCTCGCATGGAATCTCAATAGGACCAGGGGCCAGTTTTGCTAGTCCACATGGTGAGTCCATACATGGAAATTGATATAGCATAAGAGCTTGATGTGAAAATAATTTTTATTGAGTAAATTTTCTCATTGCAAAATTAATACTTGTTTGTTGTTGAGGAAGTAGCAAAAATACTGCTCAAGCAAAAAGAAAATCAAATTTATCTAATCCCACTACACAGAGGTAATGACCAGTGAGTTTGTCTCTGCCTTGGAACTCTCCCTTGCTGTCTCCATTGCTCTGCCTTGCCCTTCCTGTCACACATGTCCTACTTGCCTGCCCTCTCACGTTTCTGTTACTCTTGCTTGCCCTCTACCCAGCTGCTTGTCTCCCCACTCAAATAACTGCCCTTGCCCCCCCTCAAATGGATACCCTAACATATGAATTGTTTTGAGACTTGGATTTTTTTAACTCAAAAATTTTATTTTGAATTGATTCAACTAGATAAAGAATAGAACAAGTAGTCAGTGAAATGTGTCCTTTTTATTCCACCAACCACCTAGTTCCTCTTCCCAGAAACATTTATATATTCTTGCAGAGCTGTTTTATGCATACATAAGCAAATACATGCAAGTGTTCTTTCCCCTCTCGTTTACACACATGACAGCATATTGTACAGTGTTCAGTGCCATTTTTCCCTTAATATGTCATGAGTATCATGCCATAGAACATACACAGGTTCCTCAGTTTTTAAGCTGTGTAGCACCTGGGATTTTACTTTTTACTATTAATATTTGCGGGAACATTTCTGTCAATAACAACTCCACATCATCATACCATATGGCTTCATAATATTCCCTTGTCTGGGCATACCATGACTTAACTGCTTTCCTATTGTTATACATTTAGAACATTTCCATTTTTTTCACAATTAAAAATGGTGCCATCTGTGCTCACATCCATGATTATTTCCTTAAGTAAGTTCTAGAAGTGGAATTGTTGTCTCAAGGGGTTTGAGAAATTCTAAAGCATTCGAAACATATTGCAAACAGCATCTGAAAGGCTGTACCAATTCCCCATACAAGAATGTCTGTTATCCTGCATCATTGCCAGCAGGGGCTGTTACATATTTTAAAAAACTTGGCCATTTCAATAGGTGAAAAATGGTATCTTATTGTTTAATATGTTTCTTTGTTAGTGAGGTTAATTGAGCCCTTTTTGGTTGGTCTTCGTTTTTTGGTTGGGGGGGGTTGGCTGTTTTTTTTTTTTTTTTTTTTTTTTTGAGACAGGGTCTCGGGCTGGGTGTGGTGGCTCACGCCTGTAATCCCAGGACTATGGGATGCCGAGACGGGTTGATTATGAGGTCAGGAGTTCGAGACCAGCCTGACCAACATGGTGAAACCCCGTCTCTATTCAAAATACAAAAATTAGCCAGGCGTGATGGTGCATGCCTGTAATCCCAGCTACTCAGGAGGCTGAGGCAGCAGAATCGCTTGAACCCAGGTGGCTGAGGTTGCAGTGAGCTGAGATCATACCACTGGACTCTAGCCTGGGCAACAGAGCGAGAGACTCTGTCTCAAAAAAAAAAAAAAAGACAGGGTCTCACTCTGTTGCCCAGTCTGGAGTGCAGTGGCACAAGTTTCAAATGATCCTCTTGCCTCAACCCCCTCCCCGGCAAAGTAGCTGGGACTGCAGGTGTGCACCACCACACCTGGCTAGTTTTTGTGTGGTGTTTTTTTTTTTGTTTTTTTTTTTTGTAAAGATGGGGTTTTGCCATGTTGCCTAGGCTGGTCTTGAACTCCTGGGCTCAAGCAGTCCACCATCTCAGCCTCCCAAAGTACTGAGATTACAAGTGTGAGCCACGCCTGGCTGGTCCTTGGTGTTTCTTATTTTATTCCTCCCAGTTATATATGCTTTGCCTATGTTCTTGTGTTTTTTCTTACCCATTTGTAAGACTTAAGTAAAGACCATTTACTCTCTGATATATACATGGTAAAAGTATTTTTTCAGTTTGTCATTTGGCTACAAAGATGATAATATGTTGAAGGTATCTGGAGGATGAAATTTTTAAAAAATTTTTGAATATCTTCATGGATACCAATGGAGGATTAAATTTAAATATCAAAGTGTTCAGGAAGTTGCTGCTTTCAAAACTTGAGTCTTGGTTCATTTCTTAGTTGACGTAGCCTGTAGAAAGAATATGGAACATTTCCTTCTCCTCATTCTACTTTGAGTAAAATGAAAATTTAGCTTGTCAAAGTTGGTTTAAAAGTATAATAATTCTGCCTTCAAAGGAACTCTTGAGATTGTTTGCTTAATATTTTCTTGCATATAGTAGCATATTTTGTTACATATTACGTACATTGAAGCTTTTGTGAAGGTTAATTTTATCCTCTCTCAGTCTTTTTATTTTTCTAATTTTTGTATTATGTTAAAAAGTAATTTACACAAAATAGAGATTCAGGCATGACATGTTAACACACATCAAACAAGCTATGCTGTCAAATAATTTTCAGTTATTAAAATATACGTTTTGAGAAATATTTGTTTACTTTTTCATAGGAACTCTTGACCCTAGTTCCCCATACACTATGGTGTCACCAAGTGGACGAGCAGGGAACTGGCCAGGATCTCCTCAAGTGTCTGGCCCCTCACCAGCAACACGCATGCCTGGAATGTCACCAGCCAACCCCTCATTACATTCTCCGGTTCCAGATGCTTCTCATTCCCCTCGAGCTGGAGCAAGTGAGTATCATCAACATTTTTATGTCCTTTTTTAGTATAGCTCAAAGTGTCCTATTTTGTTCCATCCTCACATTTGAAAGTCATGACCTACTTTTTGAGAGGTGATACTTAAAGGATATTACAAAGGATGCAGATGAAGAGATGCATAAGGGGAGTGGAGTTTCCTTGCCCTCTGTGAACCTCCACATGTTTGGCTATCTGGAAGTTGTCCAAACTCTGTCCTGTTGGGTTTTTATGGAAGCTTCATCACGTAGGCATTATTGATTAAATCACTGGCCACTGGTGATCAGCTTTGGGGATGGGGCTGAAACTACCAACCCTCTAATTGTGCTTTGTCTTTCCTGTGATCAGCCCCCTTCCCGAAGCTACCTAGGGGCTGCCAGCCATCAGCCATCTCATTAGAATACAAAAGGATACTTAACCACTTTGAAGTTTCCAAAAATTTTAGAATTTGTATGCCAGGAGCTGGGACAAAGATCAAATACATATTTCACAATATCACACACGTTAACACAGAATTATACCTATTTATTGGTTAGCTTTTACTACATAACATTTAGTGGCTTAAAACAATATATGATCATTATATATTGGTTCACAATTCTGCAGGTTGGCAGTTTAGGCTGAGCACAGCTGAGTGATTCAGGCTCTGCTGGGCAGCTCACTCATGTGTCTGTAGTCAGCTGCCAGGTTAGTTTGGGACTAGCTCATCTAAGATGACTTCAGATGGCAGGGTTTCTCTCTTCTTTGTGTGTTTTCACACTTGATCTGAGGCTTGCTCACATGGTGGCTCAACAGGGTTTTAAGGCAGGGAATAGAAGCCTAGACTTACAATTAGCCCAGTGTCACTTCCATCACATTCTGTTGGCCAGAAGCAAGTCACTAGACCAGCCAGGTTTCAGGTGGAGAAATAGAGTCCAACCATTAAAGGAGTTGCTGCAAAGTCACATTGCAAGGGGCCTGGATACAAGGAGAAAAATAGTGGCCGTTTTGGCTAACAGATTGTTAATATATGATTGTTGCACCACAAGGAGTAACTAAAACAGTACAGATTGATTTAGAACATCAAGGATTTATGATGAAAGCAAAACAGGAGGCAATGAGATGGTATGTGTTTGTAAATGACATAACCTGTTTTCCTTCCCGAAAGGTTCCCAAACAATGCCAACGAACATGCCTCCACCTCGTAAACTACCTCAGCGCTCTTGGGCGGCATCCATACCTACCATCCTCACTCACAGTGCCTTGAACATTTTGCTGCTGCCCTCTCCAACGCCAGGCCTCGTGCCCGGCCTGGCAGGTAGTTACCTTTGTTCTCCACTTGAGAGATTCCTTGGATCAGTCATCATGAGACGGCATCTTCAAAGAATTATTCAACAAGAAACGGTATGGGTACCTAGTGACCTTCTACGTGGTGATTGTTAAGGGTAAAATGCTCAGTTGTCCTACAGGATAGGAGCTGAACTAACATGACATTCCTTTACCTTCCTTCCTTTAAGGAGCCTGTTAGAAATGTGCTTTTCACCCTACCCTGGCATTAAAAATGGACTCCATTATTTTCTTTTCCATTCTTATGTTAACATATTTCTGCATTATACAGTTTGCTATGCTGTGGCTTCTATGTGATGTGGCTAACATGGACCTTGAGATAGGTCTCTGCAGCACATACGACTGGTGTGCACAGGATCCGGCCTCGCAGAGAACAGCATACCATTAATTATTTGCCTTCTGGAGTGCCCGTGCAGGCAGGCTGATTTTGAGTCTGAGTCTTTACTGAAATAAAATAATTGCGTGCGGTGGCTCACACCTGTAATCCCAGCACTTTGGAAGGCAGAGGCAGGAGACTCACTTGAGCCCAAGAGTTCCAGACCACCCTAGGCAACATAGCAAGACCCTCTTTCTACAAATTTTAAAAATTAGCAGGCATGAACCTGTAGTCCTAGCTACTTGGGAGGTTGAGGCAGGAGGATTGCTTGAGACCAGGAGTTCCAGGTTACGGCGAGCTGTGATCATGCTGCTACACTCTATCCTGCGTGATCAAGTGAGACTCTAAAATCATAAAAATAGAAAAAATTTTTTAAAGAAAATTATTTATGGTTACAAGGATGAAAGCTGCTTTTTAGATATGTGAACAGGATGAGCGCGGTGGCTTACAGCTGTAATCCCAACATTTTGGAGGCTGAGGTGGACAGATCACTTGAGGTCAGGAGTTCAAGACCAGCCTGGGCAACATGATGAAACCCCGTCTCTACTAAAAAATACAAAAATTAGCCAGGCATGGTGGTGCACGCCTGTAATCCCAGCACTTTGGGAGACCCGAGGTAGGTGGATCACTTGAGGTCAGAGGTTTGAGACCAGCCTGGCCAACATGATGAAACCCCATCTCTACTGAAAAATGCAAGGGCCAGGCATGGTGGTAGCTCATGCGAGGCCAGGCACGGTGGCTCACTCCTGTAATCCCAGCACTTTGGGAGGCTGAGGCAGGTGGATCACTTGAGCCCAGGAGTTCAAGACCAGCCTGGCCAACATGGTGAAACCCCATCTCTACTAGAAATACAAAAATTAGCCCGACGTGGTGGCACGTGCCTATAATCCCAGCTACTTGGGTGGCTGAGGCATGAGAATCATTTGAACCTTGGAGGCAGAGGTTGCAGTGAGCTGAGATCGTGCCATTGCACTCCAGCCTGAGCAGACAGAGCGAGACTCTGTCTCAAAAAAACAAAAACAAAAATTAGCTGGGCATAGTGGCACATTCCTGTAATTCCAGCGACTTGGGAGACTGAGGCAGGAGAATCACTTGAACCAAAGAGGCAGAGGTTGCAGTGAGCTGAGATCGTGACACTGCACTTCAGCCTGGGCAACAGAGAGAAGGATCTAGAGATAGAAATTCCATTTGACCCAGCAATCCCATTACTGGGTATATATCCAAAGGATTATAAATTGTTCTATTATAAAGACATATGCACATGTATGTTCATTGTGGCACTGTTTACAATAGCAAAGACCTGGAACCAACCCAAATGCCCATCAATGATAGACTGGACGAAGAAAACGTAGCACATATACACCATGGAATACTATGCAACCATAAAAAACGATGAGTTCGTGTCCTTTGTAGGGACATGGATGAGTTCTGGAAACCATCGTTCTCAGCAAACTGACGCAAGAACAGAAAATCAAACACCACATGTTCTCTCTCATAGGCGGGTGTTGAACAATGAGAACACATGGACACAGGGAGGGAAGCATCACACACTGGGGTCTGTTGGGGGGGGGCTATGGGAGGGACAGCAGGGGGTGGGATTGGTGAGGAGGGATAACATGGGGAGAAATGCCAGATATAGGTGATGGGGAGATGGAGGCAGTAATCCACCTTGCCATGTATGTACCTATGCAACAATCCTGCATAATATGCACATGTTCCCCAGAACCTAAAGTACAATAAAATAAAGAAAGAACTAAAAATGGTGAATGTTTAAAATACTCCATGCTTAGTGCGAAGCCATTTTGCAACCTTCACATGAAGATTTGGTGGGGAAATGTTTTTTAATAAATTAGCATTCAAAAGAAAAATAATAAACTAAAATTAGCATTCAAAATGGTAATCATCAGACCTGGGATCTAGCCTCAGTTATGCCACTTACCATCTGTGTAAGCTTTCAGCTCTTTGGCTTCATTTTGCTCAGGTGCATAATCAACATACTCCGCTAAAACAGGGGTCAGTAAACTATGGCCCCTGGTGCTGTCCTCACCACCTGTTTTTGTAAATAAAGTTTTATTGGAACGCAGCCATACCTGTTCATTTATGTATGGTCTATAGCTGCTTTCAGCTATGGTGGCAACATTGAATAGTTGTGACAGAGACCATGTAGTGCATAAAACCTGCAACTTTTTCTACATAGCACTTTACAGAAAATGTTTGTCAACCCCTGGGCTAGAATAAGAGCCTAATCCAGATCTAACCTTTTGTAATTGTACTCTGTATTCTTTTTTTCTAATGTGCCACTTAAAAATATTGTAGAAAATGTTCAGCATATACAGAAGTAGAATAGTATAATGAACTTCTGTGCTCTCACCACCCACCTCTAGCTGTTAACTCATATCAGTGTTGTTTCATCTGTAACTCCTCCCCCTAGATTGTTTCACAGCAAATCTCAGACATAATTTCCTCAATAAAAATTTTTGCATGCGTTTCTCAAAGGTATGGACTCTTTGAAAAAAAGAAAAAAATAACCCACACCATTCTCATACCTAAAGAAAACATTTCTTTATCATCACATATCTAGTTAATATCCAGATTTCCTAGGCTGTCTCATTTTTTACACTTTGAATCAGAACCCAAATAAGTTTTTCTAAATCCCCTTCAAACTATTGGTTCCCCCCTGTAGTTCTTTTTCTTTATCCTTATACAATTTGGAATCATTGAATTTTTTTTTGATCCCTGTGTTTTCTATCACATTGGTCAGTCCTCTAGATCAAGCTACTGAATGAATTCAGGCTCAAGTTTTTTGATGCTGTTTTACAAGAATACTTCATAGGTAGTGTTATGTTCTTCCATCAAGAGGCACATAATGTCTGATCGTATCTGTTTTTGCAGTGTTGCTAGCAGTTTTGATGGTCAGTGCTGTAGCTGCCTTTGTTTTGGAATAGGTATCAACTTAGTGGTTTTTCTTTTGGAACAGTTCTCTCAGTAACATCATTTTCTTTTTGACTTACATGTTAATTTGATGCGTCCTTGTTTTGCAGCTGCAGCTGATCAATTCCAACGAACCCGGAGTGATCATGTTTAAGACGGATGCACTGAAATGCAGAGTAGCCCTTAGTCCCAAAACCAATCAGACACTTCAGCTAAAAGTGACACCTGAAAATGCAGGACAATGGAAACCTGATGAACTTCAAGTTTTGGAGAAATTCTTTGAAACAAGAGTATGTGTTTAATAATGCATAATTTGAATATAATTAATGAAACAGAATGGTTAAGGTAGAATGAAGAGTAACTTGCTTTATTTTCCCTGTAGGTTGCAGGACCACCATTTAAAGCTAATACGTTAATAGCCTTCACCAAGCTATTAGGAGCTCCAACACACATCCTGAGGGATTGTGTGCACATTATGAAGCTGGAGCTGGTAAGTTACAGAGATACACATTTCTAGCAAGGTTTGTTTGAGGAGGTTAGACTTGGTGGGAACAGTGTTTATTGGTTTTCACCCATCTATGTAGTTTCTTCTATTTTTCTCTTAAATTCTTTTTTTTTTTTTTGAGGCGGAGTCTTGCTCTGTTGCCTATGCTGGAGTGCAATGACGCGATCTCAGCTCACTGCAACCTCCACCTCCCGGATTCAAGCGATTCTCCTGCCTCAGCCTCCCAAATAGCTGGGACTACAGGTGCATGCCACCATGCCCAGCTAGTTTTTTCTATCTTTAGTAGAGACAGGGTTTCACTGTGTTAGCCAGGATGGTCTCGATCTCCTGACCTTGTTATCCACCCACCTCAGCCTCCCAAAGTGCTGGGATTACAGGCGTAACCATCGCGCCTAGCCTTAAATTTTTATTTTTTAACTTAAATTTTACTTATCTTTGAATAGGTAACACAATTCTGTTGTATCTTTTGAATTTAAAACAAGATAATATAGTGAGAAATTTCTCATCAGTTCCTGTCTAGCTAACCCTGTTCCCTCCATCCCTGTCCAACTGTCTTCTGGCCAACCAGAGTTGCTATGGCTTGCCTCTCCTTCCAGAGATGGTCTATTCATAACAGCAAATTGTAAGGCACGTTGGGAGCCAGATGTAAGGCTGAGTGCCCCACAGGGTCGTGGGGTGAGCCTTATGCTGCGCTGAGGCGCAGGATCCGAGAAATAAAGAGACAGGACACAGAAGCACAAAGAAAATGCAGCTGGGCTCGGGAGGCCACGCCACCTATAAGTAGAGTCAGGCAAGGCCAGCAAGGCTGGCGAAGCGAGGCTGGGGAGGCCCTGAATGTCCAGAAGCATGAGTATTTATTGTGTGTAGGTTAGGGGGCAGGGCAGTGAGTGAAATCATCTTTAAAGGATAGTGATAGGGTCGTGAGCAATAAAACATAGGGTCCACCCCCATTAGGTCACTAGGCCAGGAGGTGGACAGCGCGCAGCAAGGGGCCCGTTCCCATGAAGGCAAGGACCCCGTTCCCACGAAGGCAAGGGCCATGTGCAGTAAGGGGTCCACCCCCATTAGGTCACCGAGGCTTGAAGGTGGGCCGTGCAAAGTGAAGAGGGTGCAGTGTGCGATACTTCTATCTATGGGAAACTACTTCTAAGATTTATAGGAGGATGCTGTAAGTCACATAGCAGTGACAGAACAGTCAAGGTTACCGCCACCTTCTGGCAGCTTCCAATGGATTCGTTTCAAGCAGCACAGTAACAAGAGCTGATAAAGTTCACAGTCACCAAGGTGGATTGCCATTCTGAGGGCAGCCTTCCACAAGAACTGGAGCAAGGTCCTACAACTCCTTTATCAGGAGGAGTGGCTCTCACCCCAAGCCTGCCATACAGTGGGTATCTTTACGATACTGAACGCTGCCGCCTGGGCCATGGATTCTTGTCCTGGTATAACTGTTTTTCCCTTAATTCATGCTCTGCACTGTATCTGCTCAAGGCATTTCTCCGATTATAAGCTGCTTATCTTTAATTAATGCTCTATACTGTGTCCACTCTAGGCATTCCTCTGATTATGAACTAAGATATAATTATAGGTATATATGTAGGGAAATATTCTTCAGTCACTCATACTATCAACTATTATATGATTATATATAGAGGATTATATAAAGGGAGACTTCAAGCCCTATTTCTATAAACTAATATATGATTATGTAAAGGATTATATAAAAGGAAATAGCTGAGTAGTAACACTATAAAGTGAGATATTCCTCAAGCCCTAACTGTGCCAGGGTTCTGCTTAGCTCTCATTCCTCGGTGCCTATATGGGGGGTTACCCATAGCAAATAATATTGTCATAAACTTTTGATTGATTGAGACAGAGTCTCACTCCGACGCCCAGGCTGGAGTGCAGTGATACGATCTTGGCTCACTGCAGCCTCGACCTTCGGTGCTCAGGTGATTCTTCCACCTCAGCCTCCTGAGTAGCTGGGACTTGCAGGTACACGTCACCATGCCTGGCTAATTTTTCCTATTTTTTTTTTTTCTTTCTGTAGAGATGGGGTTTCGCCATGTTGCTTAGGCTGGTCTCAGACTTCAGGGCTCAAGTGATCCACCCACCTTGGCCTCCTAAAGTGCTGGGATTACAGGCATGAGCCACTGTGCCCGGCCTTCTCATAAATATTTTAAATGAAATGGTATCATTTACACATCCTGTTTTGTACTTTTTTTCCATTTTTATTATGAGATGGTTCATGTATAAATTTATAACACATAATTTAAAAAAATCTGGCTTCCTACCTTTAATGGTCCTAGACTTTGTGTCCTGAATTGCTATTAAAACTGAAGTGCAGGCCAGGTGCACAATTCAATACATAACAGCATTTTAAAAGATGCCTTTTGGCTGGGCATGGTAGCTCATGCCTGTAATCCCAGTACTTTGGGAGGCCAAGGCAGGCAGATCACCTGAGGTCGGGAGTTCGAGACCAGCCTGGCCAACACGGTCTTGAACCATCTCTACTAAAAATACAAAAAATTAGCCAGGTGTGGTAACAGGCAACTGTAATCCCAGTTACTTGGGAGGTTGAGGCAGAAAAATCACCCCACTGCACTTCAGCTTGGGTAACAGAGTGAGACTGTCTCAAAAAAAAAAAAAAAAAAAAAAAAACGCTGGGCACGGTGGCTCATGCCTGTAATCCTAGCACTTTGGGAGGCCGAGGCGGGCAGATTGCCTGAGCTCAGGAGTTCCAGACCAGCTTGGACAATATGGTGAAACCCCTTCTCTACTAAAAATACAAAAAAATTAGCCAGGTGTGGTGGTGCATGCCTCTAGTCCCAGCTACTTGGGAGGCTGAGGCAGGAATTGCCTGAACCCAGGAGGGAGAGGTTGCAGTGAGCTGAGATCGTGCTACTGCACTCTAACTTGGCTGACAGAGTGAGATTCCGTCTCCAAAAAAATCAGTCAGTCTATCAATCTGAAGTGCAAAGTGACAGCAGGATGCTCCATGGGCAGCAGCTGCCTTCAGTGCACTGAATATCTGTTTTTGGCCCTTTGGAGATTTCCCTTAGTTTCTGCATAGCGCAATCTGCATTTGTATTTGTTTTCTAGGGCTGCTACAACAAATTACCGCAAGCTGAGTGGCTTAAAATAATAGGAATGTATTCTCTCACAGTTCTGGGGGCCAGAAATCCTTAATCAAGGGGTCAGCAGGGCCATGCCCTCTAAAGACTCTAGGGGTGGATCTATTCCATGCGTTTCTCTTAGCTTCAGTGGTTCCAGTGAACTTTGGTATTCCTTACCTATAGACTCATCACTGCAACCCCTGCCTCTGTCATCACATGGTGTTCTCTCCGTGTGTGTCTCTGGCTGTCTATTCTCTTCTTATAAAAGGACAGCAGTCATATTGGATTAGGGACCATTCTGATGACCTCATCTTAATTTGATTGCATCTGCAAAGACCTGGTTTTCAGATAAGGTCATATTCATGGGTGCTGGGGGTTAGGACTTATGTCTTTTTCAGGTGCATAATTCATTCAATCTACAACAGCATTTAAAAAGATGCCTTTTGGCTGGATGTGGTAGCTCATGCCTGTAATCCCAGTACTTTGGGAGGCCAAAGCAGACCTGAGGTCAGGAGTTCAAGACCAGCCTGGCCAACATGGTGAAACTCCATCTCTTCTAAAAATACAAAAAATTAGCCAGGCATGGTGACAGACACCTATAATCCCAGCTACTTGGGAGGCTGAGTCAGGAGAATCACTTGAACCTGGGAGGCAGAGGTTGCAGTGAGCCGAGATCACACCATTGTACTCCAGCATGGGTGACAGAGCAAGACTCTGTCTCAAAAAATAAAAAATAAAAAAATGGCTTTCCGTCCTCAGTATTTTTTCGTGTTTGTGGTGAAAGTGATTTCCAGGATATCTAGCCTGGCATATTGCTTGAAATGGAGGAGCAACTTGCTTTATTCACTGAACAAATCTTGGAGATCTTTCCATATCAGTGTATAAAGGATGTCTTTGTTTTGTTTTGTTTAGTTTAACAAAACTTAGTATTTCATTAGATGAATGTATTAAAATTGCTAAGTAGTCCCCATTTGATGGCCATTTTGGTTTCTTCTGATATTTTGCTGTTAGAAACAGTGCCACAATAAAGACCCTTTTTATGGATGTGCCAGTATACCTGTAGTATTGCTGGGTCGAAGGATATATATATATAGTTTTAATTTTGGTAGATTTTGCCAAATTGTTCTCCATAGAGGTTATGCCAGTTTATATTCCCACCAGCAATGAGAGTACTTGCTGTTTCCCACATCTTTGTTAACAGTTTTATTAGTCTTTAAAAGACTTTGGGTCTTTCTGGTTTATAGGATTTTTAGGTCTTTTGATTTGTAGGAATTTGGTATATACATTAGGGAAGTTAGTCCCTTGGGATATTCATTGTACATATTTTTTCCTAGTTTGTCATTTGTGCTTTGACTTGACTTTTGGTAGGTTTAGCTATGTAAAATTTTCTTTTAAATAAATAATGAAATGTATCAATATTGGTTTTTAAGTTTTCCTGGATTGTTAGACCTTCTCACTCCTAGATTTTGAAATAATCCTCCCAAAGTTTTTTTTTCTAATACTGATATGGATTCATTTTTTAAATTATTTAAATTTTTGATCTATTATATTTTTATTTATTTTGAGACAGGGTCTCATTTTGTTCTGGTGTCAAATGTGAGGAGGTATGGATCCAACTTTTTCAGATGCCCATTTATCAAATAATCTATCTTCTCTGAATAGGAGATTTTGAATTCTTTCCTGTGAAAGTATGCAGTTATATAGATGGAATCCAGATGGCAGCTGATATGTTTTTCAGTCTTACAGTGGTCTTTTCATTTTAATGTTTCTAGTGTTGATTTGAGTAACTTCAGTTACCTTACTCCTTTTTCTAGTTAGCGTTTTACTATAAATATTGGGGCAACAGTGTTCTTTTGCTAATAGTCTCAACATTTGGCCTCTGATCTAAGAGGCTGTAGGAAACATTATTTATGTCAAAAAGAAATCTATTTGAATTTTTAAAGGTGTAAATATTTTTGTGGCTAAAAAAGCACCAGTGGATATAATTTAAAAATCTTTCACACAGTTTGACTAGTTTGTTTAGGGAAAGAGTTGGAAACAGAACTGCAAAGTCTAGATTGGCACAGTTAAGAAGGACATTGAATGCTAGGTGTTGGTCCTTAGTTGTGGGTGGGGGAACAGCATGTGTCACTAAATGGCACTGAACATTTGTGAGCTTGAGTAGAACCATGTTGTAGGACTTATGTCTGATGGTGGTATAGGAAGAGGCAGCCACTGGAAAGATCTGTTAGGGGAGCACAGGAGAAGTAACAAAGCCCTGCATATGGTGGCCTCAATGAATATAGAGAGGAGGAAATAGATGTCAGAGACATTGCAGAAGCCAAATCCATAGGCCTTAGGAATAAACGAAGTGGGAGGGAAGCAAGGGGAAAATCCTACATAAATCCACAGTTGATTTTTCAGTTATCAACTTCTTGTATATATTTGTTTTGAAAAAGTGCAGGTTATCAACTTTTATGTTCTGTTAATAATTGGATATAAAATAAAATTCTGACCTCTCAGACTCCCATACTAGAATATGATTTTAAATGTTTATGCCTTTCTCTTGATTTCCCGCCCCCCAAAACAGTTCCCTGACCAGGCAACACAGCTAAAATGGAATGTTCAGTTTTGCCTGACCATCCCTCCCAGTGCACCGCCGATTGCACCTCCTGGGACACCCGCTGTGGTGCTGAAATCCAAAATGTTATTTTTTGTAAGTATACCACCCAGCATTTGTGCATGTACAGAGCTTCTGAGGAAAAAGCCACATGAGGATAATAGAGCAACTTTTGGATAACTGTATAAATTATCTCTTGCTGCCAAATAGAGGCCAGGATTCCTTAATTGTCAGCATAGATGTCATGGGATCCTGGTTCCTTTAGTAATAAACAGAAATATATTGAACTAGGTAATTGTGTGGCACAGTTGCATCTTAACCATAACATTCAGTTGTTTGTCACTTTTCTTGTCATGTGTAATTTTCTTTTGCTTGCTTATCTTAATCTGAAAGTTTAGTAAATGAATAGTACCTTTGATACATTTAGACAGATGCTTTATGATGTTTTTATTCTCTTTGTGTGTGTTGTGTGTATACAGCTTCAACTAACTCAGAAAACATCGGTCCCTCCCCAAGAACCTGTTAGTATTATAGTTCCAATCATTTATGACATGGCTTCAGGTACAACCCAGCAGGCAGACATTCCCAGACAGCAGAACTCTTCTGTTGCTGCTCCCATGATGGTCAGCAACATTCTGAAGAGGTTTGCAGAGATGAATCCTCCACGACAAGGTACATGACCAGTAGACAATATTTTATTGCATATATGTTGTAAAAGTTCTTTTGAGAGACCCCCCTTTCTCCTCTTCTCTTCTCCTTCCTTACCTACTCCACCACCCAGTCCTAGTAGTAGAGCTCTGGTTGCTGTGGCCCTCTTAATGTCTGCCTGTCGCTTTCTTCCTTTCTCACTGGCTTTCAGTTTTGTCCATTTCTCTGCTGCCTGGACTTTATTTTTGTTAGTGATTTACTATTGGGACTGACCCAGTTGCTAATGCCAGAAGCTTGTATTTATAGCACACATTGCCACAAAGCCCTAGGTTAGGATGATAGAATTTTCCATGGCTGTGAATTCCTGCCCTGCCATCAATACCTGCCACTCTGTACATCACAAAGTTGAAATGCATGTTGGTTTCTCATATTTCATGCTTCAATCATGAATAGAATAATACCATTAAAAGTTCTGTATCTTCTAAATGTTTTGTGAAGAATAAAAGCTGATACAAATGGCATCACTGCTTTTTTGGGCTTCTTATAAAAGTGTCAGGTGGGTGCAAGTGGACCTTTTCACCATGTGCACAATGAAGCTCTCAAACTGAACATTTCCGAGGAAATCAGAATGTTTCTAGAAAGATAAACAAGGTCCCTGCTATAATGGAGTAGCCTACACTTAACATGTAACTCCTGGCAGTGCTAAATTTGGGGTTACAAAATACAAAGCTCAGCAAAGAGAACTTTTCTTCCATTTTGCTCATTTCTAATATTAAGGAAATTTAAATTTAAAATTTGCTGATTTCTAATATTAAGGAAGTTCTCTGTATCTCTCTGTTTAGAACAGTTAAATAACAATTATGTTTTTAAATGAGGGAAAGTTGTTCTCTGAAACATTTTTAGGTACTACAGTGTCCAAAGTTTTCTAAACTAGGACTCAGAAGGGAAGTGATATGTTTAGCTGTTTGTTTCCCCACATTGGATAGGTAGGCAAGTTCTCACTTTAGTGTATAAGGAATACACTGGGCACACTGGGCAGTAGAGAAGGGTGTGCTGCTTTTGTTGTAATATTTCTACTTCTTAAAATTTTCTGCTTTCATCCTTTGACTTCTCTCTTCTTTCAGCTAAAAATAGATCCTCAAGAATCAAAGTTTAAAGCTATCAGAATTCTCAAAGTAACAGTCCAGTAGAACCTTGAACACCATTCCTTCACAAGCAGATGGCTATCATTATCTTATGTGTTTTTATGTATTATGTCTTGTGGAATTTAAAATTAAAAGAAAAATGTTTTGATCCTATTGGGATCAAGCAAGTTTTCCTGCCTATCAATAATGAAAATATGTTTTTAAAAAACAGTATCACTTCTCCTTTTAAGAAATTGTTGAGATATTTTGGAAGTGTTTTCCTTTTTTTCCACCCCTTGGACTGGGCAGACCTTTGGACTTCCTTTTCTTTCTGTACCTTCTCAAGTGTACAGGATCACTGCACACCCTGCCCTTTGCTGAAAGGCCATGGTTCATATGAGGTCTTCAGTTCTCCCACTTTCAGCCATTGTATACAGTGTTTAGACCATGCTCTAGAGGAAGGGATCCAGCTTTTGGTTTATAATATTTAAATACCTGTAATATTTACAAGAAGCAGAGTATTTGGTTTATTTGAGCAAAGGGGAAGTTGAGAGGATGAATCGCCAGCACCTTCCCCACCCACAAATCTTGTTTTTGGATTGTTGGTGCACCAGACTTCAGTCTCCCACCCCACCTCCTACACCCATCACTTCTCTTCTGGTGAAGTGCTTTTAAGAAAAATTATTTTTGTATTTAATTAATATGTTGAACTCTGGAAGTTGACCATTTCCTTGAATTTTGAGAGAAAACTCCAATAGATGTCAGAGACTTGCACTGTCCAATATAACTGCCACTAGCCAGCATGTGGCTACTTAAATTTAATTAAAATTAAATAAAGCTTTAAAGTAAGTTCCTCAGTCACACTAGCTATATTACAAGTTCTTGGTAGCCATAGCACACTTATACAACATTTCTATCATTACAAAAAGTTCTATTGGACAGCGGCTGTCATAGACATTTTTATCTAGGTTTTAATGCAACGTTTGAAAGATACCACCAAAGTTGTAACTAATGCATAAATATAAACTAGATATTTTCATGAGATCCCAAATGCCCATAAGCACTCAACAGCCTTAAAGCCCAACTTCAAAGGCTTATCTGATGTTACAGTGTTTCTAAACAGGAACTCTAGGCTTATCTTCCTAAATTCAAACCTAACTGGGACTTGCTCCAAGTTGCCTCCTGAGAAAAAAAAACCCAAACCAAATATAATCTGATACTTAACACCACAGCTTAATCCCCAATAATCTGGGCAGTTAAAATTCTTTTATTTTGATAGTTCGAGTTCTTACTAATTTTAGATTTAATTACCCCTTCCCCCACCGGTGTGTTAACATCATCTTTCCTGTATTGCGAATAGCTAATGACCATTTTTCTCTGTTGCAGGTGAATGCACAATATTTGCAGCTGTTCGTGATTTAATGGCTAATCTTACACTGCCCCCTGGTGGGCGTCCATAGACACTATTGTTTTTAAACCAGGAAGGCTGACAGATGAGACAAAACAACAAAAATAAATCTGAATTCAGCCCTCAGTTTAAAAAAGGAAAAGGACTTTTTTTTTAAAGAGCTAAATATTCTAAACTGGCAAAAATTTTCAGGGTGCACTTCTTTCATCAAAATGATCATCAATCTTTTGTATAATGAACTTGTATAGTGTGTTTAAATGGGACACATTTCAAAGTAGGAAATAAATCAGTGTCCGTTTGCCAGTAATAGATTTAATATTCTGTTTTATACTATAAAGTTATGAAATGCCAAACTTGTTTATTTAATTGTTTTCTTATGTTTTGGGTGTAATAGTCCTTTTTTTGGTTTTTGTTTTGTTTTTTTAAGGCAGGTCTGTCATTTTTGAATACTGTAAAACTGTGATAAACTTTATATTGAAGTTGTATTTTAATATGACCGCTTTGAATCCTCACATGAAGTGTTCTGGGAGTTGTTATAAACACACCCCAAGGAAGCAATATTTAATAAAACTAGGTAAAAAACAAAACAGTGACACTCACTTGTGTGTATATAAACTCTAGAGACAGCTTAGGCCCTCCCTTCATCTTTAACCTGGTGAATGGAGCCAGTAATTAATTTCTAATAATACATGTCTGAAATTTGACCAAAAACATCTTCTTTATGTCAAGGTTAATTTATTTTCTCAGACATTCCTAACTTGACTAGTGGTTAACATTTAGCACCTCAGTTGTCTTTCAGTACATAGGATTTGGTGAAAAATAAGGAACTTAGTCTTTGAGAAGGAAAGTATGTGGTTCATATTGATATAGGATCCCATATGCAATCATTCTCATCTGAAGAGGATGTGGGAACTTTTCTGTCAGGCAAATTTAGTTTACAGAATACTTCTGCATACAACATTAATTAGGAAACAAAGAAGTTTAATGCTGTACTCCTGCATGAAGTTTCTGTGAGCTTTCTTTATCTTACTTCTCCTCCTTGCCTTCCCCACCAAAATTGGGATTTTTCTAAACAATCTCAATTTAATTCATTGTCAACAAAATGATAGAATGTTTTGCTTGGAAGAAACCTGGTCCATTCTCCTCATTTTGAAGAATCCAGGATTCTGGGCCTGTCCAGTGTCAAATGGAGTTTTTGGTACTGATACATCTCTGCAGAGTTTCTTTGGAGCACTGTGCTGTCTTCCTAGTCAGTCAGGGACTTTTTTAAGCTTCAAAGAACATGATCCGATGCAAAGGTCTTTTACCAACTTCATGTTATTTAGGAAAGTTTTTCAAATGATACCGTGCTGAGTTATCTGGTCACTGTAATACTGTTTCTCCATTAAAATGTATATGCTTTGTCTAATTCCACTTTAAGATGATTTAATTGAGCTTCTATAACTATCAGCTACCAAATTCTAGTTTCAAGCATCTGACTGCAACTGTATCATATCTGTTCTCAACTTTGCTTGGTTCTCCACTCATTTTCAATCAGAGTTGAGGCCTTCTTTGCCTTTCTTCTTTGTCTTGTTTCTGCCTTCATCTCCCACTTCTCACCCAACTCTGCCACTGTTCGGGAGCAGTTGACTAAACTTTTATCCTTCCTTTAACTTAACCTTTTTATCCTTCTGTTTTTAGTTCTTAACAGTGGTAATCACATCAGTTTGGCAATCTAAGATGTCTTTATCAAGGGTCAGCCCTTTTCTATTTGGAGCTGAATCTTTTCTTTCATGTAGAAATCTACATGTATATATAAGAAATGTATTTTTATCTGCAGGATAATATTGTTTCAAATAATTTTATTAAGAGTTAACTTTTTAGGTATTTTCCATTTTAATGTGGTTTTGAAATGTTAATTGCATTTTTACACATGATGCATTCAATGGACTCTCTTTTTTCCTAATTATAACTCATCTCTGAATGCATTGTGTCAATCAAGAGGAAGATAGGATTCAGTGAACGGAATTTGCTTTTGATGCTTACTAAGAGTAAACTCATGAATTTGAATTTTTATATTATGCTTGGTACTTGGAATTGATATATACCTTATTAAAGCTTGAAAACATTTAGCATTTGAATAGTAAGTTTCATCACAATTCATGTCTTTTGCCTCTTTTGTTACGCAGGTTCAATCAAAGGGACTGGATGCCCATAGTGATTTTCTCTAATAATTGGGTTGGGACTTAACTTTAAGGTGTTTTCAATGTGATTTTAGTATTTACAGAAATAAATAAACTTTATACAAAGTTTCAGAGAACTACCAACTCTCTCTAGTTAATTTTCATAAAGACATTTTCGTTAATAGTCTGGTTTACTATTAATTTAACCTTGAAATAAGAAATTGGTCCTGATTTGCCACCTTCATTTTTCCATCTGCTGAAATGCCATTTCAGAATGTATAAAAGTACTGGAATTAGAAGAAAAGTGGGAGCTTCAACAGAACATGTCAAGTTAATAACAGGAGCCACACCTTATGTTTGAAAATTAACTGAGTGAGCTAAGTGTAAGCATAAGCTAAAATATTTGAATTTAAGAACCACTAATAACTATGTTCTAATTAACACAGTATCTGTTCAGCCAAAGGATGCTGACAGCCATTCTTTGGACTGTGGTTAATTTGATGAAACTTCAAGAAGTTATAACTTTGCTACTCTGGATTCTGATCCAATTTCAGTTAAAAAAGCTGTTCCTTTCATAGTTTTTCCCCCCAAAAGAAATGCCTATTGCATTTTACCGTAATAGTTATCTATCATCCAAGTGTTCTTGATATAAAATCAGTATACAGAAAATTTTAAGAGAACTTATATTCAAGGGACACAGGGAAAATGTTAACATGTATTTCATTGTTTCTTGTGGAATTTTTTTCATTTGGTTTGAGAATGGACAGTGTGTCTAAGGATGTGATTTGAATTTACTTAGGATGGATTTAGCATTGAGATTATTAAAACAGAATTAGCAGAGGGCAGCCAGCACTGTGCTGCACAACGCCAGGAGGTGCGCCATGATATGCTCACAATTTTCTGTAAGTTGCCTCCACTTCCAAGTGGCCAGTGATTTGTTAAAATACCTTGTCTAGAAATATAACTGAATGATGAAAGGGCACATTTAGGTCAATATAAAATAATAGCAAGTATTTACTGAGAGCTATGTGCTAGACATTTTCTTAGTATTTCAATGTGTATTTAATCCTCACAACAACCCAATGAGGTAGGTTATTAATATCCTCCTCTTGAAAATGAGTAAATGGAGGCCCAGATAAATGTAATTTGCCTGAGATCAAATTAAGGTTGTTAAGATCAAACTGCTAAGAAGGGGCAGTTTGACTGAGCTAGTGCTCCTAAACACTGGGCATTTTTTGCTGTGAACCACAGTCAGGGGAATGTTTAACGTTTAGACTCTTTCCTCAGAGGCTTTTAACTACACATAATTTTGACATGTTTTCCAAGCTCAGAAAGCTCACTAAAAACAACTAAAACTGACCTGACTTGTCACTTGGAGTTGACAATCCAATGCCTTCTGACCTTTGTGGCACTTCTTTGGAACTTAGACTTCCATGTGCAAGGAGTACTAATTATCATATAACCAAAATTACTAGATAATTATCGTCTGACCTTTGCTGGGTGCTTCAGGATGCCCTTATCCAAGCTCAGGTGTGCAACCCTCTAGAATCCAAGTGATGTCTTGCCCTAAACAGGCAAACGCCCCCTTCTAGGTGATCCAGTGGCTGGGGATTTTGAGCTTGGGGTCAGCTTGGCATCCGCAGGCAGCCCGCAGTCACGTTTCACTAATACCGCAATTTGCTACAGCTGGTGTGTGGGCTTAGGAACCAGTAACTATAGAATTGTATAATGCAAAGAACATACGCGGTTAAAGCAATGTTCCCTGAGCACCTTGTACATGTGTGCAATTAAAAAAAAGTGCCCGTACATTGGGAGAGGAAAGTCAAATCGGATGCTGGCAGGATCTCAGTCTAGGGGACAAAGACGGCCTAAGGGTTTCAGAGTGGCTGCTTCCGCAAGCACCAACGTTCTTAGACATCAGACGTCACCTAAGTAGGGTGGAGCCGACGTGACCCGGATGTCAAGACGCCCCGCCCCGGGGTGGGCGTCACGCGCCACGATCTCTGCCAACCCCGCCTCCTGGTGGGGCCGCGCAGGCGCGGGGGCCGCGCAGGCGCGGGGGCCGCGCAGGCGCGGGGGCCGCGCAGGCGCGGGGGCCGCGCAGGCGCGGGGGCCGCGCAGGCGCACTGCGGTCCGCCACTCCCCGCAGAGTCCTGGCTCCAAGTGAGTCATGGTGCTGTCGGAGCTGGCGGCGCGCCTTAACTGCGCCGAGTACAAGAACTGGGTGAAGGCGGGCCACTGCCTGCTGCTGCTGCGCAGCTGCCTGCAGGGTTTCGTCGGCCGCGAGGTACTCTCTTTCCACCGCGGCCTACTCGCTGCAGTCTCTGGCCTGGGTCCGCGCGCCGCTTGCCGCAGCGGCTCACGGTGCAGTCCGCGCGCCCGCCAGGTGAGCACCTGGCTCCGGGCCTTGACCACTGCCCCCACCCCGCCCCTCCTCATCCCTGTTCCTGTCCCAGACCCAGAGCCCAAGTGTCCAGTTCCTTCCGCGAGGCGGGGCCAACCGCGACGCCCCTCCCTCCTGGGCCCCTCCTCACCGCTGCCCCCTGTAGTTTCAGCCACAGTGTGAGGTGTGCGCTGAGTGGAAACGGGAGATTTTGCGACATCACGTCAACAGAAATGGAGACGTGCACTGGGGAAACTGCCGGCCGGGCCTCTGGCCCGTGGATGCCTGGGAGGTGGCCAAGGTAAGCGCCTGAGGCCGGGATGGAAGGAGGAGGTAGCAGGTAGCGGGTCACCCAGCACTTGGGGTGGCTATCTGGTCTTGTGGACGCCGGGGCTTCGTAAATAAATGCAGAGAGAGAGATTGATCAAGGGTCTAGGAGGTTCAGGGCTGGTATGGGGGACCCAACCCAGTTTAGTGAAGTAGAAGCTTTCTTCTACCCATCTGCTTCCTGAAGGCATTTGAGTTTGTCGTCCCTGCTTGGAAAGTTATAGGAAAGATTTCTAGAAGAGATGCTGGGGCAAGATGTAGAGCGAGCATTATGAGCACAGGCAGGGAGGGAGCTCTAGTGTGGTCTGTTTGAGGGTAGGCTCGCTGAACAGCTCATCAGCTGTTTTTGGCTAAAAGATGCCATAAGGCAGAGTAAGCCAAGGGAAGTTAGGGCTAAAATAGAAAGGACCTTAAGTGCCCAGCTAAAGGCACTTTGGGGAGCTGGGAATGGGGTAGGCAGCCGGATCTGTCTTCAGATCTTGGTAATGTCACTTACTAAGTGGACTGAGTGGGAAATTTTTTTGCTCAGTAAGGGATGGAGAGGGACAGCCAGAAGTGGCTTCCTAACACACATCGACTTTAGCAGTCAATCTACATGCCAGTAGTTATCAGCAGGCACAGAGTGGGCACTAGGAAGGAGCAGTGCCTGGGAAGCAGATGATCTGAGTCTCGGCTCAGCTGCTGTGTGTGACACTGGGCCAGCCTGTGCTCCCCAGTCTCAAAAATGAATTGGGGCGGGGTGCGGTGGCTCGTGCCTGTAAACCCAGCACTTTGGGAGGCCAAGGTGGGAGGATGACTTGAGCTCAGGAGTTCAAGACCACCCTGGGCAACATGGCAAAACCCCTTTCCTACAAAAAATACAAAAATCAGCAGGGCTTGGTGGTACGCGCCTGTAGTCCTAGTTACTCAGGAGGCTGAGGTGAGAAGATCGCTGGAGCCCCGGAAGTTGAGGCTGCAGTGAGCCGTAATCAGGCCACTGCATGCCAGCCTGGGTGACAGAGCAAGACCCTGTCTTAAAAAATTAAACTGTATCAGGGGTCCCCAGACTTTTGGGTATCACGAGCCAGTAAACCCACCACAGCTACACCTTCTTCCCCATTTTTTTCCACTGTAGCCATAGCATTGCTGACTTCTACTTTTACCTAGAAAAGAGAAAAAACGGAAAGAAAGAAAACTCTGCCCTTTACAATGCCTGTCCCTCATCTGTTTGGTCTCCGTTGCTGCTTTCACACCATTGGAATCCTTATACCACTCTTTGCTCCTCTTGGTTGCTGTCACCTGCAGACTTCAAGTCCAACCCCATCATCTCAGTTTCTGGGCTCCTGATTCTAATCCTCTGCTCCACTCCCCCTCAGCCTCCTGCTTGCATGCCCACACCCTGGACCTTGTCAGCACAGGAAGTATCAGTGCGTAACATCCTGCTAGCCTTTGGCACACTTATTCACACGCTCCTGCCCCCAACCCTGGGCCCCATACTACTTCCGCCTCTTTGAAGCTTCTACTGCTTCCTCAATACCCAGCAACCTCTGCCCTCCTGCCTGCCTTTGTCACCTCAGCTAGCCCAGATTCCATGGCCCGTCGTTATAATCAGTCCCTTGCTGTTATCTCAGCTTTTTTTCCTCCTTTCTCTGAACTTGCCTGGCCCAACTCCAGTCCTGATGACAACATTGTCTGCTTCTGCTTAGTGGGAAAGAATCTCACAAGGGAGCTGACTGGTTTCACTTTCGTTCTTGATCATGAGCCCCAGTGGTCTGGCCACATCTCTCACTAGGCTTCTGTTTCTGGAGACTACTACTTTTCCCGCTCCTGTTCCTCCACCCTTGCTCATGCTTTACAGAGTTGATGGAGGCCCCTGGACATACATAGTTGTCTCTCCTTATCCATGGGGTATTGTGTCCAGGACCCCCAAGGATACTAAAATTACAGATGCTCAAGTACCTGATATAAAATTGTGTGTGTGGTATTTGCATGTTACTTACATTCTCCTATATACTTTAAGTCATCTTTAGATATACTACCTCATACAATGTAAGTGCTATGTAAATAGTTGTTACGCTATATTATTTAAAAATCTCTATTTTTACTTTTGTATTTTTTTTTCCTGAGAATTTTTCATCCACAGTTGGTTGATTCTATGAGTGTGGAACCCATGGATAGCGGAGGGCTGACTATACTTCCTCTTTTTGCCAACACCAACTTATCTCCATGTGCATCATTGTTTCTTTCTGCTACAAAGGAGGAAGGGTGTCTCTCCTCTTATTGCTTATACCTCCACTCTTCTGTTGGATCTTACCCCTTTTCTCCTGCTCAAGGCCTTTGAGGCTTCACTTGTCCACTCTCTCTCTTGCAGCTTATTCCCATCACTATAGAAAAAGTTTTAATAGAGCCATGGTTTATTTAAATTTTTTTAAAAGAAAGAAAGAAACAGTTACCACATGACCCAGCCATTCCCCTCCTAGGTATATTCCCAAGAGAAATGAAAACATAAATTCATACAAAAAAGTGTACACACATGTTCATAGCAGTTCCATTAATTATAGCCAAAAGGTGGAAACAACCCAAACACCCAGCAGCTGATGCATGGAATTTTTAAAACGTAGTGTCTCTGTACAATGGAATATTGTTTTCCTGTAGCAATGTAACAAAGGATTGCAGTACTGATTTATGTTACAGTATGGATAAATCTTGAAAACAGTATGCTGAATGAAAGAAGCCAGTCACATATTTTTGTGATATGTCCATTTTATAAATTCCATTTTGATTCCATTTATGAGAAATGTCCAGAATAGGCAAGTGTGCAGAAGCAGAAGTATATTAGTGGTTGCCAGGACTTTGAGGAATGAGGGATGATAGCTAATGGGTATGGGGTTTCTTTTTGAGGCAATGAAAATGTTCTAAAATTGACTGTAGTGATGGTTGCACACCTCTGTAAATATGCTGGAAACCACTGAATTTTAATATATAGATGGGTGAATAATATCTCAAGAAAGCTGTTTTTTAAAAACACTTGAATAAATACTTGGAAAATAAGATTTTAAAAGAGGCTGGATATGGTGGCTCATGCCTGTTATCACAGCACTTTGGGAGGCAGAGGTGAGAAGATTGCTTAAGTTCAAGAGTTCAAGACCAGCCTGGGCAATGTGGCGAAACCCCATAGCTGTCTCCACAAAAAAATAACAAAAATTAGCCGGGTGTGGCTGGGCGTGGTGGCTCATGCCGTAATCCCAGTACTTTGGGAGGCCAAGGTGAGTGGATCACTTGAGGTCAGGAGTTTAAAACCAGCCTTGCCAGCATGGTGAAACCCGATCTCTACTAAAAATACAAAAAAAAAAAAAAAAAAATTAGCGAGCTGTGGTGGTGTGTGCGTATAATCCCAGGTACTTGGGAGGCTGAGATGGGTGGATTGCTTGATCCCAGGAGGTTGAGGCTGCAGTGAACTGTGGTGGCACCACTATATTCCAGCCTGGGTGACAGAGTAAGATCCTGTCTCAGAAAAAAAAAAAAAAGAGAGAAAAATGTCCCTTGATCCATTCTCTCCTGCTGTCTTCCCACTTCTCTGCCTCCCATATACATACCCAGCAGAACATCTCAAAAAAGAGGTTTCACGCCTGTTCTCTTCTCTGCTCCCACTTCCTCGTCAACCCACTCCATCTCGGCTTCTGCCTCTGCCACTCCACTGCATCTGTGACCTTCAGTTCTCTGGCCTCGTCTCTCTCACCTCCCAGAGGCATTTGGCACTACTGGCTGCTCTTCTTGAAACCCTCTTGGCTTTCCTCCCATCTCCCTGGCTTTTCCTGCTCAGCCTCCTTCTGAATGTCTTTTGGCTTTCCTCGGGACTCAGGGCTGGGTCTCTTCTGTTCCCCTCTTCTCTGGTGACATTGCCCAGGCCTGTGGAGTTAAATGATAACTGGCTCCCAAATTGGTGGCTCTAGCCCTGCTCTCTCTCTTGAGTTCTAGATGTACACATCCAACTGCTTACTTGCGCCCTCCACTCCATCACCTATGGAGCACATTTTATTTAGTTCTAAAGTAGAACCGTTTGTCTTTACCCCGCACCCTATGCCCATTCCCCATTACCAACTTTCCAGAATCACTCTTGTTTCATCTCTTTCCCTCTCGGTACCCCTCTCCCCTTGTTTGTACCTGCAAAATACTTTTGGAATCCCCTTTTCCATCTCCGCATCACAACTCTCACCTTCTCCTACCGGGCCTCTGCTGCTCTGAGCATCTGTGGTCGGTCCTTCACACAGCAGGATGTGCAGTCTTCAAATGGGAATTAAGTTCTATAACCCTTGCCTAAAACCTTTGGATGCTTCCTGATAGCCTTAGAATAAACCTCACACCTTTCCAGAGCCAATAAGGCCCAGCACGATCAGGCCTCTGTTTATTTTCCAACCGCATCTCCTACTCAGCGAAGAGACAGTGGAGGATAGGGAGAGGCAATAACACGTTTCTCACTGCTGTGCATTTGGCATGTGGAACACGGCGGTATGCAATACAATTTTAAGGCCCTGCTTTCACTGCAAGGAAGCAGCAGAGCCTCCCTGTTGGCTTCCAGTTCTGAAGAAAGGGAATAATTACTAAAATAACATTTTAACAAGGCCAGGCACAGTGGCTTACGCCTGTAATCCCAGCACTTTGGGAGGCCGAAGCAGGCAGATCACTTGACTCCAGGAGTTTAAGGTCAGCTTGGGCAACATGGCAAAACCTCATGTCTACAAAAAATACAAAAAAATTAGCCAAGCATGGTGGTGCATGTCTATAATCCTCCCAGGTACTTAGGAGGCTGAAGTGGGAGGATTGTTTGAGCCTGGGAGTTTGAGGCTGCAGTGAGCTGTGATTGTGCCACTGTACTCCAGTCTAGGTAACAGAGGAAGACCCTGTCTCTCCAAAACAAAACAAAAACTTTAACATGGAATAGATTGGCTTATATTGGTGAGAAAATGCCAGACAGGACCTACCTAATAATGAAAAAGAAAAACTACACCTGATTCGGAGGTAACTAAGACCCTGCTAACTTTGCATTTTCTTCCCAGCAATAGCCGAATTCAGCAGTTCCTTTTATTTTTTATTTTAATTTTTCCTTTTTGAGACAGGGTCTTGCACTGCAGCCCAGGCTTGAGTGCAGTGGTACAATCTTGGCTCACTGCAACTTCCACCTTCTGGGCTTAAGCAGTCTTCCCATTTCAGCCTCTGAAGTAGCTGGTACTATAATAGACTTTTTTTTTTTTTTTTTTTTTTTTTTTTTGTCAGAATCTCACTCTGTTGCCCAGGCTGGAGTGTAGTGGAGTGATCTCAGGTCACTGCAACCTCTGCCTCCCGGGTTCAAGTGATTCTTCTGCCTTAGCTTCCCAAGTAGCTGGGATTACAGGCACGTGCCACCACACCCAGTTGGTTTTTGTATTTTTGGTAGAGATGGGGTTTCACTGTGTTGACCAGGCTGGTCTCAAACTCCTGACCTCAGGTGATCTGCCAGCCTTGGCCTCCCAAAGTGCTGGGATTACAGGTGTGAGCCACAGCACCTGGCCCATAAGAGACTTCTTTCAGAGGGTCAGCATGCCTGTGGCTATTAAGGCACAGAAAGATAGTGATGGTACTAGCTACTGTACTTGTTGATAGGGGCCAGCCAGGCTATACAAAATTCTGAATTATGTGAGGCTCAGGAATGTAGCCCTGACTCTCCTTGGCATACATGAGCACTTACCCAGCCTTTTCATAACGCCTTCATGAGTAGCCCTGTAGGAGGCATTGTATTTGCCTATTGAGATGTGTTTTCGATGGAACAGGTCTCTTAAAGACTTTTTTTTAAAAAATAGGGTCTTGCTCCCTTGTCCAGGCTGGAGTACAGTGGTGTAAAAACCTTGAACTCCTGGGGTCAAGCAAGCCTCCTGCCTCAGCCTCTTGAGTACCTGGGACTACAGCACACACCACCATGCATGGCTAATTTTTTACTTTTATTTATTTAATATTTTGAATCAGAGTTTTGCTCTTCTTGCACAGGCTGGAGTGCAATAGCACAATCTTGACTCACTGCAGCCTCCACCTCTGGTTCAAGCAGTTCTCCTGCCTCAGCCTCCCGAGTAGCTGGGATTACAGGCGCACACCATCATGTCTGGCTAATTTTTGTATTTTTAGTAGAGATGGGGTTTCACCATATCGGCCAGGCTGGTTTTGAACTTCTGACCTCAGTTGATTCACCTACCTCAGCCTCCCAAAGTGCTGGGATTACAGGCATGAGCCACTGCGCCTGGCCTTTTTTTTTTTTTTTTTTTAATGGAGATGGGGGTCTCGCTTTGTTGCCCAGTCTGGCCTCAAACTCCTGGGCTCAAGTGATCCTCCCACTTTTGCCTCCCAAAGTGCTAGGATTACAGGCATGAGCCACTATGCCCATCCTATGTAGAATTCTTATTGCGAGTAACTTTTTGTTCTAGTCCCTTGGCAGGAGTGTATCCTTGAGATTCTTAGCCTAGTAAAGTTGTTGTATCCTGATATAAATTGAGAAATATTTCAGGAAAGAAATACGCCCAAGCTTTCCCCTAACACCATTTTGGGGGTCTGTACCATAAAATCCTACTAAAGGCAAGATCCTGCTAGCTTGAGGCCCTTCTGGTGTATCTAGTATCTCATCCTGGGATTCCATCTGTAACTCCTATGTGGTCCTACTCGCCTTGCACCATCTATGTAATAATTCCCAACATTCATGTCCTGGTTACCAGCATGTGCCCAACACTGTGCTGTACCTGCATTCCCTTATTTCATTCTCACAATATCCTTTGAAGTAGATAAGGACAGTTATCCCCCATTTACTGATGAGGAATCTGAGAGTAACTTAACCACAGTCACAGTTGGCAAATGGCAGAGCTGGCATTTGAACCCAGTTTGCACTCCAAAGCCCAAACTCTTAATGTAATACTTCCACACTGAACTTACTCAGGTCATTCAGAAAGTGTCCAGTTTTATTTTATTTTTAAATCTTTTTATTTAACAACTCAGCCACTGGAATTTCAGTAAGGAAAAGAAAAAAGGTGTCTTCTACTCATGCTTTCTGTTTATATGCCATTAAGACAGGATGGAAAGCCAGTTACATCATGTGTCTCTAATAACAGGGATAGAACAGCCCTTCAGTTATTGCCCTTGGCCAAGGCTTAGCTGTGACACTGTTTTCCTACTTGGATTTTGGGCACATGAGGCTCTAAGTTGAAACCTCAGTGCATAAGAGAATTTCAGTCATCATTTGGAAAGTAGACAAGTAACCATTGCCTTTCCAGCTCCTAGAGTTGGAAGAGGCTCAGGTCCCCCTCCTCCCTCCCTTGCTATAGGCCTTCATGCCCCGAGGACTAGCAGACAAACGAGGACCTGAGGAATGTGATGCAGTTGCTCTTTTAAGTCTCATCAACTCCTGCGATCACTTCGTGGTTGATCGAAAGAAAGTCACAGAGGTAAGAGCTGTCAGATTGAAAACCATACCCCAGTCATTTGGGTCCATGCTGTGACCGTCGGCCATGAGACACACCCTGTGATGCTAAGCCAGCCATGCAGGTTGAACACACAGTAGCTCCCCAGAACAGTGGTGTATAAAGAAACTTAGACTTGGGTTCAAAGTTGGCATTGCTAAGCAAGCTAGTGGGACTCATATCATGTGCACCTTCTGTGATGTCCAAGAACCCCAGTGCAAATGCAATCAAGAGACTCATCCTTCAGTTCTCTCGAATTAGATTCCTGACAACTCATTGTGCCATTTGCCACTGAAGTAGATGAACCCAAAAATCTCTTCCCTGTTCTTCAATAAACAGAACAGGGAAGTAATTTTTCTTGTTTAAAAAAAAAAAATACAGAACATTGCATCATTCTACCTGTTGTATGCCAACATCTGAATCCTACCTTTTTGAATCTCATTGGCTAAGCAGCTGTAAGACCAAATGATATGGAATGGAAGAAAATGTGAACATTGATGGATAACAGTGTCAGAATAGATCACTGTGCTTGATAGATTTCCTCTGGGAAATTCAGATTTTTCTCTAGTTCACCAGAGAAAACTCATACATTTATTACCCTGAAGATCATTGGAAAGAGTATATAGCTATAGCTGGATTATTTATAATAGGTAGAGAAAATGCATGTATCTTTTGTCAGCATGCCAGCAACTACCAGGATTGAGACCCCTTTATGACATCAGCAGAAACAAAGGACTATCACAGTAGTTGACCCCTTTGGTATCTTTTAACCAAACTGGAGGCTCTATATGAATTATATATTAATACATTGTTGGACAGGACCATTTTGCTAAAGATAGAGGCCAAAGTTTATTTTCTTTTCATCATGATTTCCACATCGGGAAACTCCCTTGACCCAGCTTCCTGGTGCTCCAACAGGATTTAAAAGATTTTTGTATTGTCTGCTTCATCCTGTGGGTATACCCAGAGCCGATGAGCTTGCTCTTTGGCAGGTTGTTTTAAGTTAAGGGATTTTAGGGGACGGTGTAATATCCAGCTGGCCATAAGATTTCAAGCGCTAAGGATAGTTGTAGGCTTATTTGTATTTCTTACCCTGACTAATGTATTATTCATGTGGCAGGGGATTGAACATCCCCTCAAGCCTCAACAACACTGACAGGTACCTACAGGTTATGTTAGGAACTTCTGGATTGCTTGGAAATCTGCTCCAGAGACTCAGTGAGGGAGAAAAGGCTCAGCTGTTGCCCAGGAGCCATCTTTTTATTCCTAGAATCCTGTGGCCAAAATCTGGCTTATTGTCGTGTCTTATTTGTCCTGCATGATTTTTTAGAATTTCAAATTAGTTGTCATAAAAATCAAAATTTCCAGTTTCTCATGAAAAATCAGGAGATCTGGGAACACAGGGCTCATATAACTCCCATGGCAATAAGCTGCGTGTTAAGTAGAGGCTGCCCTTCAGATAGGGCCTCTACTCTCCAGTTTGTCCCAAACCAGTCTTTTAGTAGGGAGATCACCCCTTACTATTACACATAGCCACCTTTCCTCAGGCTACCTGCCTGACCCTTGAAGGCATTTCAGTTTGTGACGCAGGGAGAACATCACTTCTTGGCATATGTCCTTTAGACAGGATGAAACTAAATATGGATCTGACTTGGGGGGCTGGAGGGGTGAAGTGTCCTCTACTCTGATACAAGTACATGCCAGATTATACCCATGATCCCAAGAAAGTTCCAGCCCTTCTCATCTGAAGACCGCTCTTGTTGATTTCGTAATTAACAAAGCCTTTCTGTGATTTTTTTGAGGGGTCAGAGATCTCAGTTTACCCCATTGTTTGATTTTGAAGCCTTTTATGTTTTTGTCTTTCTGCAGGTAATTAAATGTCGTAATGAGATCATGCACTCTTCCGAGATGAAAGTATCTTCTGCGTGGCTTCGCGATTTTCAGATGAAGATCCAAAATTTTCTGGATGAATTCAAGAACATTCCAGACATTGTGGCAGTATATTCCAGAATAGAACAGGTAAAAATCATGTTTAATAGTTCTGGCATACAGAATGAAGGGAGAGAAAAGAACAAGAGCCACACATTTAAAAATTGAAGTTTATTAGATTTAACCTAAATGTTAAAATGTAAGCAGGGGGAAAGAATACTGATATGAAATCTGCAGTTATGCTGGGCTGAGAAGCTTTTCTGTGGTCACAGTGCACTATTAATATGGATCCAGTTCATTATGTTTAACTATAAATTATTTGAGTAATCCAGTGGAATGCCTTTTTCATGAAATGAGTTCATATATTTGTATGGCAATCCTCTCAGCTGTTGACATCTGACTGGGCTGTTCACATCCCCGAGGAAGATCAGCGAGATGGGTGTGAATGTGAAATGGGAACTTACCTGAGTGACAGCCAAGTCAATGAAATAGAAATGCAGCTACTAAAGGAGAAACTTCAAGAGATATATCTTCAAGCAGAAGAGCAAGAGCTGTTGCCTGAAGAGGTAAAAGAAAAGTATTATATCCTCTGTGAGTAAACAACACAAAGAAAGATGCTGGGGAGGAAGAGTAGCTCATCTTAACAGATAACCAATTGCGTTTTTGATTTATAAGTCAAATAATTTCCAGAAGTGTGAATATGCTTTGGGCACAGATTAATATTGCCTCTTAACAAATATTTTCATTTAATCAGCAAACAGCAAACATTTGAGTGCCTAATCTGTGCCACAAAGTGGAAAAATGTAGTAAGGGACTATAATAAAATTCTGAAAAAAAATAATGCTCCAGACATTCTTTGCTGGTCAGAGGGATTGCCAAAAAAGATTTTGCTGAGAAGGTGCTGTTGAGCTGCGGCTCACAGAATCAAATAAGAGTGACAAATTGGCAAGGAAAAAGGTTCTTGGCAGAGGGCACAGTACTTGCAAAGGCGGGAAAGGATAGTCTGAGCCTAGGCAAGGACAGGTGAGCACAGGAGCTATGGGCAGATTTGAGAGTGGCAAAGTGGGCTGAAGCGACATGCTGAAAGGTTTCCTAGGCCATGCCAAAGGGTTTGACCTTCATTCCCAAAAAGCAGTCAAGAAAGAGTGATAGGATCAGATATGGCTTTTAGAAAGTTAACTCTTGTGGTAGCCGGAGGTTGGATGAGTGGCTAGCAACAAGTTACCCAGAAGGCTCTTGGAGTCATGTGAAGGTGAGAGAGAACAAAAACTAGGGGCTGTGGAGGAGCTGGATTCTGGAGGCAGTGCCTGGGCAGAGCTGATGGTTCTTGGTGGCCAGGGAGATTACTTGGAGCATGGCATGGGGCTGGAAAAGGGTGGAGAAGGAGGGGAGTGGAATGTTTGAAGGATCATCAATGTTTCTAGTTTAAGACCTGCAGGCTAATGATGGTCTAAACTCCCAAGTACAGGAGGAATGAATCTCCATGTCACATCCAAGGTATAAAAGAAATTAACAGTGGTAGAATTATATTCCAGTAAGTTTCAGAAATATTCCAGCACTGGCTGGATTAGATTTCTAGATCACCAGGAGATCTTGGAAAAATCATTTCACCTCTCCATTCCTCCTTGTCCAAGGAAATTAGTTTTGCTGGTTACCTCATTAAACATAGGGAGGGTTTATTAAATACAAATTCACGGAGCTGTGCTCCTTGCAGGTAAATATGCCTGTATTAACTATTCCAGCGTTGATTCAGGTGCTTCATTCAGTGTGGTGAGCCCCTTTAGCAGAAGGACTTGGTACCCCTGGTTTTTTGGGTGTGCCCACCATGGTATACCCCATAGGTATTTAAAATGATGAACTAGAATGTTAAATCTGTTCTTTTCTAAATCCATGTGTTTCAGTTCATCTGGTTTTATTTTATAATGCCATTAGAGCCCCAGTTTTCTTTCTGCTGCTGCTTTCAGAAGCTAGAGACATGAGTTTGTGTCAGTTGAGAGCCAGAAGGAAACCCTGGCAGTCATCTTATCATATCCCTGCTTTGCACGTGAGGCAAGGGCCCCATGGAGCTTGCACTGGGGCTGAGGGCTGGCCTGCAGGTCTCTCCCTTCTGATCCTGTGGCTTCCCATCTGCTGTGCTGCAGATCTTATATCTCTGAGGAGCTGGCAGCTATAAATTTTGAACCCCCATTATCTCTATTTTACTGAGAGGAAATAGGGATTAGTTGGCTTGTCCTCTGGGTCACAGAGTCTCTGGGTAGAGTTGATAAATTCTCATTTTTCATGCTTTCTCTTCAGCAGACCATGGCATTTCTTATAATATTTCAATTGATCAAAATGCGAGGATTCATTTACATGTTATCTTTAAAAAGTTGAAGGTCAGGTTTTTATATATATTAAATTTGACGTCTTCTGAAAGTTCATACCCTATATGATTATCCACGTTTAGGGTTAGTTGCCAAAGTCAGAGGATTTATTAAGACCAAATTTCAGTGAATCTAAAATGCTGTCAATTGTAAAACATACCAGTATTTTAGTTACTTCTAAGAAAGAAAAAAAAATGCTGCCAATTTAGTACAAGATATTATCAATGGTAACATGCCTTCTCATTTCAGATCTTAGAATAGGGAAAAATGTGCATCTGGGATCAGGAAAAACAGTGACTGTATTATGACCCCAGGACTTTTGTTGTAAATGTTATCAAGACCTGTTTCTTGTTTTTGTTAAAACAGTAGGGGTGAAAAGAGGACTTTTTATCTTACACCTTTGTGTTGATTTTGAGATTTGAACCTATATATTTGTTACTATTAAATATATATACATGCGGCCGGGCGCGGTGGCTCATGCCTGTAATCCCAGCTCCTTGGGAGGCTGAGGCGGGCAGATCACCTGAGGTCAGGAGAGATTGGTTTTGTTTTTTTTTTTGAGACAGAGTTTCGCTCTTGTTACCCTGGCTGGAGTGCAATGGCGCGATCTCGGCTCACCGCAACCTCCGCCTCCTGGGTTCAGGCAATTCTCCTGCCTCAGCCTCCTGAGTAGCTGGGATTACAGGCACGCACCACCATGCCCAGCTAATTTTTTGTATTTTTAGTAGAGACGGGGTTTCACCATGTTGACCAGGATGGTCTCGATCTCTTGACCTCGTGATCCACCCGCCTCGGCCTCCCAAAGTGCTGGGATTACAGGCTTGAGCCACCGCGCCCGGCGAGGTCAGGAGTTTGAGACCAACTTGGCCAACATGGCAAAAACATATCTCTACTAAAAACACAAAAATTAGCCGGGCATGGTGGCACATTCCTGTAATCACAGTTTACTCTGGAGGCTGAGGCAGGAGAATTGCTTGAACCCGGGAAGCAAAGGTTGAAGTGTGTCAAGATCGCACCATTGCCCTCCAGCCTGGGCAATAGAGCAAGACTCTGTCTCAAAAAAAACAAAACACACATACACACACACACACACACACACACACACACACTTTTATATATCCATGTATTTATATGAACATGTATATATCCATGTATATGTTTAATAATTCAGGTACAGAATTCAAAGAAAAGAGAATTTTATTTGTACACATACACGTGTGTATGTATAAAATGAAGCCCTTTCATGTAAAGGCAGGAAGTTTTAAAGCACAAAAAAATGGAAGGAGATAAGCAAATACTGCCTTGTGTACCCCCAGAACCAGTTATCCTGGGTCACTATTTTTTGAGTGGAGGATGCTTTGATTTAAAGGGTTTGTTTTGTTTTTGTTTTTCAAACTTTAACTTGTGGACAGATGCCTATAGCCAAGATTTCTGTCTCTTGGGCACCTGAGTAGGAGCCAGACTGGGAGCTGGTAGGTTTTTCATTTGAATTACAAATCTGCTACAAAACTGTCTAAGCTATACATTGCATGGTTTCCTCTTGCAGCTCTCAAATCGACTAGAAATGGTGAAGGAATTTCTGAAAAGCAATGAGGATCTTAGAAATGGCCTTACAGAAGATATGCAGAAGCTAGACAGCCTCTGTCTACATCAAAAACTGGATTCAAAGGAACCTGGGAGCCAGACAGCTGACAGGAAGGCCTGAGGTGAGTTCAGGCAGATGATGGTGTTAAAGAAGGACAGAATCGCCTCATCTCTTTCATGTCTGTTCTCTCATGTGAGGCCATGATGAACACACAACAGTCTAATAGGAAGTTTGCCTTTGTCCTTATTGTTTCAAAGAAAGGAAACTGAGGTTTGTGTTCTTTCTCTAATTAATGGTTCTCATGTCTGTGACGTAATTTAACATCAGTTCCCTGGGAGCTTTGTTTAGCCAAATACACCTGAAGTCATTGGTCTAGAATTAAATGAATCAGCTTTACAACATAATCAAAAAGCATTTCTGCCTTAAAATGATGCCATTGATGCCCTGCTTTTACTGTGGCATTAATAGCAATTGATTAGTTTCCATAAGGAGAACTTGTTAAAATGAGTTAACTGTCTTGAGCATTTTACTTTTTCCCCTCAATTAAAAAAAAAAATTAAAGCATTCTCTTTCATTTTAGGTTGCCCGTCAGTGAAAATCAGGCATGTTCTGTGAAAGTCAGCATGCTTCTGTCTCAGACATCCTTTTCTGTGCAAAAGGAAAAAGTTACCAGAGTATTGTACCCGAACAAAAAGGAATTTTTGTTGTTTTGTCCTGGACTTTGCTCTGACTCTTTGGAACTTTTTCAATATTCATAAACTTGGGGTTGTATAATCTATCACAGTCAAAAAATATTAGATACTCTTATGCCAAAACTTGCTACCCCAGGCGTAGTGGCTCACACCTGTAATCCCAGCACTTTGGGAGGCCAAGGTGGGCGGATCACCTGAGGTCAGGAGTTCGAGACCAGCCTGGCCAGCATGGTGAAACCCCCGTCTCCGGTAAAAAAAAAAAAAAATTAGCCAGGCATGGTGGCATGTGCCTGTAATCTCAGCTACTCAGGTGGCTGAGGCAGGAGAATCACTTGAACCTGGGAGGCAGAGGTTGCAGAGAGCTGAGACTGTGCCACCGTACTACAGCCTGGGCAACAGGGTGAGACTCTGTCTCCCAAAAAAAAAAAAGAAAAACACACAAAAAAACTTGCTACCATCCAGGGATTTTTTGCTATTTAAAAGGTGAATTTCTTTTCTGGTCCTAAACTGTAGCTGCTTAACTTGGTAAAGACTGTTTGGCCAGGCCTGTGCCAGAGGCTCACCCAGAGTGCTCCACTTGGCAGGCAAGTCCTATTCCTATTCACCCAGGATGCCCAAGGCTGCGCTGGGATATAAACGTTGGGATAGAAATCTTTCCTTTATAGAAGAAGGCAAGAAGAAACATTGCCTGAAAGCCGATTTTCTAGCCATTTCCAATTAGTACAGAAATGTTACTGTCACTGGGTTCAGTGGCTCAGGCCTATAATCCCAGCACTGTAGGTGAATCACTTGAGCCCAGGAGTTTGAGACCAACCTGAGCAAGATAGCACAATCCCGTTTCTACAAAAAAATGTAAAGATTAGCTGGGTGTGGTGGCACACACCTTTAGTCTCAGCTACTCAGGTGGCTGAGGTGGGAGGATCCCTTGAGCCCAGGTGGTCAAGGCTTTGGTGAGCTAAAATCATGCCACTGCACTTCAGCCTGGGTGACAGAACAAGACCGTCTCTCAAGAAAACCCCCCAAAATTGTTACTACCAGGTTGGAGTAGCCTAAGGCAGTAGGGCAAGGAGGTGGGCCTAGGCTGGTCCGTGGGGAGCTGGAGAATGGTGACTGGAGTGACCAGTGAACAGGCAGGACCCAGGCCAGCATCACAAGCAGGGATGTCGGGCGGGAGTCGGGGAGCTTCTCGCTTGACAGCTTGTTTACGGTACACTTTTGAAAAGGACACTCCCAGGGCCTGGCTGTCACATGCTCAATGAATATTTGACTGAAGGGTCCTCTCTTAGCGTGGGAGTATTCACAGACCTAAATGTTAGTTATACTATTAACTAAGCCTGGTCCTTTGTTGCAGAATTTAAGAAGGAAATTGCAACATTCTTGTGGAAATTCAAAGACACTTTCTTTTAACAAATTCATTCATTCATGCTTCTTCTATACCTTTTACCCATGAAGTCATCCACTCCTGACTTCCTCCTGCTTGTTTCCCAAACTGCGCAATGAATGCCCCATTGTAGGCAGTGGTCTGTGGAGTCAGCCTCACTTTCACCTTCTCCTGCATCTACTTGTTTCCGAGGCCAGTGGTACTTCACTGGGTCAAGTTGCCTGTGGACCTTCAGGAACAGAATTGCCATGTGCCTCACTGCCTGCAGGAAGGGCTCCATTCTAAGCCCAGTGAAGATGTGCTCCAATGCCTTTCCACCCACCCACCAAGGATGTCCTCTGTAGAATGGGTGGAGGCCCAGGGCATATTTGGTCTATATTTTATGTTAAAATGCACTTAATATAACTCTGTAAGCTCAGATGAATGCAAATGTGCCTGTAACTTCCTGCTTTAATCTGTCAGGTAGTATTTAGTCTTTGTCTTACATTTTCTTTCCTCATTTCATGAAATTCCTTGAGAAGACTTCAACAGTAAAGAAAGAAGAAATTTCATTCATCTCACAACTCTTCCAAACTCAGAAACTTGGTGAAATGTTTCCGAGCTTCTAGATGTGATACACAAAACTTGGGATCATATGGAATCTTGATTCACTAACCAATTTAAGATCTGATTTCTAATTTTAGGAACTTTGGGTTATGAACACTTCCATTTTCTATCTGTGTCTAGCTAGTTTCTCCTTATCTATCCAACAAGCTTTTGTCAAGGGTCCACCATGTGCCAGCCACTGAAGTAGATATAAGGATGTGTAAGGTATGGATGACGGTGTACGAGCTGTCATCTTACTGGATTTGTCTGCTCTGATAAAAGATATGGTTCCAAAAACTTTCTAAAGCCCCAGAGAGGGCTTTAAGGCAATATAGCCTATATAGAGACATCAACCTGTTCATGTCCTATTTAACAGAACTGTGCACCTTGGCACAGGGTGTGCACAGCAGGATGTGTATAGCAGCGCTGTTAAAGTGTAGCGTGTTCATACTACAGGATCTTATGCAACTGTTGGAAAGAATGAAGCGTGGCTGCACTGCAGCCATGCAGTGATCAAGAGGTTTAACAATGCATAGCAGCTGGGGGTGGTGGCTATGCCTATAATCCTGGCACTGTGGGAGGCCAAGTGGGGTGGATTACCTGAGGTCAGAAGTTTGAGACCAACCTGGCCAACGTGGCAAAACCCTGTCTCTACTAAAACTACAAAAATTAGCTGGGCATGGTGGTATGCACCTGTGGTCCCAGCTACTTGGCAGGCTGAGGCAGGAGAATCACTTGAACTGGGGAGGCGGAGGTTGCATTGAGCTGAGATCATGGCACTGCACTCTGGCCTGGGAGATAGAGGAATAGTCCATCTCAAAAAAACAAAAACAATGCATGGCATGCTGTAATGCTCTTTTTGTTTTAGAATAGTAGAGGTCTAGAAAGTTGTTTGCTTTTTTTTTTTTTTTTGCTGTATTACGAAGGGAATTGAGGTAGAGAGGAGAGTTAGAAGGAATTTGGCTTCTCTATTTTATATCCTCAATTTTTACAACAAATGTACTGGTGTATTTTGAAATGTTTTTAATTAAAATTTGGAATTTCAAAATAATAAAATATGAATTCAAACTGCAAGCTGGCTGTGTCGCATTTCCTGAGCTAAAGCATGAATTACTTATTTGGCTTTAAACACTAATATCCTAGGTAACATAGGGTTAGCTCTCTTAGTTGGGTGGGCAGATTATGAATTAGATGTGGTAAGTGGAGCACTGCATTATTGTGGAGGTGTTGCAATCTTTTGGATATTTTCTCGAATCGTTTTCACTTCTAAATTATAAGTATAGGGCAATAGGAAACTATCAGTAGAGATCACCTCCTTGTCCCTCACCAGGTTAATTAGAAACCTTCCTACTCTGAAATGTCTTCAATAGACAGTGGCCTTTTATTGAAATGTACTCAAATTACAAAATGCATATTGTAAGGCAACCTAAAAATATATTAATTTCTACTCATGAAATCATTAGTGAAGTGGATATAAAGTTATTTCATAACTTTAAGAACTGGTTTTTAATACTTCATTGTAGTTTGAATTATCTAAAACATTTAGATCAACTATTATCTTCCAGAGATTTCTGCTTCTCAAACCCATGCTCTGTGATATATGCATGTTAGTAATGACCACAACACTGTAAACAGCATTTTGTGACCTCTCTTTGGGAAGGTAGGCAACAAACTTACATGCTTTACCTTCTACTGACTCCCAGAAAGGCATGAGAATTCTTTAGCACCACGTGTGGTAGCCAGCATCCAAGATGGCCCCTAACAGTGCCTGCTTCCCATCCTCATATTGTCCTCCCACAGTGTACCAGATTTTTTTTTATGTGAACACAGCAGAAGTGATGGTATGTGACTTCCAAGATGGAGCTGTAAAAGACCAGAACCTCCATATTGGGCTATCTGTTGGAACACCACTCTGGGGTAAGCCACATCACAAGCAGCCTTGTGGAGAGGCCCAGATGATGAGGAACTGAAGCCTCTTACAAACAACTATGAGTGAGCTTGGAAGTGGATCTTCCAGCTCCCCTCAAATCTTCAGAGACTGCAGCCCCAGCTGACAGCTGAGAGTCCCTGAGCCAAAAGCCCCCCACTAAATCACTCCCAGATTCTTGACCTTCAGAAATTACATCAGATAACTGTTTTAAACTACGTGTTGGGGTGATTACAGGGCTATAGATAACTAATACACTACTTCCCCATAGTTTGTTTCCCCCTGCCCCCACAGGCAGAATGCCGTGAAACACAGAAACTGCCCACAAAGAGGACTTCTGCTTAAATGCCAGAGGAGACAAAGGGGAATCTTCAGAATTCCACTAATGTGCCGGTTTTGTCCAAGAACTGATGTCTTCAGAATCTTTGATAGTGCTTTTAAATTTCTTTGTATTTGAAACCTTTACCTAAATCAGGGTTCAAACACTTCTGAACACCTACTTTGGAGTTCACCAGTAAACACTCGTAACTTTCTGCATCCTCCAGAGGCAGGGGCAGGGGGAAATTTGGGTCAAATCGTAGAGGGCAGCCTCTGCCATGTGGGCAATGGCCTTACCCTATTGCCCCAGCACTCCACCCTTCTCGTTTCCCTTTTCTCAGCTCTGTGCTTAATCCGTAGGAACCCCCAGGATTCCTAGTGGAATACTCTGAGCTGCCGCTGTTGACCGCTGACCTTCACCCCCAGCTCTAGCTAGCATTCAACAGAGTGATAGGTAACCAGTTTTACAAACTGCCATTTCCCGTTTTTAAGGATAAGAAAAGGAGGAAAGAATGATTTTGTCATTTTACCTATTTGCCTAGAATCCAGGGTTGACGGCAATTGTCCCCAGAGTTGTTTATCCTGTTTCCATGGCTGATTCCATAATCGCTCTCCGTCACCAAGGGACCCTAGGTTCTCTTACGGACTCCTTAAGTCTACACTGTACCTCAGGACATTCATTTAAAACATTTCCCTCAGTAGAAATAGCCCCCAGACTTTTTTTGATGTATAGATTTGGGACTGCACCAAGTTCTGAGTCATGTGTGATACTAAGCAACGCTATTTGCCCTGGATACCCAAAACAAGTAACAAAAACATGATCCCAAGAGAGCTTTTTAAAAAAAAAAAGCTACGAGTTAGTGAATAGTGTGAGGTGCTTTCCATTCAAAGTCTTCCTCCCCCATATAAACTATCTTGAGTTGTGGGTCCAGTGAAGAGAAAGACCAGCCAATCCACCCTCCCCTTCTAAAAAACATTTCCAGTTTACAAAAGAGGCAACACTCAACCTCAGTTCAATGCTATCTTGTATTTGTTTATCAACCAAACTGCAGGTTTAAGTCAGATTTGCACTGTTATAGAGTCAAAACCGAAGTCTTCATTGGTCTTTTTTCAGGAAGAATAACAGTTCAGTGCTTGTGACCTGCAGAAATGCGACCAGGCCCTCTCAGTTCTTAAGAAACTTGTTCGGGGGCTGGGAACTGGGGCTGGTGGCAGCGGCGGCGGTGGTAGCCGGAGGGTCGCGGGCTTTGGCCATGGCGCCGCCGCCAAAGCGGTAGTGTAGGTAGCGACTGGCCTGCACACACTGAGCCACCACGTTGGTGCCGTGGCACGCCATCAGCAGCAGGTTTCGAGGCTGTACGCGGTAGGCGAAGCGCATGAAGATCGAAGAGTAGAAGATGAGCGCAGTCGTCATGCGGCCACTGATGAGCTCCGGAGACTCCTTCATGTCCTTAAAGGCAGCCAGCGGAAGGCCCCAGTTGGCCACGGGACCCCAGAAATGAGTGCTGGTCACGTATTCCCGGAACTCCTTGCTCAGGAAGTAATCTCTGGTCTTCCCCCACAGTGCCGCCATCCTTGCCATGATAGAATAGCCGTAGGTGTACCAACGGACCAACAACCAGACCACAATGAGATAGAGCGCAAAGCCCCGTAACCGCAGCGGACCTTGACGCAGCAGACGCTCGCGACCTCGTGCCTTCGCGTAGCTGCCGTAAAGTATGCCGGACAGCACGTGCCGCTGTTCTGTGTGGAGAAAGGACGTGGCTTAACCCTGCTGCCTTGGCATTGACTGCCGTAAAGTGCGCCGGACAGCACGTGCCGCTGTTCTGTCGAGGTGAAAGGCCGAGGCGTCATCCGCGCCTTAGCCTAAAGGCCTTTAAAGTGCTGTGGACAGCACGTGCTCCTGTTTTGCAGGGATACAAGGCCATGGCTTTGCCCTCGCACCTTCATGTAACTGCCATAAAGTGCTCCAGACTACATGCCACTGTTCTGTGGGGATGAAAGGGCATGGCTTTGCCCTCACATTTGCATAACTGAGGTAAAGTGCTCCACAAGCACGTGCAGCTGTTCTGTGAGGGTGAAGGGGCGTGGCCTCATCCTCCCTTTTGCCTGACTGCCGTAAAGTGTTCCAGACAGCACGTGCTGCTGTCCTGTGAGGGGTGAAAGGGCAAGGCTTTGCCCTCGGGCGGACGTGACTGCTGTAAAGTTCTCCGCTGTGCTGTCGTAAGTTCCTGTGGGGGTTAGGGGAGGGGTGCAGCCTCACCCTTGCACTTTTGCATCTTCCATGGACTGCCATAAAATGCACAGAGCTTGCGTGCACTTGTCCTCTGGCAGAAGTGGAACCACAGCCTCAGCCTTCCTTCCCCCAGGGCTGCAGCTGGTTTTAAGTGCTTAGGGTTACACGTGCCGCCTGGGGAGGAGAGGGTCAGGCTGCCTGCTTCTCAACCGTGCAAAGGGAAACTGCTTGTTCTACCTAGTCCCCCAACAGTGTTGACTAGATGTTGATACAAAATTCTTCAACCAGGTTCAGATTTTTAGTCCTTACACAATTTGGCTGTTACTTACAGAAACAGTGACATTTCACCTTAAACATTTTAGCATCTGTCTCTTAAAAACAAGGATGGTCTCCTACTTAACCACAATGCGGTAATCCGCTAAGATAATTAACATTTAGGATGGCACTATAAGATGCAGAGCATATTTAAATTTATGGCTTATTTTTTTCCTTTCTTGTTGGGAGGGGGAAATAAGGATTCAATCAAAATTGAAGTTTAGTTAACCGCTTTGATTAATCTCTAATCTAGAAGAGTTCCCTAGCTTTTTGTCTTTGGGACATGGACATTTTTGAACAGTACAAACTCGTTGCTTTTCAGAATGTCTTTAAGTTGGATTTGTCTGTTTTCTCATTAGATTTAGGTTAAACATTTTTTGATAAAACGGCTTCACAGGTGATGTCGTATTCTTAGTGCATCACAATGCGAGGCACACGATGTCACTTGGTTCCAGCATTGGTGATACTAAGTTCGGCCACTTGGTTAAGAAGTTATCTGCCTGGTTTCTCCATTGTAAATTACCTGTTCCTTTCAAATAATCCACACAGAGCCACCTTGAGAGTGTATGGATATTCTATTCTCCAACAGTCTTTTTTTTTTTTTTTTTTTTTTTTTTTTTCAGTTGGAGTGTCACTCTGTTGCCCAGGCTGGAGTGCAGTGGCAAGATCTCAGCTCACTGCAACCTCCACCTCCCCAGTTCAAGCAATTCTCCCGCTTCAGCCTCCCTAGTAGCTGGGATTATAGGCGCTTGTCACCATTCCCGGTTAATTTTTGTGTTTTTCATAGAGATGTGATTTCACCATGTTGGCCAGGCTGATCTTGAACTCCTGACCTCAGGTGATCCGACTGCCTTGGCCTCCCAAAGTGCTGGGATTACAGGTGTGAGCCACTGCTCCTGGCCTCTCCAACAGTTTTTCACCTAATAGTTTTGATATCTGTGGATGAAAGTTCTTTAGTGACAAAACTGGTGATTATTTTTTCAATGCTTTCTGATTTTTCTAATAAAAACAACTGTTGAAAAGCAATTGAATATGCATTGAAGTACTAATGCTTTATGTAGTGATTTACACACAAGCCCATTGTACCTTTAAAATTAATATTCATTATCTGTGTTCATTTATACCCCAAACATTTTACAAACATGGCTTAAAAATATATAGTATAGCCATTACTCCAAAAAAAAGTGGCATAATTTTTAGATAACCCTTTTAAAATGTGGAACTTCCAAATATGGGTGACTAATATACTAGTGTAAATCAGGTCAGTATAAGTTTGAGCTAATGAATCAGCAAGCATGTATTGAATGACATTTTAGGCCTACACTGCCAGATGCTCCAATGTCCTAAAAGAAATAGAAGCTACCCCTCTTTGTCCACAGCTTTTAGTACTTACAGATTGTCTCACATAGGTGATCAAATAGGTTTTGAACTAGGTTTTGCTGTACAACAAATCACCCCAAAACTTAGTGGCTTAGAACAAATATCTTTTCCTTTACTCCCAAATTTACAATTTGGGCAGGACTTAAAAGGGATAGCTCATCAGTTTACTGCATCGCCAGTGGGGATATTTCAGCCTGGGGCTTGGAGGATCCACTTTGAAAATGGCTCACTCACATGGCACGTTGATGCTGGCTATTGGCTGGGAGCTCAGTTGGGGCTGTTAACTGGGGCCAGTTTCTCTCCATTGTGGACCATTCCACAGTGTGCTTAGGCTTCCTCATAGTATAGTGGCTGAATTCCAGGAGTAAAGAGGAAAATCCAACAGGCTGGGCATGGTGGCTTACGCCTGTAATCTTAGCACTTTGGGAAGCCAAGACGGGCAGATCATGAGGTCAGGAGATCAAGACCATCCTGGCTAACGTGGTGAAACCCCGTCTCTACTAAAAATACAAAAAATTGTTTTTTTTGGTGGTGGCAGGCACCTGTAGTCCAGCTACTCAGGAGGCTGAGGCAGGAGAATCACTTGAACCGGGAGGTGGAGGGTGCAATGAGCAGAGATCACACCACTGCACTCCAGCCTGGGCGACAGAGCAAGACTCCGTCTTAAAAAAAAAAAAAGAAAAGAAAGAAAAGCAGAAGCTATCAGGTAGGCAGCTAAGATGGCCCCAATGACTCTCACCCTTGTATAATCTTCCCTTGAGTGTGAGTGGAACCTATGAATATCATTAGATATTATTTCCTTGATTACTTGACAAAAGAGATTTTGCAGATATAAATGAGGTTTGGAATCAGTTGATCTTAAGATAGGGAGATTCCCTGAGTGAGCCTCACCTAACCACATGAACCATTTAAATCTGGGTCTGGAGGTTGGAGACTGGAATTCAGAGATTCAAAAAATGAGAGGGATTTGACATGAAGGATATTCTACATAGCCAGCTTTCAAGGTGGAGGTGACCACCTGGCAAAAAATAAAGAAACAGCTCTCAGTCTTGCAACCATAAAGAACTGAATCCAACTCTCCATGTAACGAGCTTGGAAGCGGGTCCCCACCTCGACCCTGATCCTCCCAAGAACTCAGTCCAGCGAACGCCTTCATTTCAGCTGCGTGACACCTTGAGCAGAGAACCCAGTCATGCTGTGCCCAGAATTCTAACCTACAAAACCATGAGCTAATAAACAGGTATTATGATAAGCTACTAAGTTTGGGACAATTTGTTGCATAGGAATAGAAAACTAACATAAGCTATATTGGTTTTTATGGACTTAGCCTCAGAAGTCAACACAACATCACTTTTTCCATAGTCACAAGGCCACCCAAATTCAATGAGAGGGTAGATAAACCCACTTCTCAAAGATACAAGTGTCAAAGTTCTATTTCAAGAAGAGCATAGGAGCTGGGTGCAGTGGCACACGCCTGTAGTTCCAGCTACTCAGAAGGCCGAGGTAAGAGGATTGCTTGAGCCCAGGAGTTTGAGACCAGCCTGGGTGACAGAGCAAGATCCCATCTCTAAAAATATTTTATTAATTGATTGATTGAGATCTGGCCTCACTCTGTCACCCAGGCTGGAGTGCAGTGGCACAATCACAACTCACTGCAGCCTCAACTTCCTGGGCTCAAGTGATCCTCCCACCTGAGCCTCCCAAAGTGTTGGGATTACAGGTAAGCCACTGTGCCCAGGCACACACACACACACACACACACACACACATGTGTATATATATACTCTTTAAATATATGTATGTTACAAATATATGTATTTGTATATACATATATGTATATATACATATATATATTTAAAGAGTGTATAAGATGGGAAATATTTTTATGTCCACCTTTGGAAAATACAATCTACCATATTATTTAACTTGAAGTCACATAATTATAGAACTTTGGAGTTGAAAGAGTCTCATGGATTATCTGTAAAATGAGGTATGATAGTGGTACCTACCTCACAGCAGTGTTGCAAGCTTTCAGCATGTTAATCCACAGTAAGTGCTTACCATAGGGCTTGATATATAGGAAGTCCTCAGTGCATTTTAGCTGTTACCATTTTTATCATCCAATCCATCCATCTCATTTTACAAAGGAGGCATGAGGCCTTGAGGGATCATGTCATCTGTCACGGTGACACAGCGAATTCATGGGAAACCAGGATTAAGGTTTCCTGTTCCTCACCTCACTCCTCTATACAAATTACTGTAACTTCTGATGTGTTTATATCTTTCCAACTATGTCATTACATTCCTTTAGGCTAGGGAAGAAATCACCAAATGAAATATTCCTTCTCCCCTCAAACCTTCCTAACATGTTGACAGGATATTGCCCAAATTGAACAAGACAGGGCCTGCCCATCCAAAGGGGCATTTTACAGAAATTTTAGAGAAATGGAGGTACAGACATGTGTATTTAACTTTCCTGGTAGACGCTGGGCTGTATATAGCCTTTGTATAAAATATGTGTCTATTAGACATTTGTTGATTGTTATAACAAATGGGCCAGACCTATACTAGAAATAGAAGGTAAGACATTATCATGGAACCTGGCCAGCAGCTGAAGGGATACATAGAGGTAAAAGGGTACAAGACTAGGATTGAGCAAAACTGTAGAGAATTTTACGTGTCTGAAGCAAAGGTAGTGATGAAACAGCCTTAGGATTAGCAAACATCAGTAATGTTGTCCAGTGGTTACCTCTCCTCACAGGTAAACTAGTTCTGCTGTACAGTGCACTCTGTGTGTGTGTGTGTGTGTGTGTGTGTGTGTGTGTGTGTGTGTGTGTGATGGAGTCTCGCTCTGTCGCTGGAGTGCAGTGGTGCGATCTTGGCTCACTGCAACCTCTGCCTCCTAGGTTCAAACAATTCTACTGCCTCAGCCTCCTGAGTAGCTGGGATTACAGGTGTATGCCACCACACCTGGCTAATTTTTATATTTTTAGTAGCGACGGGGTTTCACCATGCTTGCCAGTCTGGTCTTGAACTCCCGACCTCAGGTGATCCACCTCACTGCAACCTCTGCCTCCCATGTTCAAGGCAATTCTCCTACCTCAGCCTCCCAAATATCCAGCTGGGATTACAGGTGTCTGCCACCATGCCTGGCTACTTTTTGTATTTTTAGTAGAGATGGGGTTTCACCATGTTGGCCAGGCTGGTCTCAAACTCCTGACTTTAGGCGATCCACCCTCCTTGGCCTCCCAAAGGCCTCCCACTGCACCCAGCCTCAGTGTGTATTTTCTAAGCATATAGACTTTTGTAAACTTTCTTTTACATTATCGTGATACACCTATCAAAATCAAGACATTTAACATTGATATAATACTATAATCTACAATCAGTATTCTTAGACCAATGGTCTCAATAATGCCCAGTATAACAATTTTGTTTTTCTAGTCTAGGATCCAGACCAGGATTACACATGGCACTTAATTGTAATGTAACTTTAGTCTCCTTTAATTTAGACCAGGTCCTTTACCTTTCTCTGGCATTCATGACCGTGCCATCTCTTTTCTTTTTTTTTTTTTTTTTTTTTTTTGAGACGGAGTTTCGCTCTTGTTGCCCAGGCTGGAGTGCAGTGACGCAACCTTGGCTCACTGCAACCTCCGCCTCCCAGATTCAAGTGATTCTCCTGAATAGCTGGGATTACGGGCATGTACCACCACGGCCAGCTAATTTTTGTATTTTTAGTAGAGATGGGGTTTCACCATGTTGGCCAGGCTGGTCTCGAACTCCTGACCTCAGGTGATCCACCTGCCTCGGCCTCCCAAAGTGCTGGGATTACAGGCGTTAGCCATGGCTCCTGGCCGACCTTGACATTTTAGAAAAGTTCAAGTCTGCAATTTGGTATAATTCCCCTCAATTGGGGTTCATTTAATGTTTCCTCATGACTGCTTCTATGATCTGTGTATGCCTTCCCCCAAAATTCATATGTTGTAACTTAACCACCAAGGTGATATTAAGAGGTGGGGCCTTTGGGGAAGTGACTAAGTCATGAGGGTACTACCCTCACGAATGGAATTAGTGCCCTTATAAATGAGGCCTGAAGGAGCTTGCTCATCACTTCTGCCACGTGACAACACAGAGAAGGAGCCATCTATGAAGCAGAGAATGAGCCTTCACCAGACACTAAATTTGCCGGCACCTTGATCTTGGACTTCCTGGCCTTCAGAACTGTGAGCAGTACATTTCTGTTGTTTATAAATGACCCAGTCTAAAGTATTTTGTAATTGGAGCCCAAATGGACTGAGACAGCTACCTTCAGGGTGTTCAGTTTTGGCACGAACACCACAGCTACGATATGTCCCCAGTGCCTCACAATGGGAGGCATGTGATGTCTGGTTATTAGTGATGCTAAGTTAGGGTTCACCAAGTTTCTCCACTGCAAAGTTAGTATTTTTCCCTTTGTAATTAATAAGTAATTTGTGCAGAGATACTTTGAGACTATGTAAATATCTGTTTCCTCATTAAATATTTAACCTGCTCCTTTTAGCATGTATCAAGGATTCTTGTCTGAGTCAATATCATTCTAATGATTGCAACATTATATTTTTTAAGTGATTTTCTGTCTTGTGGTTTGAAACAATAAAAATCAGAAGTGTATTTCATTAAATTTGCCATGGAATGCTGGCCAACATTTACAAAAACATACCTGCTCTTGAATTATGGCTGTGAAACAAAACACTTAGGATTTGAGTATTTTATGAAACTTTTGTTTTTTGGCCATATCCTATACTGATTTCCTGGAATATTTGCTGTTAAATTCTACCAAAGGGAATAAATAGTATTGTGCCTCAAGAGCAGCTGAATGAATGAAACAGTAGGCAGATATATTGGCTCTGCTATTTTCAGATACTGCTGAAAGTAATTTTAGAGCCATCTGTGGCCCTGATTCTAATCTTTTGCCTTTTTCATTGTTTTTCTCAAGTGACTACAATGGCTGAAGGCTGTGTGGTTATCCAGCATCTTCCAGTAGCTACAAGAACATTAGTTAAGTGTATTGTGCCTCAGTTTCTCTAGCTATAAAATGCCCCCTGTCATTGTAGTCTGGCTTCGATCCCCCAGTGCAATGAACTAGCAGGAGGGAATGGATTATTTTCAGCTCCCATTGAACCATGGTTTCTTCCAATCTTTTGTTTGGTTTCTGTCTTATTCCAGATGAAAGGGGACTACTGGCTGGGTGCGGTGGCTCAGGCCTGTAATCCCAGCATTTTGGGAGGCTGAGGGGGCAGGATTGCTTGAACCCAGGGGTTCAAGAGCAGCCTGGGTAGCATGACCTCATGTCTACCAAAAATGCAAAAATTAGGGCCAGGCATGGTGGCTCACTCCTGTAATCTCAGTACTTTGAGCGGCTGAGGCAGGTGGACTACTTGAGCTCTGGGGTTTGAGACCAGCCTGGAGAACAAGGCAAAAACCCCATCTCTACCAAAAATACAAAAAATTAGCTGGGCATGGTGGCATGGGCCTGTGGTCCCAGCTACTGGGAGGCTGAGGTTGCAGGATCGCTTGAGTCTGGAAGGTGGAGGTTGCAGTGAGCTGAGATCATGCTACTGCACTCCAGCCTGGGTGACAGAGCAAGACCCTGTCTCAAAAAAATAAAATAAAATAATAAAATAAATAAGAAATCTTTTAAAAAACAAAAATTAGCTGGGTGTGGTAGCACACACCTATAGTCTCAGGTACCTGGGAGGCTGAGGTGGGAGGATCACTTAAGCCTGGGAGGTGGAGGCTGCAGTGAGCCATAATTGTGTCACTGCACTCCAGCCTGGGTGACAGAGTGAGACCATGTCTAAAAAAAAAAAAAAAAAGAAAAGAAAAGAAAAAACCACTATGTAAATAGCTTGCTCTTTATCAGACTTTCTCCCCCATAGATTTAGCATTCATCAGTGATTCTTGTCCAAATCAATATGTACTGATGAAGGGAAAGTGACAGGTTTTCAATGCCGTTGATTCTTCTACACACACACACACATGCACACACACACACACATTAGTTAGCATTCTAATATAAGGAATACCCTCCCTTCTCTCCCCATTTACTTACTTATCTACTTATTATCAATATGGTCTCATGGACTTTATTCAGTGGGTTATAATCTATTACTGTCCTCTTAATTTTAATGGTGAAATTGGCTCAGCTTTGGACAGTGAGAGCCCCTTGAAGCTGTCTCCTTTGACCTTCTGGCATGAAAACTAAACAAAAAGGTCTACTCTGAAAGTGCTGTTTCCTCCCTTATTTATTCCATTCTGTCTACTCCCATATCTTGTAATTAACTTCATTGTTTTCTGGTTTATATTTTCTATGTTTTTCTTTACAAAAATAAGAAGATATAGGTTGAGAATCCCAAATCTAAAAGCTGAAATCCAAAATGCTCCAAAATTCAAAACTTTTTGAGACATATGAAAGAAATGCTTATTGAAGCATTTTGGATTGTGGAATTTTAGATTGGGGATGTTCAACCAGTATAAATGCAAAGATTCCAAAGTCCAAGAAAATCTGAAATCTGGAATGCATCTGGTCCCGAGCATTTCAGATAAGGGGTATTCAACCTGTTATGCTTCCTTTTTTCTCCTGTTTCACATAAACAGTAACAACAGAATAATACTCTTTCTTTCTTTCTCTTTTCTTTTCTTTCTTTTCTTTTCTTTTCTTTCTTCTTTCGAGACAGGGTCTCACTGCAGTGGCTGACCTTGGCTGATTTTTGTATTTTTTGTAGAGGCAGGGTCTCCCTATGTTGTTCAGGCTGGTCTTTAACTTCTGGACTCAAGTGATCCTCCTGCCTCGGCCTCCCAAAGTTCTGGGATTACAGACATGAGCCACCATGTCAGGCCTACAATACTTTTTTTCACTTTTTCTTTTTTGTCTTAGCATTATATTCTGGAAGCCACCCCATATCACCTCACAGAAGTCTTCCTTATTCTTTGGTATTTTAAAAATAGCTACATACGGGTCAGGCGCAGTGGCTCATGCCTATAATCCCAGCACTTTGGGAGGCCAAAGCAGGCGGATCATGAGCTCAGGAGTTCAAAACCAGCCTGACCAACATGGTGAAACCCCATCTCTAAAAAAAAAAAAAATACAAAAATTAGCTGGGCACAGTGGTGCATGCCTGTAGTCCTAGCTACTTGGGAGGCTGAGGAAGGAGAATTGCTTGAACCTGGGAAGTGGAGGTTGCACTAAGCTGAGATCACACCGCTGCACTGCAACCTGGGCGACCGTCTCAAAAAGCAAACGGAAAAAAGCTACATAGGACTCTGTTGTGTGGATATATCATAGTTTATTTAACCAATATCCTTTGTTTCAACGCTTAGGTAGTTTCTACTATTTTGCAAGTATAAATAATGCTGAATGTCCTTGTATATAGCCGTTTTCTTGTTACAGGTGTATTTTAAGGGTAAAGTCCTAGAAATAGTATTTCTGGGTTAAAGGGTAAATACATACTTAGTTTGGTTAGATTTGCCCTCCAATTTGCATTACAACAGTGTACAAGAGGGTTAGCCCACAGCCTTCTCAACAGAGTATACTGTCAAGATAGAAAATGTTTACTAGTGTGATAGGTGAGAAATAATACCTCACTGTAGTTTTTTTTTTTTTTAAACAGGCATATTGAGGTATCATTTACATACCATACAATTTATCCATTTAAAGTATTCAGCTCAAGGCTGGTGCAGTGGCTCATGCCTGTATCTGCAGCACTTTGGGAGGATGAAGCAGGTGGATCACCTGAGATCAGAAGTTCGAGACCAGCCTGGCCAACATGGTGAAACCCCATCTCAACTCAAAATACAAAAATTAGCCGGGCATGGTGGTGTGTGCCTGTAGTCCCAGCTACTCGGGAGGCTGAGGCAGGAAAATTGCTGGAACCTGGGAGGCAGAGGTTGCAATGAGCTGAGATTGCACCACTGCACTCCAGCCTGGGCAACAGAGCAAGACTCCATCTAAAAAAAAATTTTTTTTAATGTTAAGTATAAAGTCTCGATTGTATATACTTTTGGGTAACACTTGGCAAACTAACCTTAAATAATTCCTATTATGACATGGTTTTGCTGTCCATGACCAGGTCACAGGTTGTTCCATATGTGACTTACCACACAAGCTTTGCAACTGGTCTGCACCTTGTTCAGTGAGATGAGTCTATTGATGTGTTTGGATATCATGAAATGTCAAATTGCTATAAAAATGGCTCAACACCGGCCAGGCACACTGGCTCACGCCTATAATCCCAGCACTTTGGGAGGCTGAGGAGGGCAGATCAGGAGGTCAGGAGATTGAGACCAGCCTGGCTAACATGGTGAAACTCCATCTCTACTAAAAATACAAAAAATTAGCCGGGCATGGTGGCATGTGCCTGTAGTCCCAGCTACCAGGGAGGCTGAGGCAGGAGAATTGCTTGAACCTGGGAGGCAGAGGTTACAGTGAGCCAAGATCGCGCCACTGCACTCCAGCCTGGGCAACAGAGCGAGACTCTGTCTTAAAAAAATATATATCTGAGCACTGATCTCAAGTTTTGTACTTATTACATGGCAGACTGGTGACCGTGCATATGCCACCCTTTGGGTAGCCCACTTGGCTCAGTGGCAAGTTATTGGAAATCTCCTTCTGTTTTCAAGGATAAAGGGGCTTCTGTGATGAGTGAAAAACAAGCTGAGGTGTTAGCTGAAGGTAAAGGGAACACTGAAGGAGTGGCAAGCCAAAAAAGTCACTAAAAATTGTAATCATGACCTTGTTACCTTTTGAAGCGACAAAAGAAAGAACATCTACCCCAATTCCTTCCTCATTTTGCCATGTATATGTTTATATATTCCAACCAATACCACTTTTCCTTTCCTTACCCCTCCTCTCCATCTTTCTCACCATCACATAAAGGTTTGCTGCTGGTGGTTAACTTGAAAATGTAGTCGATAAATATTACATGGTGCCAGAAAGTAGAAAAGTGCTAAAAAAATGATGGGATATGTGAAAATGACAGAGGAGCCAACTTAAAGGGGCACCCAGTGGCCAAATCTAGGACAACTGAACAATAAAATAAATGATAGTAATGGACGATAATGCAGACTAAAACAAGTATCCATGAACTTATGCTGACATAAATAATGAATAAATAAATTAATAGGGGAGAAGGAAAAGCTCTCCCTTACAGTAGAATTCCAATGAATACAGAGGGAATGACGAAAACAGAAAATCATCTTTTGGTAAACACAGTAATGATAGTTTCAGGCAAAAATCACCAATGGATGAGAGACTAGTGTGTGAAAGTATGATAAAAATGGGATACAAATGTAGTCCTAAAGAGTCTAATTACTGCCAGGCACGGTGGCTCACACTTGTAATCCCAGCACTTTGGGAGGCTGAGGTGGGCAGATCACCTGAAGTTGGGAGTTCGAGACCAGCCTGGCCAACATGGTGAAGCCCTGTCTCTACTAAAACTATAAAAATTAGCTGGGCGTGGTGATGGGCACCTGTAATGCCAGCTCCTCGGGAGGCTGAAGCAGGCAGAATTGCTTGAACCCAGGACTCGGAGGTTGCAGTGAGTTAAGACGGCGCCACTGCACTCCAGCCTGAGCGACAGAGTGAGATTTCATCTCAAAAAAAAAAAAAAAAAAAGAGTCTAATTACAAAGGAAAAAGCAGTCACTTTATGGGGCAGAAACCTGGAGGCCACCTGAGCCAAAGTTAACGTCACCAAAAACAAGGCACCAACACCATCTGTCTCCTGATAAGGATGCACTGAGCTGGGTGCACCACTTCAGTGGGATTCTTTCTAAAAATGCATAACCTGAATTTAATCATGAGCAAGCATCAAACAAACCAAAACTGTGGGACGTCCTATAAAATAACCGGCCAGTACTCTTCGAAAGTGGACTGTGTCAGATTAAAGGAGACTAAGGAAACATGATGTCACAATGCATGCTCCTGGACTGGACCCTGGTCTAGTAAAAGGACATTGGCAGGACAACTGGCAAAATTTAACCAAGGTTTGTTCCTATTGCTTGCAAGAAACTGGCTAGCACACATGAATGGCACAATGCTGGGTCCAAGCAGGGTTCCTTGAGTTTAGTATTAAAATTATAGTTTATATTTATTAAGCATTCATAAACTTTATTGTGTTCTCCTACTGAATGCTAATTTTTATAGACCTGGAGTATTACTACCCTCATTATGTAGATTAAAAATGCTGATTCAGAGGGATTAAGGGATTTGCTCGAGATTGTTCAACTTGTAAGTGGTGAAGCAGTGAACTGAATTCATCTGTCACAATGCTTCTTATCGATACCCTTCCCCAATGACTGTATTTTCCAGAGAAACCACAGAATATTCAGTCATTCTGCCATGAAAAGGGTAAAAAAAACTACCTGTGCTCAAGGTTAGAAGGCTTGATGCCACTGTATGCATGATCACTGACCCTGGTCCCTACGTGGAAAATCGTTAGATTGTCCATTAAAAAGTTAAGTTTAGGCCGGGTGCGGTGGCTGACGCCTATAATCCCAGCACCTTGGGAGGATGAAGCGGGCAATCACTTGAGGTTGGGAGTTCAAGACCAGCCAGGCCAACATGGCAAACCCCTATCTCTATCAAAAATGCAATAAAATAAATGGGGAAAAAAATACAAAAATTAGCTGGGTGTGGTGACGTGCACCTGTAGTCCCAGCTACTTAGGAGGCTGAGGCAGAATCACTTGAGCCTGGGAGGCGGAGGTTGCAGTGAGCCAAGATTGTGCCACTGCACTCCAGCCTGGGTGACAGAGCAAGACTCTGTCCCCCAACAAAGTTAAGTTTAGGCTGGGCGTGCAGTGGCTCATGCCTGTAATCCCAATACTTTGGGAGGCTGAGGCTGGAGGATTGTTTGAACCCAGGAGTTCGAGACTAGCCTGGGCAGCACAGACCCCATCTGTACAAAAAATTAAAAAATAAGCCAGGCGTGGTGGTACGTGCCTGTGGTCCCATCTACTTGGGAGGCTGAGGTGGGAGGATAGTTTGAGCCTGGGCGGTTGATGCTGTAGAGCTGAAATTGTGCCACTGTACTTCAGCCTGGGCAACAGAGTAACACACAGTCTCAAAAAAAAAAAAAGTTTACAGTTTCCTTATTACTTGGCATCAATGAAAATGGATTGAGATTATTATTCCTTCAACAAAACACATAAGAAAATAAAAATCAATTATATATTATTCCTATTAGGCCATAAGCAATATCTACATATGCAGAATCTCGATATTTTATAAACCTGGAATAGTCCACCAATGAGATGTAAAGTGTTTGGGTTTTCTCTTTCAGTGTCAGTGGAATCATCTGCCATGAGTCTGCCTTTTCTGCCTCTCACACAAATCTCGACACTGTGATTTTATGTTCCTGAACAAATTAGAATTAATTTAAGAGCAAATCATCAGCAACAGGTATAATAATCTTGGCAGAACATTTATTTTAATGAATTGCTTTCTGCCTAGAAAGGCAGATAGAAGGATGCTGATGCCATTTACCCTATACGGATTAGTGCTGTCATGTAATTATTTTTTTCTCTTCCCCTAGAACTTAAAGTCTCATCAGTTTTAAATTACAAAGGCATTGGCTTATTTCATATTTAATCATAACAATCTAACTTCTCTGGCAATGTTTATCTAAGAAAGTTGTGAAAGACAAATGAATTCTAACCACCCTGCAGCATGAGTAGGTTCCTGCTCCCTACACACAGACCGTGTTGCGTTCCATGGAGGTCAGAGTGGAAACTGTTTTGGTGAAAAGCAGCTGAAAAACCCTCACCCCCATCACTCTAGCAGGAAGTAGGGATGGAAGAGTGATTTTAGAACAATGTAGTTTTTTGGCCGAACATCTCTAATCCCAGCACTTTGGGAGGCCGAGGCGGGTGGATCACGAGGTCAGGAATTCGAGACCAGCCTGGCCAAGATGGTGAAATCCCGTTTCTACTAGAATACAAAATTAGCTGGGTGCGGTGGTGGATGCCGGTAATCCCAGCTACTCAGGAGGCTGAGGCAGGAGAATCGCTTGAAGCTGGGAAGCGGAGGCTGCAGAGAGCCAAGATCACGCCATTGCACACCAGCCTAAGCGACAGAACAAGACTCCGTCTCAAAAGGAAAAAAAAATTAAAAAGAACAATGTTTTTCTTCCCTGTGAAGCTGAGTATCAGCTTACCTATTATTTATACTTCAAAGACAGGCAAAAAGATAACCAAAATTTCCTCCACTCTATTGGGGTTTGACACTGTAATTGTCAAGGGCATCTTGCAGTAAGTGATAGAAAACACAACCAAATAAATCCTACCTTCTCAAACCTGCCAACTCAATGCTATTTAGAAATGGTTTGATGATCTTTGCAAAGAAGATGCAGAAACAGCTAATATAAACCCAAGGAGGGATTCCAGGGTCAGGGCTACAATGCTCATACTAAAATAATCTTGCTATATAATTATGAAGTTAGATTCTACTATGTTTTTTGGAAAAAAAAATTGTTACCTTAAACCTTTACCTGAGTCAGTCCTTCATATTCTAACCACTTAATTGCTTACTCATCTTTAAAAATGCTACAAGGCCGGGTGCAGTGGTGTGTACCTGTAATCCCAGTTACTGGAGAGGCTGAGGTGGGAGAATCACTGGAGGCCGGGAGTTCCACCTGGGCAACAGAGCAAGACTGGTCTCTAAAATGTTTTTAATTAAAAAAAAAAAGCTATAGAAAAATTTAACCTTTTTCTACATAAAGTATGAATATCTCATATATTCCATATAAATTCAGTAACAAGAATGGTAATTAAAATGCCTTTCTTTTATTAGTACTAAATCTCAGGAGGAAGTGAGAATAAACAAATGTAAAAGAAACAGCATGAAATCATCTGTACAACAAAACGGCCAATCCTGATGAAAGAAAACCCTGTGCCAGTCATAAAAGAATTGTGAAGTGAAAAAAAAGAAAAGAAAGAAAAGCCGGTTTTGTTAAGCTTTTATAATACAAAATAGATGCAGTACTGCCATGACACAAATTTGGAATCATTATCAACTTTATTTGTCACTCTTTATAGACATTGGTCCACTCCAACATAAAAAGCAGAATTTACCCACTTCCACTTAATGTGCTATGGAATGAAGTTGTACCACAAACCATAGTAACTTACACAGGGGGAAAAGTTACTGAAATAAAAATATTCTATATTCATGCCTCAAAATGTCCCTCAGGGATTTTTGTGTGTATAATTAAAATCATCTATATACTCCACAGGCTAGTTTCTTCTTAGATCAATGTAGTATCTTTAGTATCCATACTAGACCATGTGGGTCAACAAACTTGCAGAAAAGCGTTAAAAAACAGCTGTCTTCTGTCACTCAGATACAGTTCCGAAACTAAGCGATTGTATAAGCACATCCATATTTTAGGGCTACTCTAAGTTAAAAACCTTTTCTCTTGTTTCAGAGTTATTTACATCAAATTAAGACATTTACAAATCAATATCCCAAATATGATTTTCTCCTATGCTGTGTAAAGAAGTTAAGCATTCATAAGTTGGTCTAATAAATTCAGTGCATTTTTTTCCATAATAAATAACATGAACTACTCTAAATGTTTTACATTTCTTTCAGTGCATATTTCCAAATTCGTTAAATAGAATGAAATCAGGTTAAATGGCTATATCATAATATTCAAGAATGTTACGGAATCTACACCACACAGTTTGATTCACATCAATACTATAATTCACTCTAGAAAAACATCACAGGCACACACAAAATAGAGAACAAAATTTGATTTTTTAAAAATAAAGTATACTGTCTACTTTAAAGCACACTAAAAGATACATTTTAACAAAACAGCCAATTTCCAGCCCCCTTTTCTAACTCTGGCACAAAGAATGTTCAATCCATTCGAATCTTCTGGTTTGTCATCCTATAAATGATGCTGTCATATCCAGGATCCATGTTCCAAATATTGTAAGAGGTGATAATCACAGCCAAGGCCAAGCCGATCATTATCCAAAGTACCATGTTGAAAACCACAGAATATTCAAAATTATACTTATATGCTAGGTTATAGGGGCTTGCTGGGTTCTTCTACAATATAGAAAAAAAAAAGAAAAATCAAGAGGGAAGAATTTTAAGACAGGAAACTAGTCTAGTCTAGTGGCTATGACTCATTTGTCTAACAAACATTTCTTCATAAGTTGCATAAGAGCTACTTATACTAGGAGGAAGCAAGAAGGAGTGCCTTCATGGAGAAGATACTTGCACTGATGGTAGAAGTATAAACCAGTCCACCTGCTTGGGAAAATTTGACAATACCTAATAAAGTTGATGGTGTACATATCGTGTGATCCAGTAAGTCCATACACTAGGGAGAATTTCTATATGTGTACCAAGAGACATGTGTAAGAATATCATCAACAAGGTCGGGCGTGGTGGCTCATGCCTGTCATGCCAGCACTTTGGGAGGCCGAGGGAGGCAGATCACCTGAGGTCAGGAGTTTGAGACCAGCCTGCTGGCCAACATGGTGAAATCCTGTCTCTACTAAAAATACAAAAATTAGCTGGGTGTGGTGGCAGGTGCCTGTAATCCCAGCTACTCAGGAGGCTGAGGCACAAGAATCCCTTGAACCATGAAGGCAGAGGTTCCAGTGAGCTGAGATTGCATCACTGCACTCCAGCCTGGGCAACAGAGTGAGACTGTGCCTCAAAAAAACAAAAAATCATCAACAGAATGGATAATTGTGGTGTATCCCACAGCAGAATATGTAACAGTAAAATAACTACAGCTACATTCGTCAGCCTGAGTGAATCTTAAAAAGAATACTGAATGAAGAACACAGAAAAATACACATAGTATGATTCCATTTATATAAAATTCTAATACAGGGAAAACCAAACAATACCGTTTAAGGCCAAATTACAAATGTAGTCAATCTGTAAAGAAAATTAAGGGAATGATTAACATGACATCCAGGACAGCAGTTACCTCTGGATGAGAGAGGGTAGAGGGAGAAAATAGGAAGCGTCAAAGGAGCAAGCATTATCTTAAGCTATTGATATGGTTTGGCTCTGTGTCCCCACCCAAATCTCATCTCAATTTGTAATCACCATGCGTCGAGAGAGGGACCTGGTGAGAGGTGACTGGATCACGGGGGCGGTTTCCCCCATGCTGTTCTCATGACAGGGAGGGCTCATGAGATCTGATGGTTTAAAAGTGTGGCACTTTCTCTCTCTCTCTGTCCTGCTGCCTTGTGAAGAAGGTGCCTGTCTCCCCTTTACCTTCTGCCATGATTGTAAGTTTTCTGAGGCCTCCTCAGCCGTGCGGGAACTGTGACTCAATTAAACCTCTTTCCTTTATAAATTACGCAGTGTCAGTTAGTTCTTTATGAACATGTGAAAATGGAGCTATATAGTGTTATTATCTTTATTCTTTAAATTACTAGTATTAAATATGTTATATACTTATGTATGTATGATCCACTTAACATTTTTTAAAAAATACACAGCTGTGTAAAAACATTGTTTGAAAAACTGAATTCATTCTGACAAAGGCATTGTTTGGGAAACATCATTCATTCTGGCTAGAGAATTTTAAAAGTAGGAACACAGCAGGAGGTGAAGCTAGAAGCAGGGAAGCTACAGAAAATCTGACATGAGCCTCTGGGCAATAAGGAGCCACTGACAAGCTTTAGGCAGAAAGTGAGTGACATGATCAGGTTTGTCTTAAAAAGATAACATTAAAATAAAAAGTTAGCTGAGTGTGGTGGCTCGAGCCTATAGAACTGGCTACTCAGAAGGCTGAGGTAGGAGGATCACCTGAGCCCAGGAGTTTGAAGTTGCAATGTGCTATGACTGCACCACTGCACTCCGGCCTGGGACAGGGCGAGACCCTGTCTCAAAAAAGAAAAGAAAAGAAAAGAAAAAAGATAACTGATGACAATGTGTAGGATGGATTTAGGAGGAGCCAGCTGGGAAGCAGAGAGTCAGATGAGTTCAGACAAGTTAGGAGGCAGCAGCCAAATGAGGTGGGAGACATCGGGGCAGGGTGCCTGGCAGTGAGGATGAAAAAGAAAATGTAACCGAGATCTATTTGTCCCTACAGCCCCAGCACCTGGCATGTTGCAGCACTCAGTAAATGTTCCCTAAACTCCTAACTGTCTCCTTAAACTAATGGAAGAGTGTGATTTCAACTGTAGGAGAGAATGGGTACACAGACATGCGTATTTACCTGCAGGGAACTCAGAGCTGAGGCAAATGTTAAAGGATTTCACACCCATGGAGACCTCTTTCTTTCCTTTTTTTTCTGATAAACAGGTTCTTTTTCCTACCTATTTTAAGTGTACAATTCAATGAATTTTAGTGGGTTCACAGTCCTTGCCAAAATTTTAGAACATTTCTATCACCCTAAAAAGAAAGCTCATAGGCAGGGCACGGTAGCTTATGCCTGTAATCCCAGCACTTTGGTTGGCTGAGGTGAGCAGATTACTTGAGGCCAGGAGTTCGAGACCAGCCTGGCCAACATGATAAAACCCTGTCTCTACTAAAAGTTCAAAAATTAGCTGGCTGTGGTGGCCAGCGCCTGTAGTCCCAGCTACTTGGGGAGACTGAGGCAGGAGAATCGCTTGAACCCAGGAGGTGGAGGTTGCAGGAAGAGTTGTGTCACTGCACTCCAGCCTGGGCGACAGAGCGAGACTTAGTCTCAGAAAAAAAGAAACCTCATGTTGAGGCCTCTTTTTCTCTATGAGGTAGGTAAGAGCATTAGTATGGAGTTAAGGGAAAGAGAAAAAAAAGACAGAAAATAAAAGAAAAAAAGGAAGAAAAAGAAGGAGAAGAGAAGGGGGGAGGGGGAGGAGGGGAAGGAGGGAAAGGAGGAGGGGGGTCCAGGTGTGGTGGCTCACACCTGTAATCCCAGCATTTTGGGGGCCAAGGCAGGTAGATGGCTTGAACCCAGGAGTTCAAGACTAGCCTGGGCAACATGGTGAAAACCCATCTCTACTAAAAATACAAAAAAATTAGCTGGGCATGGGGGTGCGCACCTGCAGTCACAGCTACTCAGGAGGCTGAGATGGGAGAATCGTTTGAACTTGGGGGGCAGAGGCTGCAGTGAGCTGAGATTGCGCCACTGCACTCCAGTCTGGGTGACAGAGTGAGACCCTATCTTAAAAGAAAAAAAAAAAAAAAAAGAAAAATTCTCTGGGAGGCATTCCCACTGTCAACATATGTGCTGGCCACCCAGAGCCCAGGTGCCTTTCTATTTCCCTTTGCTGTCAGGCAGATTGTTTTCCAGTCTACCCTCTCGCTGTGGGCACAGCTCTTTCAGGGTCCCCAGCTTTATCTGGAGGTGTCCGTTCCCATTCCCCACACACAAGGCACCAAAGGCCTCTTGGTTACCCGGCTGGCAAACATACTTAGGGTGGCCTGCTTACCACATTCAGATTCCTCTTCTTTATTTACTCTGTAAGAGAATTTCCCTTTCTTTCGAGCTGAACTATGTACTTCTTATTTTTTATTTTTTAAGTTTTTTATTTATTTGAAACAGAGTCTCGCTGTGTCTCCCAGGCTGGAGTGCAGTGGCACAATCATGGCTCACTGCAACCTCCGCCTCCAGGGTACAAGCGATTCTCCTGGCTCAGCCTTCCAAGTAGCTGGATTACAGGTGCCGGCCACCACATCTGGCTAATTTTTGTAGTTTTAGCAGAGACGGGGTTTCACCATGTTGCCCAGGCTGGTGTGGAACTCCTGACCTCAGATGATCCTCCTGCTTAAGCCTCCCAAATTGCTGGGATTACAGGCTTGAGCCACTGCACCCCGCCCAAACTGTGTACTTTTTTAAAGGTCTATTTTTATCCAGCATTTCTACATGTTTTATGGTAGGAAATTTTGGGGGGTTGTTTAGCCTGACATGCTGTCTGAAACAGAAGTCCTTCCATCCCCAGTTTAATTTAGAAAGAAACAATCTCAAACCAGTCATCACTAGACTATCTCAAATAGGCACTGGCTTCAACCTTCTGACTCTAAGTCCCATACTGAGGTCAGTAAAACTGAGCAGGGTAGGGGCTGCAAATGGGTCTGAAGCGGGGTTGTATGTAATTGACAGGGTATCTAAAATGCTGCAAGTGATGCAGCCAGCCCTAAGCAATGTTCTTGGGAGTAGGATGTTAGGGAGTATCTACACTACTCTTTCCCATCACCCTCCCTAGGTTCTGCTGCAGCTTTAAGTATATACGTATGTATGTAAATGTGTACATACGTATGTGTTTTACCATGGCCAGTAACCATGGGAATGCTTAATCCTGACCCTCTAAATGCTTAAAATTGAAGCAAGATCCATACCCAAAAAACTGTTGAGGTAAATGAAAATTATAAAGAGGGGCACATGGAGGATCTCAGTAAATAAGGGACTGTGCCACAAAGACAATGTGCCTCCTAGAAAAGCAGAGCCCACAGGATGTGGGCACCACACCATTCCCACACACCTTCGCTTCTTTTTCAAAATAGGTTCTCACTATGTTTGCTCAGACTGGCCTCAAACTCCTGAGCTAAAGCAATCCTCCCACCTTGGCCTCCTGAGGAGCCAAGATAACAGGTGCACGCCACGCATCTGGCACCACATTAACTTCTGATGTCTCCTTGTGTGTACTGACATTTGAATTACAGTCTTGGACAGATTTACTTTTACCTCTAACTCAAATTCTTGCATTATCTGATTATAACCCCAAAGAACTGATTATCACAGGCAAAATACACATACTTATGTGAGCAAGCAGCTTATATTTTAACTGAAATTGTTTTTCAGATTTATTGACTGCTCATTCATGTCACCCATAGGTGATAAAGGACTTGTTTTTGTTTTTAATAAAAAACTGATTTTATAGTTTTAAAGCAGTATCTATACTCACCGCTTGTTTTGCCTCAAGGGTAGTCCTTGTCTTCCGAATGAGGGAGGTGTCAAATGACTTGACAGTGACTAACTCTACCACTGCATTCCCACCATAAAGATTGTACATGTCATCTGCAAACTGAAAGTTAGTTATTAACATTATTGGGAATCTCAAATGTGTACTTTTTTCATTTTTAACTGACAAATTAAAATCATATATATTTATCACATCAACATACTGTTTTGAAATATGTATACATTGTGGAATGGCTTAAGTCCACATTGGCTAATTAACATATGCATTACCTCACTACTTATCATTTTACGCAATGAGTCAAACAGACTTATTAAAATTATTTGTAAAGCTTTCGTGCAACTACAGTAACAATGTACACTTACCTCCTGGCTCATGAAATACACTACATCTTAAAATAAGCAAGTTTTAAAGGTTTTGATTATGCTCAACTATACAGAAAAGTGTTAACATATATTCAAATGTTTAACATATATTTGAATGTTTAACATATATTCAAATGTTCAAAATAAAATTACTTTAAGAAGACACGGAATTTGTCGGCATATAAATTGGAGGAAGAGGAGTTGGAAAGAAAAATGAAGAAACCTTCCTAAGTGGTCTCCGGTTAATCACAAACATCCACAGAGATTAAAATATGAAGCCTCACTGAAAGGATGCCGGTGAATGATTTCAACGGCAGAGGGGAACTAGTATTGATTATGCATCTACTAAGTGTCTGGGACTGTGCTGGGTGTTCTACTTCAGTTATCTCATAGTGTTTAAGGGGTACAGAGTTTCAGTTGGGGAAGATAAAAAAAGTTATAGAAATAGAAGATGGTGATGGCTGCACAACATGTGAATGTGCTGAATACCACTCAACTGTACAATTAAAAATGGTCAAAATGGTAATTTTATGTTATATATATTTTACCACAATAATTTTGTAAAGTTTTGTGTGAGGTAACTTCTCCTAGCGCTGTTCTTTCTAGCATTAGGAAGAAATATATCAATATACATCTTTGACCCTACTTCATTCCTGGCCAACATATTTAGAGGAGCCCCGAAGAAGGCAAGTAAGTCTTCAATCAGCAGTGTTTAACAGAGCAGATTTTTCCATTAAGAGGCAAAAAGTGAAACGCTCATACTCTAACTTCTCAGATCGCATTGATATTTACCTTTTGCAGAGCATCAACAAGGATCTTAGAAGCATCTCTGAATTGTTCAGAGTCTTCCCCGTAACGCTTCCCGATTTCATCCAAACCTGCCAGCTCCAGTGAATATAGGTCAGGAGAATGATCCTTGGCGAGATGCTTATGACGAGACAGCTTAGGAGAACAAGCCAACCAAAACAGGTAGTGGACAAAGTAAGATGAAAGATGTCAAACACAGCCAGTTAAAGTTTTATGCCTAAACTAGGCTAAACTAAACCATACCAGTGTACCACAACATGCAAATAGTCTAAAACGGTGGCAAAAGAAACTGTCTTGAATAAGTGTTTCTGATAAATCCAACACAAATCTCACATTTAGGAGCAGTACAAGACTCCTTGGATATTTAATAAAAGCTTTCAACAAAATTCCTCAGTTTTAAAAACTCAGGTGTGGGCCAAGTTATGAAAGAACAGATGGCTGGACCAGTTTGATCCCAGGAATGCACTATACTTCCCAACTCCCCGAACCAACACCTGTTGAAAAGTTTGGAAAACAACTTCAGAAGACAGCAAACAGGTAAGAATTTCTATTTCCGTAACAAGGATGATGATTTAAAAAATCATTCACCAAAAAAATACCCTTCAGACAGATTTCAACCCTTTTTGACTTGACTGACAGCATTATTAGTCCAAACTATTATTTATATTTTCGACCCAAAGATATAGCTAAAAATTAAGTCTTAAAGTCTGACGAGAAATCAACAGCCAAGTTAGGACTACGGCTGGGGTGTTCTTACGCCCAGGCTTGTGTTCTTGGAGGCTATGCTGTCTCTCCCTAAAAAGGAGAAATGCAACATTATTTGACTATAACATGGATGTGTTCACAATTCCCAATATTGCCACTAATTTTTCAATTTTCATGGGATCATAAATCTAGGGCATACTTAATCAAACTTTTCAACTGGCTTCACTATCATTCAAGGATTCTCTAGAAACCAAAATAAATGTAACTGAAAAATTAGGGTAGCCTACTTACCAAGCTTGAAATATCATGTAGCACTTGCAGTTCAGAAAGAAAGAGCAGGTCAACCTTCAGAGAGCCCCCAAAAAAAGAGCATTCTTTTAAATGTGCACCAGAGATCTTTATTTGCCATTTATCAAATAAGGGACAAGATACTACAAATGTTGATCATATAAGTGAATTTATGTCATTATCTTCCATTTGGTATGTTTGCTTCAACTGAAAATGCATATAAAACATTATTTCCTAACAAAAAGGTGATAGCCATTCCCTAGCAGAGTGACTACCACTCAATAGCTATATTTTTGACAAAACCATAAAGCAAGTTCTCCAGTGGTTTCCTTCAAAGCATCAGGATATCCTGGCACTCTGCAATGAGATCCTACCATTGGCCCAGTTTGCTCACTTCCCTTGAATAGTTTCCACATCAGAGAATAAAAGATGATGGCCCTGGTCACCCACAGTAAATAAGGGGGGGGAGGCCACCTCGAAGGTGGCATGCCACATGGTTAAGAGGGTACATAAGCAGATGGAGAAGTTGAAGGACAGGAGTCAAAAGTAGAGGTGGCTCCCTCCACTGCAATGTCCAGAATGAATGGGAAAATATGACAACACATGAGCAGAGGCAGTGAACAATGGTTTCCAAGTTACCAGATCCACACAGCTCCACCAGTCACCAAGTAGATCCTATGACCTCTGGCCTGTTTGAATTAATAGGTGGCAACCCTTGTGCTAAAATGTGATGCTATTTACCACAGCTCACCTCACAAAAAGGATCAGTTTATTCATGAGAGTCCTAAGAAAATTACACTAAAGAAGACTCTACCCCAGCAGTAAATGTGCACAATTTTTCATTTTCTAAAATACCAAAATTTCAAGTAGTATAAAGAATGGGAGGCCAGAGACAGTGGCTCATGTCTGTGATCCCAGCACTTTGGGAGGCAGAGGCAGGAGGACTGCTTGAGGCCAGGAGTTTGAGACCAGCCTAGACAACAGAGCAAGACCCTGTCTTGATTTTTTAAAAAGAGGGAAATTAATAATGATATTCGTGTATTTGTTGAATAACTGCACTTACCTCATTGTTCCTACTCAGAGAATTGAGGGGGAGTGAACTGAGAACAGAGTTTTCTTGAAACAGGCGATTACGGAGCTGGCGTAAGGTAACTGAAAGGTCTTCAAACACTGAGTTTGCCTTCCCTACCATATACACTCTCTGTAAGAAGAACAGAAAATTTTAAGTTAGTCACATTCTACAGATTAATTCCAATACACAGAGGTATGACAACATTGTTTACAAATTAGTATTACATTTTCATAAAATTACATTTCATAATAGTTTTATACATAAAAGTTTATTTTTAAAGATGTCTTAAAAGCTTTTATCACTTACTTCCTCACTGGGAGCCAACTGCAAAACAACAGGAGTTTCCTCAGAAAATAAGGAGTGAATGGAATTTGCAACACTGTCAAGACTAAAAGGAACTGCCTGAAATTTAAGAGTAAGAATGCAATGATTATATGAACCAAAGTGGGAAGAATCATTCAGATGGTATTTAAAAAGAAGCCTTAAATTTTTTTTTCCAGCATTTTTTTATGGAAATGTAGAAGCCCCAAATCATTTCCAAACAAGCCCTTCTGAGGGCACAGATTAAACAGCCCCCTGGTAGGCCGAGTCTGTATCTCCCAATGTGCTTCGGTGGAAAATAACTTAAGCCTGATGGACACAACACTATATATAGCACAAACCATTTTCTGGTGGTCATTTATGTATTTGAAGCAGCAATACATTTGGTTTCAATATTGACTAAATGTGCCACGATGAATGTGTATTCCACAATAAATTATTTAGCTTGCATTGAAGAGGTTAGAGGAATCTGAGTATTGAATTTAATTGAAATAAATATGGAATTCATCTTTCATATCAAAATTTTAAAAATGTTTAATGAGATTTAACATTTGTGTTCAGATAGCCTAAAGACTCTCAGATAAGGTGTTAAGCATGTCACAAGGTTTTTGAAGCCTTTATCTTAGGACATGATGATATTATTAGATTAAAATAACCAATTGTGGTAAGACCTAATTTTTTTCTTGAATTTCTTATTAAAGTGTAAAATACATATAGTGTACAAATCTTGGGGTAATAGCTAAACAAATGTTTACAAATACATGCACTCAGGTAGCCCAGCCGGATCAAGACACAGAACACTATCAGCACCCTCGAAGTACTACCGCCACCCTCAAGGGTAACGAAAATTTTGACTTCTATCCCTATAGATTTGTTTTGCACTACATGATTTAAAAAAATAAATTAGTTATTTTTCTCCTCAAAAAATTATTTGATTCCCAATATTACTGTATTAAAACAAGCAGTACAGTCATGTTTTTGTTTTAATGGAGATTTATGATGTTGATCTTCCATTCAGTAGTTCCCTTACTACTTAAAGATTCATGTTTTTAAGTAGCGAAGTAACGCTAATATGGTACAGGCAGAAATCAATGTGATTATGTCTTACTGATGAAATCCCAGCATCACTTTTTTTTTTTGGACAGAGTCTTGCTCTATCGCCCAGGCTGGAGTACAGTGGCACGATCTTGGCTCACTGCAGCCTCCGCCTCCTGGGTTCAAGTGATTCTCCTGCCTCAGCCTCCAGAGTAGCTGGGATTACAGGCACATACCACCACACCTGGCTAAAGTTTGTATTTTTAGTAGAGATGGGGTTTTGCCATGTTGACCTGGCTGGTCTTGGACTCCTGGCCTCAAGTGATTCACCCATCTTGGCCTCCCAAAGTGCTGGGATTACAGGCATGAGCCACCATGACTGGCCCTTTTTTTTTCTCACAATTTTAAAGTATGTATTTTAAAATCTCTTTAAAATTGGCCTATTATCCTTAGTTCTAAAGAGATGAATTCTGTTTGTTGCACCTGGTTTCTCATGGCATTTTTTTTTCCTTCAGGTGCTTTGTAAATTTCACTCATCTTCCATTTTTTACCAAAGGAGCCCTTGGCTGTGGAGGTATCCCTGTGATGCAAATCATGTGAATTTGGAAAGTACCACTCTGCACAGCATAAGCCTATAATTCTAATTTATCTCAGGGGACTCTGGGTCCAACAGCCAAGGGCAGCAAGCCAGCTCCTGTGCAACAGCCCTGAGGCACCTGGGGTTTTACTAGTCCTCTTTTCAAGAACAAGTTGACAGCATTTTCTAGTCCCTGGCTTTCTGCAGCAAACACAGTTTCAGTGTCAGCTCCTGCTCACCAGTATGGCTTCTGTGTTTCCCTTCCATATGTAACACTTGTGTGTACCACCCATTCTTGCATTCAAGTTTAGTTATGCTAGTAAAAATGTTTTTGTGACATTCTTTGAAGCACTTCTATATGCTCATAATGGAAGGAGGACCTCTCAGATCAGCAGTCAACCACATTGCCAGAATGGCCAGTGAAGGAGTGAGTGAGCCAGCAAGCAGCCTCCACGGTCCTTACACACACAAAGAGGTAACATCCTTCAGGGAAGATGACAAGTCAGTGGCCAAGAAAATGGCAGCAGTATACATCCACAACTGGTTTCTCCTTTGGTGGCTCTCTTTTTCGAGCCTCTGACTATTTTGAGTGGGGCAATTTCTCTCTTATTTTAAACAGTACTCTCAGCCACAGAGAACAGCCAAGTCTCAATCGATTATAATCATCATGTAATTTTCTTAAAAAAATTGTTTTTGAAAGAATTTCAAAAGCAACTGTGCATCAAAAACAGGTAAGAGAAGTATGTTTAGAATGGAATTCATAATGACAGCTGACAAGGGAAAATGTAAAATGCATCCCTTTAATTTTTTATAATAAATACTCACATTCTCCAAAGGGTACGAAATGACATTGCCTGGGGGTAGAGCCAGTTTGTCCACTCCCTTCACCATCACCATGATGGTAGCTCGAGGACGATGAAACAGGTTACCTACTGCGAGTCCGGGCCAAGAAAGGTCCTAAATGTTGAAAAGCACAAAACGGTGCTTGATTATCAACTCAGGAACCCACCCCGCCAATAACATCTAACAAGCAGAGTTAAGGGGTTCTGGGATGACACTGACAAAGAAAATTCACAGGGAAAGTAAAGATTTTATTTATGGCAGTTGTTGCAATCTCCTAATCAAGAATGCTGATTTTTAGCCTCTTCATTTTCTTAAAATTCTACAGATTGGAAACAAAGTCTAATAGTAAGTCATCTCACACCTTTTGTGGAAAAAAAGCAGGCAAGTAAACCATAGGTGCTTTTCAAATTTCAGATTGCAAAATAATTCTTTTCTTCAGGTAGCCATGGACATTTTCTTCCCCCACATCATTTTCTGCCCTTACATACAGCACCACTTTTATCTTTCACAGTGACATCACAAGATGGTCATGCAAACATCCTCTTTAGACTAAGATCTTTATAAATAAAACAATTCCTATTAACTATTTTCTCAAAGTTATTTTAACAGCCATCTGTAGTCAAGTTTAAGGTTATAAAGAACTAGATGGTTGGGGCTGGGCGCAGTGGCTCACGCCTATAATCTCAGCACTTTGGGAGGTCGAGGCAGGAAGATCACCTGAGGTCAGGAGTTTGAGACCAGCCTGGCCAGCATGGTGAAACCCTGTCTCTGCTAAAAATACAAAACATTAGCCAGGCTTGGTGGCGGGCACCTGTAATCCCAGCTACTTGGGAGGCTGAGGCAGGAGAATCGCTTGAACCTGGGAGGCAGAGGTTGCAGGGAGCTGATACCGCACCACTGCACTCCAGCATGGGCGACAGAGCGAGACTCCGTCTCAAAACAAAACAAAACAAAACAAAAGAACTAGATGGTTGGGTATGGTGGTTCATGCCTGTAATCCCAGCACTTTGGGAGGCTGAGGCAGGTAGATTGCTTGTGTCCAGGAGTTCGAGACCAGCCTGGGCAACATGGCTAAACCCTGTCTCTACAAAAAATAAAAAATTATCTGGGCATGGTGTTGTGTGCCTGTGGTCCCAGCTACTGGGGAGGCTGAGGTGGGAGGATCACTTGAACCTGGGAGATGGAGGTTGCAGCAAGCCGAGATTGGGCCACTGCACTCCAGCTTGGGTGACAGAGCA